>NC_035436.2:126500680-126873224 GCF_002127325.2 Helianthus annuus
AAGTGTATATGGAGGTGAGTCGAGATCTCGCAGTTCTGACTCTAGACCTCTGGTAATTCCAACTCGGAAACTCCCTGGTTCCGACACCCCTCTCGACTCCTTTGGGCCACCGCACACAGCTTTAGTCTACATTATTTGGGTTGCAATGAACCCAGGCCCGAATGATAAGCCCACTCGAAACCACTTAAACCCTAGAAGGGTGCGGCACATTAGGAAGGGTATAAAACCCTCCTTTTCAGCCGACATTGGGAGCATTTTTGGCAGCAGTCATTCATCACTGATGTGTGTTTGGTGTCATATGTTTTTATATATATTTTTAGCCCTTTTTAACACTTTAGTCAAGTTTTAAATTTATAAAACACGATATTCTACTAACACTAAACACACATATGGGCAAGTGCATCCATCGTGAGCGTAGTATAGCGTTGGTAAGATACCGAGGTCATCCAAGGACACAAGAGCTTTTAGTACCGGTTTATCCTCAACGTCTAATCAAATCAAAAGTTTATAAAAGGGTTTTAATGTATGAAAATAAAAACTAAAAATGCTGAAAATAAAAATAAAAATAAAACAGATAGACAAGATGAATCATTTGGATCTGACTTACCTTTAGTGTAACCTTTGATGTTTTTCGCCCTTTTGCACTTTTTAAAAGATTATCTTAGTTATAGTAGTAGGCCCCTCTTTTGAAGGTGACGTTACCATCAACCCAGTAGTTTGAGTCAGCAAGGATACAATCCTAAAGGGTTGGATTATTGAAATATAATTAATTAAGTTATTAATGCGTAATGTGGTACGCCCCTTTTTTAAAGGTGACGTTACCCTCGGCTAAGTGGTTGGAGTCAGCAGGGATACAATCCTAAGTAGCCGGGTTAATGTATTAATAGTAGTTTACATATGAGGGAATCAAGCCATTCGCACCCCCGCCATCCAATACCAGTGGGTATTGAAGGAGGTCCTAGTAAGCTTGACCCAGGTCCTTGCAGGATATATACACTGAACAAGGAAAGAACCTTACCAAACCATTCCCTTAACCCCCTACCAGGTAGCCAACATATCTCTATATAGACCGTAGAGATATGAATGGTGTAAATATTTTATTTTATATAGACAGTAAAATAACGCCAAGACACCACAGACAAATGATAAGGAAGTTTCACCTTCAACATAAGAAACTAGTTATTAAAGTCATTAATACAAAACCAAATAAAAAGTGCGAAAAGATATAAAAAAGTATTACACTAAATGCTTGTCTTCACTAAGTGATGTAAGAAACTTAGGCAAACATGGCCTTTGATTGTCAAGAACTCTTACTGTAGGATCGTGATCTGACCCGAATGAGTCGTTCAGAGGTGTTCAACTTCGTTTCAGGTGCGGAATAACAAGAAACAGAGGTAGAGACAGCTTGCAATTCACTTAATCTACTGATTTTATTGATCTGACAATGTTTACAGCTCGTTCTTCACACCGGCAGCACTTCGGCGTGGAATATAAGGTGATCTCTCTCTTTATGGTTCGCTTATGTGCACCTATTTATAGGTGTTGAGGTTCCCTCCAAGGTACATGTCCACATAAGCGGACCTGACACATAAGTGGACCTGACACATAAGCAGACCTGACACATAAGCGGACCTGACACATAAGCGGACCTCCTAGTGAGACATAAGCGGACCTACCAGGTTAAACCTATATGCTATCCTATTTTCTCATAAAACAAGCCCTGATCTAACAATCTAAAACTAAGACTCGATACAAGACGAAGTCGACAGATGTAGTGCACTAACAGACTCCCCCTCAGATGTTGACGAGTCGCAGTGTCGAGTCTTTGACAATGTCATGTCTTCACATCTTCAGTCTTGATCCGTCTCTGGGCTTTTCTCTCCCTCTGTCTTCAGACTCCCCCTCTCGATTTGCTGGTATTCCTTTGTTCTTCAGCAACATCTTCAGGATCGTTGTCTGGCCTTCACAGGATCAAGCTTGATGGCTGGCTTTAGCTATGTCCACTGAATCCGAAACCTGGCTCAAACTATAGAGACTTCAATTTCCAGGATCGAAACTTGGCTTTCTACAATCATAGTCCTCAGGTATCGTAACCTGGCATTCTGTCTTTAGATCCAAGATCGAAACCTGGCAATTCCTACACATTCTTAACCCGGAAATAAATTTTCTAATTTTAACAATTTGCATGCACCAACACTAACTCTCTTTCATAAACATGTGCATCAACTACAACTCTTCCTCAGACACTCCCTCTCAGATCATTCACATATGATGAACCACTTCTTGATTTAAAAACTATATTTTGACAATTAGAAGCACTCCCCCTCACAACAATGTCACCATGTTTAGCACTTGGAATTTTGATAATCAGCTTTCCAACATCAGTTGTCGAAAATCTTTTTGAATTTTCTGAATGAAAGAAACTAACACTACTTTGGAAAGAAAATGCAGAAAATGAAATATTTACAAACATATTTTTGTGAGTTCGTGTAAGAGGATCATATCAGTTTATGATACATGTCACTAACACCGTTAAGTTGTATTACATTTTCAGTTCTAAACAATTTACCTA
This sequence comes from Helianthus annuus, assembly GCF_002127325.2. Taxonomy (NCBI): domain Eukaryota; kingdom Viridiplantae; phylum Streptophyta; class Magnoliopsida; order Asterales; family Asteraceae; genus Helianthus; species Helianthus annuus. The sequence goes on from NC_035436.2 coordinate 126,503,253, forward strand.
GATTGTCAGTATATCGGTCCACTGAAATTTTCACACAAAGTTCAATTGATCCGAGATACGATATTAATGTCTTAGATACTAACTTATTCGTATGTCCCACTACTTGAATATACTCCCGTATCCAGATCCCAATATTCAGTCTTACAGGTGAGTATACCACAGCTGATATCTGTTTAGGGGTTAGATGCGAGGGCCGTGAGAGCTCAGGTCGATACTTCCGTATACACAGAGAGATGACGGCTTCGACTTTTGGTGTGTCCCCTTTAGAGGATCTTTTAGATTTCAACAGCAGCGACTATCAATTTTATTGTTTCATCAGCATACTGAGGGTGAAGCTATGTTTCAAGCTTTTTGCGGAAAGCATTATCCGGGGACTAGGTCAGTACTTCCATACAGCAGAAGTCCCGGGATAATATCCCAGATATCCCTGAGCATAAAGACCTAGTATCTCAGAATAAGGGACCTTTCAAACAAGATTTCAGGGGTTACCTATATATTCAAGTTTTTGTTAACCCACAGAACAAGCAAGTTTGAATTTTATGTTTATATCTCGTCACAATTTACTAAACGTGTAAAAACCTACTGACATATCCGCAGTAAGATTGTTTATCACATTTTATCTTTCAAATTCTTTAGCATGTTGTGACATCCTACTGATGTACTATCATTTCCTCTTTTCACAACAAAACTCATTTTTGATTTTATCATGTTTTTGTCTTTTTCAAATTTTCTAATGTTTTTGGATTTTCTGAAATTTTCTACTCCCCCTAAAATGCAAACACATTAAAGAAATTTGAAAACTACTAGATTCTTGACCCATTTGAAAAATAAAAAGTAAAACAAACTGTACAGAAACTTGACAATCGACATCGAATCACATCAAATCGCCATTCATTCGGCATAAACAATCTGAACTCTCCCTTTCAACAAACCATTTTCTCATTTAGATCTCAAAACACTTAAGTTTGTTTTAATCGAAATGATTTTTCCGGAAAATGAGTTTGTTTTTACCACTTTTAAGTTTACCACTTGTGAAGCATGGGGATATGGTTCATCATCTTGTTTATCAATCTCATATGTATAGTAAATCAAGTACAACTTAATGTCCCTGATTTACCATTTGCAGTTCAGAAACCTCTGTATCACTTGTAAACATAATCTCTTCAAAGTATAACAATCAAATACCACTTGTAAGTAAACCCAAAGAATACCACTTGTAGGTTTTTCTGTAGGGATGAGACATCTACAAAAACCTCTTTACCACTTGTAAGATTATTCAGAAAGATGTCGATTCCTGCTTCTCAATTACCAACCTGGAAGCTCCGGCGTAGTCTTTCAACCTGCAAACATTCAAATTTTATTTAAACATTTTTCAAACAAACTTTTAAACATTAGATTGATGCCGATTCCTGATCCACGATATAAACTTGGGATCTCCGGCGTAGTCCTAAGACTTCATGGAAAACAAACTTCCATCCAAGTCTTTTCAGACTTGATGGCTTTCAACTCTTGCGCGGTGGGGTTGTATGTTGCCTTTTTAGTCACATAAAAATCTTTAACCCCCTTTGCTTTCCCATTCAACATTTTCCCAAATATTTTCTTTACACTTCCATTAAATGTTTTCTCGACATCAAATTCTTTTTTCTCAGTGTTAAACTGTTTTGAAATATCAACTTTTCCAATTTTCTTTTTAACTTCTTCAAACTTCAGTGATGGAAATTCTTCATCATTCACTGAAATTTTCTCCTCAACCTGTGGCTCTTCTGGCTTTGTGGAACCAGATTCATCGCCGACATTTTCATCATTCTTTTTAACAACCCACACTTGGTTGTCTTTTTCTTTCTTTTTGTAAAAATTCTTCTTCGAACACTCACCAACCTCATATTTTGAATTTTCAAAAATTTTAAGTCTATTGGTTGGTGGTTCAACATCAACAACTTTTTCTTTTAATTTCTGAGAAACTTCCTGTTTTGTTTTTGCATTTGTCGAACAGTTCCATGCAATGTGACCAGCTTCATTGCACTTGTAACAGGTTCGAGTCTCTCTTTGATAAAACACTTCAGTTCCATTCTTCTTTATTTCAGCAAAAAAAACTCTTGATTTGACTGTCTCCAGAATGGTTTCTTTTGTTCATCTTCTGAGCTTCCACCTGATACAAATTCTGTTTTTGTTTTAGAATTTTTCTCATTTTTATGATTTTCTGGTGGAACAAAGCCTAAACCTTTCTTTTTGTAGCTACGATTTTAGTTAGATTTCTTTTGAAAACCAGAACCAGAATTGTAACCCTTTTTCTTGTTTAGACGTTGTTGAACTCTTGAAGTGTACTTTTTAGGTTTTTCAGTAATATTTAAATCTTTTATTTCAGAAATATTGATTTCTGTCATTTTGAAAACCTTTTTGATCATGTCAAAGCGAACACTTCTTATTGGAAATTCGTTGTCATAGTATAATTTGTCCGAATCATTTAAAGTGTATACAACTTCAATTGTTTCATCATCCAAATTTGCTTTCGATAATAAAAATTCTTTACTGTAAGACCGTTTGACCGACGAATTTTGACTGTTGACTGACGAATTTGACCCTCCAGACTCAGATTTTGACTCGGACTCCTCATCAGTATCCAACACCTGATCGACCACCTTTTTAATTAACTCAGACTCATGATCAGTATCGGAGGAGGTAAACGTGACATCAATGTTATCTGGTAAAACATCAGTTGTGTCGGTTTTTAGCTTTATATTGACTGCTTTCTCAAGTTGCTCCTCGTTTGGTTTTCTAGGAGAATACCCTTCCCAAATTGGAGGCGGACACTTGTTATAGCTAACAGTCGGTTTCTTACCACAATCTTTCTTCTTCTTTGGCTTCTCGTCTTGAAAAGCTTCCATTCCTGCAATAGTTGGGTAAATACGATCAATGAGATAATCAGAACTAGAATAACTTTGTAACAAACGTCTAATTCTCTCATTCTCGATCTTTTCTGTCTCCAACTCTTGCTTCCACTTAGCACTTTCTTCGATGTAAAAGTTAATACCTTTCTGCTTTGTCATCATGACTGCATTCATCATCGTTAGTGCTTGTTCTCTCTCTGAGTTTGTCTTTTGGAGACCAGTTACTGTTTTGTTCAAGACATCAGATGATTCTTTTACATAGTTTAGATTGAACAGTAACTGCTCCTTCTTCTTCTCGTACTCAGCTATTATGTCATCTTTTGCTGCACATTCCTTGCAAGCTTCCAAACACTTTGTGCAAGGCTTGATAACTTCAACAATCTTCTCAACCTCAATTGTTTTCACAACTTCAATCACCTTTTCTTCTTCTTTCACCTTCTCAGCTTCAATTACTTTCTCAACTTCAGTAATCTTCTCAGCAACACTTTCAACATTTTGAACATCATCTTCAGATTTCTTTTGTTGTTCTTTAGCAGCTCTTTTCTCCTTCAGTTTCTCCAAGCGTTCTGCAAAATAGAAATGAAAACTTTCAGGAGAAAGATGAGATTTTGCAACATTGATATGTTTTTCTTCCTCATCATCACTGCTACTATCAACTGGTGATTGATCAGACTGTACAGATTTTTCTGAATCAGCATCTGATAAACAAGAATCTCACGGTGTTTGATCAAATACAACTTCTTTTTCTGAATTAACAACATTTTGTTCACTCTCATCTGAAATCTGTGACTTTTCATCAGAACTTTCTGAGCTTTCATCAGAAGTAACAGACTTTTCATCCTCACTCTTCACATTCACTCCAATAGACTTCATCCAGGTAGCAAACATGTCTGGCTCTCTAACAATCTTGGCGATGAAGGCTTTGTATTCTCCCTTTTCATCAGCGAACATATCCCAGCTGAATCCTTCAGGCAGTCTTTCATCATCTTGATAAACTATACACGCTTTGCTATCAGGAGATATGTAGTTGCTCCAGTTGAAGTTTACCAAACACGCTCTCTTAGAATCTTCAATCTTTCTACCATGAGCCGTCTATGAATCTTGTGATTGACCAACCTGCTGATAAATGGCTTTCCGGTAGTAATCATCTTTACCAAATGGATTCTGAGCACCGCTAGCTTCTCTATTCTTGCATTCCCGTTTGAAATGGCCTTTCTCCCTGCATCGAAAACAAGTAACTTTAGATTTATCAAAACCTAAAGTAGATACATGAGCATCAAGAAAATCATTTCTCCCGGTAATTGTCTTGAACTTTTCAGCACGTCGAAGAACACTTGCAAGACACCATTTGATATCCATTAATTCCATCTCTTCGGCGTCTATTTGGTCGTAATCCTCTTTGGTGAGCATCGGATTTCCAATCCGACCAGCTACTAGACCCTCATAAGATAACAATACAGAACCAAGTAGAGCCATGTGGTTTTTAGCAGTGTCTTCTGAAAAGCTTTGGCCTTCTGGAAGATTTAGCGCGATGTTACACTGAATCACATATCCATTTCCCGTTTTTATGCTTTGTGACTAAAAACTTGAATTTGACTCTTTAGGATTAACACTCGGAAATGATGAGAATCCACTGCTGCTTTTGCCAGAACCCTGATCAGCCTTTTCTGATGAATCCCCAGCACTGAACGCAGTTTGAATTTTCGGACTTCTCTCAGCTTCAGGAACTGGAATACTACCTTTATAGTACATCTTCACATCCTGTTGACCACTCGGACTATTCATCCTCGCGATCTTTTGCGGTTCCAAATCCTGACTCTCGATCTTTTCGATAAACTGAGAAATTGTCAACCCATCATAAACACCCGTGTTTTTCAGAATCATCAGATATGTTCCCCACTCCTTCTGTGGTAACGCATCAGCAAGTTTATCTACCCACTCTTCACGATCTTTAGTAATACTCAACATCGACATTGATCGTACAAGGTGACAGTAACGTTCAATCAGCTTCTTTGTATCCTCTCCCGGTAAGCTGCTGAACAGATCAAACTCTTTCTTTAGCAGCGCTTTCTTGCTCTTTATCATGTTCTCACTACCCTCAAATTTGACTTTAAGAGCATCCCAGATTGACTTTGCAGTTTTGTCATGCTGAAGCAATATGAATATATCTTCTTTGATTGCTTGCTGCAATAAACTGATCATCATCTTCTCGGCTTTGTACATCACCCGTTCCTGATATGTGAACTCTGATAACTCATTGAGAACCTGCAAATCTGTTCTAGGCAACACGTATTTCTTCAAAATGCATTCCCACGACCTAAGATGGTTCGCCTGAACCCAATTCTCGAATCTATCTTTCCACCCGTAGTATTCTTTGATACTCAACAATTTCGGGGGCTTCTGGGTGGTTCCCGTTTCATTTTCTAAGTTCATTGCTTGGGCAATAGCACCTGGACCAGATGATGTTGCAAATGCGTTGTAGAACTCAGTATCCATGACGACTTAGTACGTTCCTCAAATAGTCCCGACAAATTTCACTCAAAACACACTTTCAATTGTTCCGAGTATGAAGTGGGCTGCACTAAACAATGATTTGGCCGATGATGATTACATGCAATTGCAAATCTCAATCCCACAAAGCTGACACCTTTCAAAGTATCAAGATAATATGATTGGGCCTCCAAAAACAAAGTCACATGGCCCGAGATAATCACATTACAAAAACTGACAACACTCTTGGACCGATATACCCACTATTTCAGAAACAATCACGTACACTATATCGGTATTTAAACCCAATGGCTGACAACTTTTAAATGTTCAATATGGGCTCTTTTAATAAATGATATTGATTGGGCCGCAACCTTGAACAAAAATATTGATCACATGAACTGACACAAATCCACTTATCCGACAAAGTGTGAATGCTTTAATGCAAACTGGCACAAACACATGTGATATCTTTTCCCAACCTACTGACCACTTCGATTAAAGAATCACACAACTCGATGCACTTTATCACCTGAAATACAATTCAAGCAGTCGGTATCTTCAAGCGAACCTACTGAATTTTGTCACTAAAAGCGGACCAGGTTGACCAGATGAGTGGAACTATTGATAAAGTGTCTTTGGAGCGGACCTTTCATGCAATTTGGAGCGGACTTGATTGATCTTTGGAGCGGATCTACGATTTGTTCGAAAAAGCGAAACCTATTCGGAGACTAATTTGACCCATTTTTAGTCCAAATTTCAGTGTCAAATTTTCAAGGGTTTATCTATGATCAATTATCTACAATCTGTGAAATTTTGATGAAGAAAGAAGGTGTAGAAGTAAGAATTTTAGATGAAATCCAGCAAACCTCTATAGAACTCCTCCTCATGAAGCTCTGATACCACTTGTAGGATCGTGATCTGTGACACCTGTGTCACCACCACCATCAAACAAATACCAAGCCAATGAAATTTTTGCATTTCATACTTGGGATTTCTAAAAATATGTGTATCGTTTGCACATATCAACTCTTGTTCGATTTCGGGCCTTAAATCGCTTTCTGGAAGGTTATACGCAAACTGGTGCTTAAACGCAATCAGTTTAACGCGACGTACATTCCGGAACTGTGACGAAAGCCAAACATACCCTAAATATCCCTTCCATAACTTAGAAATAAGTTTCGAAGGATTCGGTATGGCGAAAACATGTTTATTTAAACTAAAGAACTAATTTCGACAAAACTGCGAAGCGAACGTTGGTGACCGCCCGGATAATATTTAAATCCCAAAAATATTATGTTATGACTAAAAATATATTTTAATCAGGTTTGTGTTGAAAAATAAATTGAAACGCCTAAAAACGTTATTTTTCAAGTGTAAGCTCGTAACGCGTGTTTCCGCGCGACACAGTGCTTATACTGCAAAACGCGGACAACGCAGCCAGTCTCAGCAACTGAAATTTATTCCAGTAATATTTTTGGCGAGTTTATTTTTATAGAAAAATAAAAATAATTTAGAATGCCATAAACCGGGATTTAAACGCTAGATAAAATACCCGGTATCTAGTTAAACACCTGTTTTTATCTAATATACCAACAAAATTACACTTAACCCCCCCCCTCTCAAGTTTACGGTCATATCTATGATGGCCCCACCAAGATTTCTAAAATCCTACAAAGATCTATAATGATATTACTTAGATTTAATTTGATTTTGTCTAGATATTATAAGATATGGAAGATTGAGTTAGATCTTGTATGGATAATAAATATAACACTCCACCTCCTTCAAACCACATTCATCACTCAACCCTAACTCTCTCTCTCCTCCTTCAATCGTCCCCCATCTCTCTCTCTCTACCTTCAAATCTTCAAGACTTGTTCTTCATTCAAAGCTTTGAAGGTGATCCATGGAGGTTGCAAGTTGAAGGGCATTCAAAGGAGCTTTGTTCTAGTCTTGTTCATCATCTTTCTCACCATCATCTTCACTAGAATTTCTACCCTAGCCTTGTGCTAGTAGTAAGTCCATTCATACTCTTGTCTCACTTCGATTCTTGTTCGATTGTTGATTGTTTTTCACACACAAAAACTCAAACAGCTTGCTGAGTTGGATTTCCAGCCAACTTCAACAGGCTGTAACGGGGTCATTTTAAGTCGAAAAACGGAATTTCTAAAGCCTAAAATGAGTGTTTTGGAATAACTAAGCAAATGGCACTGGAATCATAATTTTTCGAGACCGTTTACTATTTTTAAAAGGTTATTTTTGGACAGCAGCTCAAGCTGCATTTTTATTGCAGAAAAAGTATGACATTTTCGGAGTCACAACTTAAAACCTGAATAAAATCAACCCATGAAATTTTTACAGTAGATGGACACCGTTGTCAGGACGACCCCCCAACTGGAATTTCGTCAAACGGACTTACGGTTGATTTTTAATGAATATTTCCGTAAACTGCGATCAGAATGGTAACAAATCTGATTGCAGTCGAGAAAATGATTTTTTATAAAATATGGGTAACAAATTGGACTTTGATATTTTTACAAAATAAATTTTGGAACATATGTCATATTCTGTAAAAATTTGGAAATTTTTAGAAGAGGTTAACTATTTTATAAAAATCCTCGAAAACAGTCCGGTTTCGAGTTATAAAGCTGAAATGAAGTATGCAACGTTTTGTTTGTCGATATGTCGATTTGGTGATTGAAAATGAACTATTGGTTTTATATAAAAGAAAATGATATGCTATTAAAGCATGGAAACCTCTATTTACAGAGGATACCCTACCGAAATTTTCCGAGAATCCGAACACTTAGTAAAATATTAGAGAAAGTAGGTACGAAATAGTTGTCTAACTATTTTTCTAATATCGATAGTTAAGTTAAAATAATTATTATTGTTTTAACAAAATAATACCTAAGTAACGCAAATCAAAACACTAAACTCCAAGCCAAGGCACGACCCGCTCGTCTAATAGACATTAGTACGTTGTAGGTTGTCGTGTAGCGGACAGGGTTTGAGATTAGATTCAAGACGCACTACTGTGAGTACATAATACCCCTCTTTTACTGTTTTCCAAACATTTTGGGGTGAAACACATGTGCCTACTTGTTACTTTCGTACTTTTCTTGTTTTCGCATCATATACTTGCTATGTTCATTAATACATCGATTTACATGACATTTCACGCTATGTATGTTCATCATACTTAGTGCATTAATTTTACATGACATTTTCACGCTATGTATGTTCATCATACTTAGTGCAATTGTTTTACATGACATTTCACGCTATGTATGTTCATCATACTTAGTGCATTTATTTTACATGACATTTTCACGCTATGTATGTTCATCATACTTAGTGCATTTGTTTTACATGACATTTCACGCTATGTATGTTCATCATACTTAGTGCATTGTTTTCACATGCTTACATTTTGGGTATGACATTTGGTTTGTTTAAGTGGGACCATATACATTCATTAACATTGATCACGCCGCTCGTTAGTAGGTAATGGTACCATAGGAATTGACAACTCCCGTTCCCGACATCCTGGGTATGTTTGGATGGAAGGAATGACCGAATTCGATTAAAACATTTAGACAGATGGACCTTTAATTTGTTTAAAGGTTTGTCACCACAGTTGCAAGGCTTGAATGTATGCATTTTCACAATACCACATAAATGTCTGTATTCATTATAGCATGCATTTTCCACAAAACATAACATTGATTTAAACCACGTTTTACTTCAATGCATTGTTTTGTGCATTTTTACCTATGGTGTAGTTGATACATATATCACTTGCCATGCATGACATTTTGTTTACACATTACATGATTGACATTTGACATAAACATTTTGATATTGACATATACATTTCATAAACATTTCGACATAAACATTTTGACATGGTTTTCACAAAGACATTTGGCAAATGGTTTAGATATGGGCAATTTACATTGGTGATTTGTTTGGGTAAGTGATTTGAGTAACGAGACGTGTGTAATGTGATACAAGCATGGTGGATACGCCGCTGGTACTTCCTATATATAAGTGCTTGTATTATATTACATGTCGTAGCGTTATTTAAATCATTCAATTTGGACCTATACATTTTATACAAATAACAGATTTTCACAAGACAATGTTTTACAAAACAGTTTATTTTATACATCTTATTTTACTTGGTTATCCTTTTAACCATACATTATTCTTTTACTTGTACATATACATATCTATCATCGCTTTTCAAATGATTTATAAAACAAAACATTCTACAAGGATCATGACTGACTTTTGTTAAGCAACTTTTTCTAAACCTATAAGTCATGAATCCTAAATCAATAAAACCTATGTACTCGCCGGCATTTTATGCTGACGTACCTATTTTCACATGTGTTTCAGGAGATGATGCATAGGATTGATCAAGATACACATAGGCGGACTTGGGCCTTAGTGACAATAAAAGATGCAAGACAAGTTAATTTTGTTATACTTAATTGTTTGTTAAGACATTGTAACTCTTTTAATCAATAAAACAATATTTCAATTTTCCATGTGTTATGAAACAATGATTCTGTTACAACACTCCCCGACGATTCCGCCACGTTTTGTTGTTTTACGTGGTCGGGGTGTGACAGAAAAGTTGGTATCAGAGCTCATGGTTATAGGGAATTAGGTTATTAGTAATGCTTTGACCTAGTCTATAACCTTCCTAGGACCCTAACGCGAGTTTACTTGCGTTTGGTCATAAAACAATACCGTCACTTATCCTTAGGTGACAACCATAACAAGAACATAAATTTGATCCGCTTTGAAAACTAATCATCTGTTCTAGGATGATGGATTACTAGGTTTTGAACCCTTTGTTATAAGGTTTTGAACTCTTCCAGTTTAACTCATATTTGGCATAGTGCCTTTCGAGTTTTCAAAAATCCCGTCAAAGTTTGGGTCTAAATGATGTGAACACGTGCAAACTAGAAGAGTGAATGCATGTACTCTGAGTTTTCTGTCTAAGACTAGAGTGTTCGTACAAATCCGCAGTATCGGACCAGTCACTCTTACCTGGGAACTCTTGGGGTGAGTGTTCACTTATAGGCGAGCATGTCTTCAGCGATGCATTATTATGACCCGCTTACTTTGATTCTTCACCATCTCATTTGTTTGCCTTAGGTAACAAACAAATGATCGCAATTTCTATGCGTTGTCATTTTGTTTTGATCACCCGATAACCTTTCACTTGTTTCTTCCTATGTCTTTCATTTTCTTCTGGAATGTCTCTTTATCTCCGCAACGTTCAGATGTCCGAGCAAACAGCAAGAGTTTGCCCAGCTGCAGCAACACCAAATCAAGCTGGCAACAATCCTACACAAGCTCGCTCTTGCTACAACTGTGGCGAGATGGGCCATTTCCGAAGGGATTTCCCGAAGCATGCTAATGCAAATCTGACCCTTGGATGAGCATTTGGCTGAGTAAAAGATGTTGCTGTCTGATGCCTTTGTTTCTTTTGTTTTCTTGTACTGTGAAACAATCTGCCTTGTTCATAAATAAAAGTTGTTATTTGCAATTCTGATGTACAAATGTAGTTACATGTGTGTATGGCATTTTCCTATGATACCTACATCAAGGAACTATGTTCCTTACAAACTACTCTTGTGATTCTCCCTTTCAAGTGATCGCTCATGATTTCCTAAAAATTTTAAGTACTCGTTTCTTTCTAGGAGACGAAGTACAAGAAATAAAGCAAAATTATGAGTAATCGTGCTTCTGCAAATTTGTGCCTTTGAATCCTTGGTTAGATAACTAAGGGTATTTTCAAATCTCATACTCATTACGTTCTGATTTTTCAACATGCATAACATAAGTTTTGAAAACAACCTCCAGGATTTCAAAAACAATGCCTATGTTTTCAAAAACGACCTTCATGATTTGAAAATATTATTAATACAACATAATTACTTATATCAAGTGCATGATTTCAAAAGCATCACTCATGTTTTCAAAGACCTTATACATAATTTCAAAATTCATCCCGCATGATTTTTTTTAAACATTTTTACAAATATACCTACCTAATACACCTACTTTATGATTTCAAAAGTATTATATATAAGGTTTCATAAACATTGAACACATTTCTTTTGAACCCCATGCATAGTTTTCAAAAATATTTTCTTCATTCATTGACTCAACCTTCAAATTTTGCTTCATATGTCACCTTGACATATCCAGCATCTCATCTTTATAAGCATTTTTTTTTACTTCATGTTTTGACTTAAAGCACATCCAGTGCAAGGTTTCAAAACATATTCAACTTCTAAAATCCATATGAGATCTTTTTATCTTTACAATTAGACCCTTGCGGTTAATTATCTTTCAAATCAGAGTCCTTAATTGGATTCCTTGTGTACCTTAATTTGAACATTTCGGTTCTTTACAATCGAACTCGAATTTCCTATTTAAGATCTTTCTATCTTCATGGTTGGATTCTTGATAATGTTTAAAGCACCAATCAAATCCACTGATTGGATACCTGGTGTGCTTAAATGCATGTGCTCAGTTAACAGAACAAATTAAATCATGACAAATTTAAAATCAAGATAAACAATTTTGTGGTTATGTGATTATGTGTTTATGTAATTTATGTTTTCTTTTATGCATTTTTGTGTTTTTGAATACTCTGGATATTCGTTATCCAAATCCTCATAGAACCTTCCATATCTTCATATGAGGGATTCGTAGTAGGATATTCAAAAAGGTACTACCTTAATTCCTTATTGGGCTTCTCCGTGATAGTCAAGACCCTTGGATTATATAGTACCATTCCATGATTCAAAAAGAGACCCTTTGAGTGGTCTAGTCAAAGGTTTGATTCAAGATCTGGTTGAGAATGACATGTGATGATATAAGCTGAAAAGACCTCTTGGCGGTCTGGAGATCATTTAAGGATCTAATTAAAAGGACCCTATGGTAGTCTAGTCACCCTCATCACAAGTTTGATATTCTTCCCCAAAACATTACAAAACAAACTGTGCGGACTGTGCAAGGAATTACGTAATTATGGATGCATACATAATTATGGAATTTAGTGCACAGAAACCACAGCAAGTTTTGTCGTGTATCTAGAGTTAACCCTGTGCATTTTCTTTTCTAAAGGATACCCATTAAGGAAAATGACTCATTCCGTGCATTTTCGTTTCTAAAGGATACCCGTTAAGGAAAATGACTCATTCCATGCATTTTCGTTTCTAAAGGATACCCATTAAGGAAAATGACTCATTCCGTGCATTTTCGTTTCTAAAGGATACCCATTAAGGAAAATGACTCATTCCGTGCATTTTCGTTTCTAAAGGATACCCATTAAGGAAAATGACTCATTCCGTGCATTTTCGCTTCTAAAGGATACCCATTAAGGAAAATGACTCATTCCGTGCATTTTCGTTTCTAAAGGATACCCATTAAGGAAAATGACTCATTCCGTGCATTTTCGTTTCTAAAGGATACCCATTAAGGAAAATGACTCATTCTGTGCATTTTCGTTTCTGAAAATTTTCCCTCGAAGGGAAATGAATATCCCTGATTTTTTTTCCTTCATGTCCATTTCTGAAAAGTCTCTGTTAAGGAAATAACAGGATATTGCCTTGCATATCTTTGGTGGCTTTTTGACACAAAGTCATAGATAGACTCCTACGAATAAATTTCGGGACGAAATTTCCTAAAGTAGGGGAGACTGTGACACCTGTGTCACCACCACCATCAAACAAATACCAAGCCAATGAGATTTTTGCATTTCATACTTGGGATTTGTAAAAATATGTGTATCGTTTGCACATATCAACTCTTGTTTGATTTCGGGCCTTAAATCGCTTTCTGGAAGGTTATACGCAAACTGGTGCTTAAACGCAATCAGTTTAACGCGACGTACATTCCGGAACTGTGACGAAAGCCAAACATACCCTAAATATCCCTTCCATAACTTAGAAATAAGTTTCGAAGGATTCGGTATGGCGAAAACATGTTTATTTAAACTAAAGAACTAATTTCGACAAAACTGCGAAGCGAACGTTGGTGACCGCCCGGATAATATTTAAATCCCAAAAATATTATGTTATGACTAAAAATATATTTTAATCAGGTCTGTGTTGAAAAATAAATTGAAACGCCTAAAAACGTTATTTTTCAAGTGTAAGCTCGTAACGCGTGTTTCCGCGCGACACAGTGCTTATACTGCAAAACGCGGACACCGCAGCCAGTCTCAGCAACTGAAATTTATTTCAGTAATATTTTTGGCGAGTTTATTTTTATAGAAAAATAAAAATAATTTAGAACGCCATAAACCGGGATTTAAACGCTAGATAAAATACCTGGTATCCAATTAAACACCTGTTTTTATCTAATATACCAACAAAATTACACTTAACCCCCCCCCCTCTCAAGTTTACGGTCATATCTATGATGGCCCCACCAAGATTTCAAAAATCCTACAAAGATCTATAATGATATTACTTAGATTTAATTTGATTTTGTCTAGATATTATAAGATATGGAAGATTGAGTTAGATCTTATATGGATAATAAATATAACACTCCACCTCCTTCAAACCACATTCATCACTCAACCCTAACTCTCTCTCTCCTCCTTCAATCGTCCCCCATCTCTCTCTCTCTACCTTCAAATCTTCAAGACTTGTTCTTCATTCAAACCTTTGAAGGTGATCCATGGAGGTTGCAAGTTGAAGGGCATTAAAAGGAGCTTTGTTCTAGTCTTGTTCATCATCTTTCTCACCATCATCTTCACTAGAATTTCTACCCTAGCCTTGTGCTAGTAGTAAGTCCATTCATACTCTTGTCTCACTTCGATTCTTGTTCGATTGTTGATTGTTTTTCACACACAAAAACTCAAACAGCTTGCTGAGTTGGATTTCCAGCCAACTTCAACAGGCTGTAACGGGGTCATTTTAAGTCGAAAAACGGAATTTCTAAAGCCTAAAATGAGTGTTTTGGAATAACTAAGCAAATGGCACTGGAATCATAATTTTTCGAGACCGTTTACTATTTTTAAAAGGTTATTTTTGGACAGCAGCTAAAGCTGCATTTTTATTGCAGAAAAAGTATGACATTTTCGGAGCCACAACTTAAAACCTGAATAAAATCAACCCATGAAATTTTTACAGTAGATGGACACCGTTGTCAGGACGACCCTCAAACTGGAATTTCGTCAAACGGACTTACGGTTGATTTTTAATGAATATTTCCGTAAACTGCGATCAGAATGGTAACAAATCTGATTGCAGTCGAGAAAATGTTTTTTTATAAAATATGGGTAACAAATTGGACTTTGATATTTTTACACAATAAATTTTGGAACATATGTCATATTCTGCAAAAATTTGGAGATTTTTAGAAAAGGTTAACTATTTTATAAAAATCCTCGAAAACAGTCCGGTTTCGAGTTATAAAGCTGAAATGAAGTATGCAACGTTTTGTTTGTCGATATGTCGATTTGGTGATTGAAAATGAACTATTGGTTTTATATAAAAGAAAATGATATGCTATTAAAGCATGGACACCTCTATTTACAGAGGATACCCTACCGAAATTTTCCGAGAATCCGAACACTTAGTAAAATATTAGAGAAAGTAGGTACGAAATAGTTGTCTAACTATTTTTCTAATATCGATAGTTAAGTTAAAATAATTATTATTGTTTTAACAAAATAATACCTAAGTAACGCAAATCAAAACACTAAACTCCAAGCCAAGGCACGACCCGCTCGTCTAATAGACATTAGTACGTTGTAGGTTGTCGTGTAGCGGACAGGGTTTGAGATTCGATTCAAGACGCACTACTGTGAGTACATAGTACCCCTCTTTTACTGTTTTCCAAACATTTTGGGGTGAAACACATGTGCCTACTTGTTACTTTCGTACTTTTCTTGTTTTCGCATCATATACTTGCTATGTTCATTAATACATCGATTTACATGACATTTCACGCTATGTATGTTCATCATACTTAGTGCATTTATTTTACATGACATTTTCACGCTATGTATGTTCATCATACTTAGTGCAATTGTTCTACATGACATTTCACGCTATGTATGTTCATCATACTTAGTGCATTTATTTTACATGACATTTTCACGCTATGTATGTTCATCATACTTAGTGCATTTGTTTTACATGACATTTCACGCTATGTATGTTCATCATACTTAGTGCATTGTTTTCACATGCTTACATTTTGGGTATGACATTTGGTTTGTTTAAGTGGGACCATATACATTCATTAACGTTGATCACGCCGCTCGTTAGTAGGTAATGGTACCATAGGAATTGACAACTCCCGTTCCCGACATCCTGGGTATGTTTGGATGGAAGGAATGACCGAATTCGATTAAAACATTTAGACAGATGGACCTTTAATTTGTTTAAAGGTTTGTCACCACAGTTGCAAGGCTTGAATGTATGCATTTTCACAATACCGCATAAATGTCTGTATTCATTATAGCATGCATTTTCCACAAAACATAACATTGATTTAAACCACGTTTTACTTCAATGCATTGTTTTGTGCATTTTTACCTATGGTGTAGTTGATACATATATCACTTGCCATGCATGACATTTTGTTTACACATTACATGATTGACATTTGACATAAACATTTTGATATTGACATATACATTTCATAAACATTTCGACATAAACATTTTGACATGGTTTTCACAAAGACATTTGGCAAATGGTTTAGATATGGGCAATTTACATTGGTGGTTTGTTTGGGTAAGTGATTTGAGTAACGAGACGTGTGTAATGTGATACAAGCATGGTGGATACGCCGCTGGTACTTCCTATATATAAGTGCTTGTATTATATTACATGTCGTAGCGTTATTTAAATCATTCAATTTGGACCTATACATTTTATACAAATAACAGATTTTCACAAGACAATGTTTTACAAAACAGTTTATTTTATACATCTTATTTTACTTGGTTATCCTTTTAACCATACATTATTCTTTTACTTGTACATATACATATCTATCATCGCTTTTCAAATGATTTATAAAACAAAACATTCTACAAGGATCATGACTGACTTTTGTTAAGCAACTTTTTCTAAACCTATAAGTCATGAATCCTAAATCAATAAAACCTATGTACTCGCCGGCATTTTTATGCTGACGTACCTATTTTCACATGTGTTTCAGGAGATGATGCATAGGATTGATCAAGATACACATAGGCGGACTTGGGCCTTAGTGATAATAAAAGATGCAAGACAAGTTAATTTTGTTATACTTAATTGTTTGTTAAGACATTGTAACTCTTTTAATCAATAAAACAATATTTCAATTTTCCATGTGTTATGAAACAATGATTCTGTTACAACACTCCCTGACAATTCCGCCACGTTTTGTTGTTTTACGTGGTCGGGGTGTGACATGATCTGACCCGAATGAGTCGTTCAGAGGTGTTCAACTTCGTTTCAGGTGCGGAATAACAAGAAACAGAGGTAGAGACAGCTTGCAATTCACTTAATCTACTGATTTTATTGATCTGACAATGTTTACAGCTCGTTCTTCACACCGGCAGCACTTCGGCGTGGAATACAAGGTGATCTCTCTCTTTATGGTTCGCTTATGTGCACCTATTTATAGGTGTTGAGGTTCCCTCCATGGTACATGTCCACATAAGCGGACCTGACACATAAGCGGACCTGACACATAAGCGGACCTGACACATAAGCGGACCTCCTAGTGACACATAAGCGGACCTACCAGGTTAAACCTATATGCTATCCTATGTTCTCATAAAACAAGCCCTGATCTTACAATCTAAAACTAAGACTCGATACAAGACGATGTCGACAGATGTAGTGCACTAACACTTACTATCAATCTTGGATCCCGAGACTACTACACACACTCTATGATGTATGAAGGATGATGGTGGTGGATGTGGGTGTTGTGATGGTGGTGGAGTGTGGGTGAAGTGGGAGAGAGGTGGTTTGTCAAGGGATGCCTTTGAAGTGAACCAAGCACCTCTATTTATAGCCTGCACAGAAACCCGGACACGGCCCCGTGCCCATTGGGCACGGCCCCGTGTCCATCCACTTTCTCTTTCTTCATTAATTGCAGTTTGTCTGTATTAGTTGACTGTGACAACTGTGTTCTGTAATCGATGTATAATGTAAAACAATGTTATTTATCAATAAAACAATGTGTTTTGGTGTTATTATATGTGTTTTGGTGTTATTATATGTGTTTTGGTGTTATTATATGTGCTTTGATGTTATTATGTGTGTATTTGTGTTTGATGATTTTTCGATTTGATTCGAGTTCGATTTCAAGCTTTAAATTATGACACCTATGCCTCCACGGCCATCAAACAAATACCAAATCAATGAAATATTGTATTTCATAATTGGGATTTGTATAAATATGTGTATCATTTGCACATATCCTTTCTTGTTCGATTTCGAGCTCTAAATCACTTTCTGGGAAGTTATACGCAAACTGATGCGTAAACGTAATCAGTTTAACGCGACTAATGTGACACCTGTGTCACCACGACCATCAAACAAATACCAAGCCGATGAAATATTGTATTTCATACTTGGGATCTTGTATAAATATGTGTATCTTTTGCACATATCAATTCTTGTTCAATTTCAAACTCTACAACGCTTTCTGGAGAATTATACGCAAACTGGTGCGTAAACGTACTCAGTTTAATGCGACAAATACTCCGGAACATCAACATATGCTTAACATACCTTAAATAGCCCTTACATAACTTAGAAATAAGTTTTGAAGGCTTCGGTATGGCAAAAACAAGTTAATTCGCTTACAGGGACTAAACTTGACAAACTGCGAAAGTATGCCAATTTGAACTGTAACGAACATTCCACAACATGTCCATAAGTTAAACATACCATAAATATCCTTTACATAGCTTAGAAATAGGCTTTGAGGGGTTTGGTATGCTAAAACAAACTTTTGGATCATTCAGGGGCTAAAAGTGTCAAAAAGTGCACAAGTTTGCACTTTCGCACATAACTTACGTTCTGAAAACATCCGGACATCCAAAAATTTATGTAAGCATCCTTATATTATGCCTTAGGGTATGGCATGAGAAAAATCCATTCGTCGCACAATTTGGATCGTCTTTCGCGCTTATGCGCATTCCGTCGTAATTAACCGAACATCGCGACCGTACGGCCAAACGAACCGATATCCGAGATATTTTTGAGCACATTTTAAGTTCCCTATACTTTAACATCATCTTAGAGCTTTGAAATGAGGTTAACGGGGCTTAAACGTGCCAAAAACGCATCAAATACCAAGTTTTGGTGCTGCAGGGACCAAAACTGCAATTCTGCCAAACTAGGGGCTTACAGACCGTAAGCCATAAGCCATACGGTTCGTAAGGAGTCCCCAGTACAGCAGAACCCACATTTAATGCTGATTGGCTCTTCAAATGGCGAAAGGTCCAATTGCCTTTTCACCCAATCAAAGGCCAAGGGCCATTAATCAGTGACCACAACATTTTGACATGTGTACGCACAAGATCGTGGCACGGTATTCGATAAACGATCCTAACGGTTCCACTTTTCCTATAAATACCCCCCCCCATTTTGCTCAAAACCCACACAATCGGATCTTAAGGCTCTAAGTTGGAACCATTGTTTTATACCTGAGCCATTTTGATCTAGATTAGCATTCGGGGACCCTCCGTAAGTATTCTTTCGTTCTTTTATTCGCTTTTCGAGTCCGAAAGTCGAACATTGTTTGACTTTCTGCATTGACCAGCTTGTGGTCGATGCGAAGTTCGTTAGAACTTCATAACGTGAGCGTGATCACGATGGTTATAGTCCGTAGTGACTATACCTACTGATCACCACGTTATCTAGGCTCAGTGACGAGTCGTAGTTTCAGCCAAAGTACGCATTCTTTCGTATTTTGTAACAAAACTACTCGTGAGCATCAAAGCCGTTTGTTTTGATGCCAAACCTGTTTTCTAAACTTAGTTAAGCATGTTCTAACATGCTTAGCTCGTCACTTTTAGTATAGTGCGTATATAGGGTCGTAAGGTAAGCGATCTAAACCATCGCTTACACTTTCGAACCCGACCCATTTGGTCGATCATTAGGATCCGACCAAACACATTAGGTGACCATAGCTATAACCTTCCGAGGTTATACCTTGTGGTCACGATGTTAGGCGTTCCAGACGCGTTCTACGCGAACGACGCGTAAGGTAGCATAAGCTACCTAAACGGGTCGTAATGGGTCGCAAGCACTTAGCTTAGGTTTCATTTTAGTATGTAGGCTTTGTTAAACCATATTACACGAGTCTCCATACTCGTTTGGTTTACGAACCCGCATACTATCCGTTCCTCCGATTTTAGGTCCGGTATATTAACATAGCTACCTATTAGGTGCCGTTTGATATTCCGTGATCTAGCATTGTTTGGTTATTACACAAGAACTCCAAAGCAATCTCAGGTGAGTACATTGAACCCCTCTTTTACTGTTTTCCAAACTGTTTTGGGGTGTAACACATGTGCCTACGTGTTACTTTCATGTTTTCCATGTTTTCACATCATATACCTGCTACGTTCGTTAGTACATATTAGTACATGATTTCACTACATTTCATGCTATGTATGCCCATTGTGTGCGTACTTAGTACATTGATTTACAATACATTTCATGCTATGTATGCCCATTGTGTGCGTACTTAGTACATTGCTTCACAATACATTTCATGCTACGTACGCCCATTGTGTGCATACGTAGTACATTGTTTCACATTGCATTTCTGTTGCATATGCTCATCCAGCATATGAACACATTATACTACATTTTGAACCGTTGTACTCTACAATACCTTTCATGCTACGTACGCCCATTGTGTGCATACGTAGTACATTGTTACACATTGCATTTCTGTTGCATATGCTCATCCAGCATATGAACACATTATACTACATTTTGAACCGTTGTACTCTACAATACATTTCATGCTACGTACGCCCATTGTGTGCATACGTAGTACATTGTTACACATTGCATTTCTGTTGCATATGCTCATCCAGCATATGAACACATTATACTACATTTTGAACTGTTGTACTCTACAATACATTTCATGCTACGTACGCCCATTGTGTGCATACGTAGTACATTGTTTCACATTGCATTTCTGTTGCATATGCTCATCCAGCATATGAACACATTATACTACATTTTGAACCGTTGTAACCATTTGACTATGTGAACCGTCTTAACCCTTCGATTATATGAACCGTTTGTAACCATTGAACCGTGTAAACCAGTTGTATCCGTTGACATGACTTACAGTTGACAATAGACATTTGACTATACATAAACATTTCTACCATTGTTAAACATTTCATGTTGATGGTTTGGTTTGGGTAAGTGATTTAAGTAACGAGGCGTGTGTAATATGATACAAGCATGGTGGATACGCCGCTGGTACTTCCTATATATAAGTGTTTGTATGGTATTACATATCATAGCGTTATTTAAATCATTTCAATTTGATACATAGAACATTTTATACAAATAACACGCTTTTCACAAGACACTGAATTACAAACAACATATCTTATACAAACTCATTTTTACATGGTTATTCAGTTAACCATGCATTGTTCTCTCATTTATACATATCATCTGATCTTACCGTTTTTCAAATGATTTACAAGACAAAGCAAATTACAAGGTTCATGACTAAACATTTTCTCAAACATAAGTCATGAATTCCGTTTTCACAAAACCAATGTATCTCACAGGCATTTTTATGCTGACGTACCTATTTTCACATGTGTTTTCAGGAGATGATGCATAGGACTTATCAAGACATACTTAGGCGGACCTGTGCCTTAGTGACTTAAAACGAGACAAGAACTAGTTAATTTATGTTATGTATTCTTTGGTTCTTGTTTAAGACAATGTAAACTTCCATGTTTGATTAATAAAACGAAACTTCGTTTACCATGGATTTGAAACAATTGATTCTGTTACAACACTCCCCGACATTTCCGCCACGTTTTGTATGTTCTACGTGGTCGGGGTGTGACAGAAAAGATGGTATCAGAGCCAATGGTTATAGGGAATTAGGTTATTAGTAATGCTTTGACCTAGTCTATAACCTTCCTAGGACCCTAACGCGAGTTCACTTGCGTTTAGTCATAAAACAATACCGTCACCTATCCTTAGGCGACGACCACAACAAGAACATAAATTTCAAAACCGCTTTGAAAACCAATCATCTGTTCTAGGATGATTGATTACTAGGTTTTGAACCCTCTGTTATAAGGTTTTGAACCCCTTTGAATTTT
Source organism: Helianthus annuus (assembly GCF_002127325.2). NCBI lineage: Eukaryota > Viridiplantae > Streptophyta > Magnoliopsida > Asterales > Asteraceae > Helianthus > Helianthus annuus. Next base: position 126,525,012 of record NC_035436.2, read on the forward strand.
CAAAACTCCCGTCAAAGTTTTGGGTCCTAAATAGGGTGAACACGTGCGAACTGGAAGCGTGAATGCCTGTACCCTGGGTTTTCTGTCTAAGGTTAGAGTGTTCGTACAAATCCACATAATCGGACCAGTCACTCTTACCTGGGAACTCTTGGGGTGAGTGTCCACTTATAGGCGAGCATGTCTTCGCGATACACTATGAGGATCTATTTGCTTTGATTCAGCCTTGGTGTTGTTTGTTTGCTTCATGATTCAAATAAATGACCATCAACCGTGATTATGGTCGGTGATTGTAACATCCTATTCTTACCCAATACCATTTTATTTGTTTCCTTTCATGTTTTCCTCTTTTAGAATGCCTCCTCGACGCGAACACCAGATAGCAACTGCCGAGCTGGCAGAAATTATTGCGTAGCAGATGGCTGCTCAATTTCCAAATCTCTTTGCTCAATGGAACCAAGCCAACAACAACAATGGTACATGCAATTTCAAGAACTTTAACTCGGCTAAACCACTCAAGTTTAGTGGTTCTGAGGGAGCAACTGGGCTTCTCCAATGGTTTGAGAGCATCGAGAATACCTTTCGCCACGTGCAGTGTCCGGAAAATCGCAAGGTCGAGTTTTCTTTGAGTGTGTTTCAGAAGAGGGCTCTTACATGGTGGAACGGGGTAATGAGAGACCGTGGTGCAGATGTTGCTCTAGCACAAACATGGGCTGAACTGAGAGCTCTTATGATGAGAGAGTTTTGTCCTCGCCATGAACAACGAGCGTTGGAGAAGGAGTTTGATGATTTGAAACAAGATAGTGGCGAACACAGGGCATATACTGATAGGTTTGAGGAGTCGAGTCTACTTTGCCCGACTATGGTCGCCCCACTCGACAAGGCTATCGAAAGGTACATCGACGGCCTGTCTGACTCGGTACAAGACATTGTTACTGGTAGCAACCCTACCACACTCCGTCAGGCCATTGAGCTATCTGCAACCTTGACTGAATCGCAGATCAGAAAGCATAAACTTTTTCAAATGGGTGACAAGAAACCAATCGAGGAATCAAAGACCATGGATGAACAGGCTGGATCCCCTAAGAAGTCAAAAAAGCGAAAGGCTTCTCAGAACTTCGCCATGGTTACTCACAATGATCAAGCCGTCCCCAACCAACCAGCTCAACCCCCTGCTAGGAAGCCATACAATGGAACTTCACCCTTGTGCAACAAATGTAACCTTCATCATCATGCTAGGGTAAAGTGCCGCGAATGCCAAATTTGTGGACTTAAAGGTCACACAGCAAAGGTTTGCCGAGCTGCAGTTGCACCCAATCAAGCTGACAACAATCCTGCTCAAGCTCGCTTTCCACCAGGTTCTTGCTACAATTGTGGCGAGATGGGTCATTTCCGAAGAAATTGCCCAAAGCTTGCTAATGCAAATCCAGCACAGTGATGAGCACCTGACTGACTAGAAGACAACATCGTTTAGAAATAATCGCGTCTTATGTATTATTTTCTTTTGTTGTCAAGATCCAAGAAACAGTTGTTATCGTTGTTTATAAATAAATCTTTTATTTACATTGCAATGTATTTCTGTGGTTGCATGTATAAACGACATATCCCTTACAATACCGACAATCAAGGAACCGTATTCCTTGAAGAACAAACTACCCCCAAAATTCTCCCATTCTATAATCGCTTGCGTCTTCCACGAAATTCCTAAGTACCCGTTTATTCTAAGGAAACGAAGTACAAGGCGCAGGTTACAACACAAGACGAATACCCGAAGTACCACTATAAGTCCTTAATAGGGTGCCTAAGGGTTTCCCGTATGTCTTTAATTGTTGTATACCTTCATTCGAATGTGGTGATTCCTTGTAATCAAAAATCGAATTTTGGGAGATCTTTCTATCTTCTCAGATAGATTCCAAGGAACATTGAGACCCGTCGATTGGTTTCCATATCCGTATTCAATCAATAACAAGCTAATAACAAATTATAATCAAGTTAAACAATTATGTGACTTTGTGCTTATGTGTTCCCTTATGTGTTGTTATGCTATCCAAATCCTCGTAGAATCCTACATCCTTGTACAAGAGAGTCATAGTAGATACCCAAAGGTATTACTTAAAAATCCTCAATGGACTTCTATGTAATAGTTAAGTCCCTCGGATTATAAAGTACTACCTCATAATTAGACCCCTTGAGTGGTCTAGTTAAACAGATTGATCCAAAAACCCGGTTAGGGATATCATGTGATGATATAGCTGAAAGGACTCCTTGGTGGCCTAATTAAGAAGATCCCCTATCGATCTAATTAAAAGGAACCGATGGAAGTCTAGTCACCCTCACCACAAGTTTGATATCCTTCCCCAAAACATTACAAAACAAACTGTGCGGACTGTGCAAGGAATTACGTAATTATGGATGCATACATAATTATGGAATTTAGTGCACAGAAACCACAGCAAGTTTTGTCGTGTATCTAGAGTTAACCCTATTCATTTTTGTTTCTGAAGAAAATGTGGAAAATGACTCATTCCGTTCATTTTCGTTTCTCAAGACATTGTGGAAAATGACTCATTCCGTTCATTTTCGTTTCTAAAGACATTGTGGAAAATGACTCATTGCGTTCATTTTCGTTTCTAAAGAAATTGTGGAAAATGACTCATTCCGTTCATTTTCGTTTCTAAAGACATTGTGGAAAATGACTCATTACGTTCATTTTCGTTTCTGAAGAAATTGGGGAAAATGACTCATTGCGTTCGTTTTCGTTTCTAAAGACATTATGGAAAATGACTCATTCCGTTCATTTTCGTTTCTAAAGACATTGTGGAAAATGACTCATTCTGTTCATTTTCGTTTCTAAAGAAAGTGTGGAAAATGACTCATTCCGTTCATTTTCGTTTCTAAAGAAACTGTGGAAAATGACTCATTCCGTTCATTTTCGTTTCTAAAGAAAAGTGGAAAATGACTCATTCCGTTCATTTTCGTTTCTGAAAAAATGATGGAAAATGACTCATTCCGTGCATTTTCATTTCTAAAGGATACCCATTAAAGAAAATGACTCATTCCGTGGATTTTCATTTCTAAAGAATACCCATTAAGGAAAATGACTCATTCTGTGCATTTTTCGTTTCTGAAAATTTTCCATCGAAGGGAAAATGAATATCCCTGATTTTCCTTCATTTCTATTTCTGAAGAATGACCGTTAAGGAAATGACAGGATATTGCCTTGCATATCGATGATGGTTATTTGGCAGAGTCACAAATAGACTCCTACGAATAAATTTCGGGACGAAATTTCCTAAAGTAGGGGAGACTGTGACACCTGTGTCACCACGACCATCAAACAAATACCAAGCCGATGAAATATTGTATTTCATACTTGGGATCTTGTATAAATATGTGTATCTTTTGCACATATCAATTCTTGTTCAATTTCAAACTCTACAACACTTTCTGGAGAATTATACGCAAACTGGTGCGTAAACGTACTCAGTTTAATGCGACAAATACTCCGGAACATCAACATATGCTTAACATACCTTAAATAGCCCTTACATAACTTAGAAATAAGTTTTGAAGGCTTCGGTATGGCAAAAACAAGTTAATTTGCTTACAGGGACTAAACTTGACAAACTGCGAAAGTATGCCAATTTGAACTGTAACCAACATTCCGGAACATGTCCATAAGTTAAACATACCATAAATATCCTTTACATAGCTTAGAAATAGGCTTTGAGGGGTTTGGTATGCTAAAACAAACTTTTGGATCATTCAGGGGCTAAAAGTGTCAAAAAGTGCACAAGTTTGCACTTTTGCACATAACTTACGTTCTGAAAACATCCGGACATCCAAAAATTTATGTAAGCATCCTTATGTTATGCCTTAGGGTATGGCATGAGAAAAATCCATTCGTCGCACAATTTGGATCGTCTTTCGCGCTTATGCGCATTCCGTCGTAATTAACCGAACATCGCGACCGTACGGCCAAACGAACCGACATCCGAGATATTTTTGAGCACATTTTAAGTTCCCTATACTTTAACATCATTTTAGAGCTTTGAAATGAGGTTAACGGGGCTTAAACGTGCCAAAAACGCATCAAATACCAAGTTTTGGTGCTGCAGGGACCAAAACTGCAATTCTGCCAAACTAGGGGCTTACGGACCGTAAGCCATAAGCCATACGGTTCGTAAGGAGTCCCCAGTACAGCAGAACCCACATTTAATGCTGATTGGCTCTTCAAATGGCGAAAGGTCCAATTGCCTTTTCACCCAATCAAAGGCCAAGGGCCATTAATCAGTGACCACAACATTTTGACATGTGTACGCACAAGATCGTGGCACGGTATTCGATAAACGATCCTAACGGTTCCACTTTTCCTATAAATACCCCCCCCATTTTGCTCAAAACCCACACAATCTGATCTTAAGGCTCTAAGTTGGAACCATTGTTTTATACCTGAGCCATTTTGATCTAGATTAGCATTCGGGGACCCTCCGTAAGTATTCTTTCGTTCTTTTATTCGCTTTTCGAGTCCGAAAGTCGAACATTGTTTGACTTTCTGCATTGACCAGCTTGTGGTCGATGCGAAGTTCGTTAGAACTTCATAACGTGAGCGTGATCACGATGGTTATAGTCCGTAGTGACTATACCTACTGATCACCACGTTATCTAGGCTCAGTGACGAGTCGTAGTTTCGGCCAAAGTACGCATTCTTTCGTATTTTGTAACCAAACTACTCGTGAGCATCAAAGCCGTTTGTTTTGATGCCAAACCTGTTTTCTAAACTTAGTTAAGCATGTTCTAACATGCTTAGCTCGTCACTTTTAGTATAGTGCGTATATAGGGTCGTAAGGTAAGCGATCTAAACCATCGCTTACACTTTCGAACCCGACCCATTTGGTCGATCATTAGGATCTGACCAAACACATTAGGTGACCATAGCTATAACCTTCCGAGGTTATACCTTGTGGTCACGATGTTAGGCGTTCCAGACGCGTTCTACGCGAATGACGCGTAAGGTAGCATAAGCTACCTAAACGGGTCGTAATGGGTCGCAAGCACTTAGGTTAGGTTTCATTTTAGTATGTAGGCTTTGTTAAACCATATTACACAAGTCTCCATACTCGTTTGGTTTACGAACCCGCATACTATCCGTTCCTACGATTTTAGGTCCGGTATATTAACATAGCTACCTATTAGGTGCCGTTTGATATTCTGTGATCTAGCATTGTTTGGTTATTACACAAGAACTCCAAAGCAATCTCAGGTGAGTACATTGAACCCCTCTTTTACTGTTTTCCAAACTGTTTTGGGGTGTAACACATGTGCCTACGTGTTACTTTCATGTTTTCCATGTTTTCACATCATATACTTGCTACGTTCGTTAGTACATATTAGTACATGATTTCACTACATTTCATGCTATGTATGCCCATTGTGTGCGTACTTAGTACATTGATTTACAATACATTTCATGCTATGTATGCCCATTGTGTGCGTACTTAGTACATTGCTTTACAATACATTTCATGCTACGTACGCCCATTGTGTGCATACGTAGTACATTGTTTCACATTGCATTTCTGTTGCATATGCTCATCCAGCATATGAACACATTATACTACATTTTGAACCGTTGTACTCTACAATACCTTTCATGCTACGTACGCCCATTGTGTGCATACGTAGTACATTGTTACACATTGCATTTCTGTTGCATATGCTCATCCAACATATGAACACATTATACTACATTTTGAACCGTTGTACTCTACAATACATTTCATGCTACGTACGCCCATTGTGTGCATACGTAGTACATTGTTACACATTGCATTTCTGTTGCATATGCTCATCCAGCATATAAACACATTATACTACATTTTGAACCGTTGTACTCTACAATACATTTCATGCTACGTACGCCCATTGTGTGCATACGTAGTACATTGTTTCACATTGCATTTCTGTTGCATATGCTCATCCAGCATATGAACACATTTTACTACATTTTGAACCGTTGTAACCATTTGACTATGTGAACCGTCTTAACCCTTCGATTATATGAACCGTTTGTAACCATTGAACCGTGTAAACCAGTTGTATCCGTTGACATGACTTACAGTTGACAATAGACATTTGACTATACATAAACATTTCTACCATTGTTAAACATTTCATCTTGATGGTTTGGTTTGAGTAAGTGATTTAAGTAACGAGGCGTGTGTAATATGATACAAGCATGGTGGATACGCCGCTGGTACTTCCTATATATAAGTGTTTGTATGGTATTACATATCATAGCGTTATTTAAATCATTTCAATTTGATACATAGAACATTTTATACAAATAACACGCTTTTCACAAGACACTGAATTACAAACAACATATCTTATACAAACTCATTTTTACATGGTTATTCAGTTAACCATGCATTGTTCTCTCATTTATACATATCATCTGATCTTACCGTTTTTCAAATGATTTACAAGACAAAGCAAATTACAAGGTTCATGACTAAACATTTTCTCAAACATAAGTCATGAATTCCGTTTTCACAAAACCAATGTATCTCACAGGCATTTTTATGCTGACGTACCTATTTTCACATGTGTTTTCAGGAGATGATGCATAGGACTTATCAAGACATACTTAGGCGGACCTGTGCCTTAGTGACTTAAAACGAGACAAGAACTAGTTAATTTATGTTATGTATTCTTTGGTTCTTGTTTAAGACAATGTAAACTTCCATGTTTGATTAATAAAACGAAACTTCGTTTACCATGGATTTGAAACAATTGATTTTGTTACAACACTCCCCGACATTTCCGCCACGTTTTGTATGTTCTACATGGTCGGGGTGTGACAACTAACACTCCAGAATAGTGACATGGGCTTAACATACCTTAAATAACCTTTACATAACTTAGAAATAAGTTTTGAGGGGTTCGGTGTGCTAAAATAAACTTTTTGGTCATTCAGGGACTAAAAGCGTCAAAAAGTGCATAAGTTTGCATTCTCACGCATATCTTACGTTCTGAATACACCCGGACATCAAAAAATTTATGTAATCATTAAAATATTTTATTCTAGTGATTGGCATGATAAAATTCCATTCATCGCGTAATTTGGATCGTTTTTCGCGTACGTTCGTGTTTCGTCGTAATTAACCGAATAACGTGATCGTACGTCCAAACAAACCGACATCCGACATATTTTTGAGCATGTTTCATGTCCCTTATGCTTAGGCATCATTGTAGGGCCTTGAAAATGGCTTAACAGGCATTAAAAGTGTCGAAAATGGACTTAAATACATATAGGGACCAAATCTACCATTTCTGCCAAACTTTCCCTAGATCAGCAAAATAAGCTGATTAAATCAGCAGCTGGGTTTTGATGAGTTGCAAACGATTTTTACGCAATCTATGGGCTATTTTGAGGTGCCCATGGTATTCCAAAACCATGGGTGCACATGTACGGCTTAGATCGAAGCTTGGTTTTCGAAAAATGATCTTAACGGTTCTACAAAACCTATATATACCCAACCTCATTTCATTTCCAAGCACACTTTGATTCTGATTCTCTAAGTTGGAGACTCAAAACCTTCATACATGAGAAATCTTGAATCAAATCTTCATCGCTTGGACCTCTTGTAAGTTTCTTTCGTTCTTTTATGCGTTTTTAGCACGAAAGTCAAACAGTGTTTGACTTTCTACTTTGACCAGTCAATGGTCAACACGTAGTTCGTTTGAACTTCGAAACGTGAGCGTAATCACGATGGTCATAGTCCTTTGCGACTATACCTACTGATTACCACGTTATTTAGGTGTAGTGACGAGTCGTAGTTTTGGTCAGAATGCGTATTCTTGCGTATTTTGCAACCAAACTACTCTTGGGTATCAAGACCCTTTGTTTTGATACCAAACTTGTTTACTAACTTCGTTAAACATGTTTTAACATGTTTAGCTCGTCACTTTAGGTTTAGTGCTTATATAGGGTCGTAAGGTAAGCGGTCTAAACAACCGCTTAGACTTTCGAACCCGACCCATTTGGTCAATCATTAGGATCCGACCAAACATATTTTGTGACCATAGTTGTAGAGGGAATAACCTTCCGAGGTTATCCCTTATGGTCACTTCGTTTAGTTAGTTATATGATAGGTAGTTTATATGCCTTAGGAAAATGACCAAAATGCCCTTTTTACGTATAAATTTATTTTAAGCATATGTAACCTAAATTTTGACATCTAAACTGATTAGGCAACATTATTAGACATGTTAAGGAATATATTACTTGTCATAGGACTAGTTAGGCGGTCCGAACGCGTTTTACGCGAACGACGCGTTAAAGTAGCGTAAGCTACCTAAACGAGTTGTTATGGCTCGTAAGCACTTAGGATAGGTTTCGGTTTAGAATGTAGGCTTTGTTAGACCATATTACATGAGTTCCTATACTCATTTGGTTTACGAAACCTCATTCTATCCGATCTTTCGATTTAGGTCCGTTTACTAATGTAGTTATCTATATTAGGTGCCGTTTGATTTCCGTGACCCCTCTAGCTTTGCTTGGTTATTATTCAAGACTCCTAAGCAACCTCAAGTGAGTACATAGTCCCATCCTTTACTGTTTTCAACTGTTTTGGGGTGAAACACATGTGCCTACTTGTTATATCATATGCTTGTTATGTACATTAGTACAATTATAGTACATGATTTCATTATGTTTTGCTATGTATGTTCACTTATCATGCTAGCTCATTGTTTTACATTCTGTTGCATATGTTTACTCAGCATATGGACACATTGTTTTACATTGCATTTCTGTTGCATATGTTTACTTAGCATATGGACACATTGTTTTACATTTCTACTTTGTATGTTCATTTAGCATATTTAAGTATATTATTTTCATAAAACATGCTTACACTTGGTATAACATTTGGTTTGTTTAACGAGACTAATACATTCATTAACACCGATCATGCCGCTCGGTAGTACGTCGTGGTACCATAGGACTTGACAACTCCCGTTCCTGAAATCCTAGGTTTGTTTGGACGTAAGGAATGACCGAATCCGAAAACATTTTCGGTAGACCTTGACATTGTTCTAGGGCCTATCTGACAGTCTCAAGGCTTGAATGTAGAAGTTAGAACATTACCGCATAGATGTTTGTATTAGTAAGGCATGCATAATTTTACAAAACATAACTTTTGATTATGATTTATCAAATGCATTGTTTTGTACATTTCTTTCTTATAGGGTTGAGTAAATACTTTTAATCAATAAATGCTTTTATTCACTATACATTACATTTGATTAATACATGAACATTTTGACGTTGGTAGTTTGTTTGGTAAGTGATTTAAATAACGAGGCGTGTGTAATAAGATAAAAGCATGGTGGATACGCCGCTGGTACTTCCTATATATAAGTGCTTTTATGGTATTAGATATCGTAGCATTATTTAAACCATTTTAAGTTACACATAATACATTTTTACACTTATATCATATCTTCATGAAATATTGTTTTACAAACAACATATTTTATACAAACTCATTTTTACTTGGTTATTCATTTCATTATGCATTGTTCTTTTATATCATCTGATTTCTTATCACTTTTGTATGATTTATAAAAGAAAACATTTTACAAGGATCATGACTTACTTTTGTAAAATATTTTTCTTTAAACTTATAAGTCATGAATCCTAAATCAATAAAACCTATGTATCTCACAGGCATTTTTATGCTGACGTACCTATTTTCACGTGTGTTTCAGGTGCTGTTGTTAGATGATTATTGTCATGGGTGAAATCCTGAGCCCATATCCCGAGAATTATCTTGAATTATATTTTGCTTATATGATATCTGTTCACATCCGGGATGCTGATTCAGGATATTGGTAACATCCTGAATGGTATCCTCAGGGTTACAAACGGATTATGTGCAGGCACGTGGGTTAGAAGCTAGCAACGTTCATGAAGACCTTTTCTTCTGAAGACTCGGTCCAAGTCGTTTACAAGAAGCCGTTGAAGCCGCTTTACTCGGTCATCAACGTTCACATTGGAATATTCCGAGCATCCCATATTTATAGGAGTTTTAGTTTACATTTCGTTATTATAAATAGATGGGTATACCAGATCGAATAGGACATCACAGCTACACTCACTACACTTACACACTTGTTCTCTCGCAACTTGTACTCTCACACAAAGCATTGTAACACTTAGCGATCTGGTCAATATCCTGCACTGTATCCTGAAGTTTGAAGCAATAAGAAGAACTAGGCAGCTGCGATTGCCAGCTCCCGAGGTTTTATGCCGGCGATCTAGATTGATCAAGGCCTTTCCTCGTACATCTCGTGTCAATCCCTTTACTTTTTGCTCATTGTTTGATCGTAGATACAGCTCAATATCCTGAGCCGTATCCTGAACACTGTTTTTCCAAACAACTTAACAAGCATATTTTCAATACACTCTTTAGCACACTACCTCACTTAACTAATTTGATCACTTAATTGCTTCGGTAATTTTTGACCAAAACAATTATGATGCAAACATAGGATTGGACGAGGGCCTTAGTGACATTAAAAGATGCAAGACTAGTTAATTATGTTATGTTTCCTTATTTTTAAGACAATGTAACCTCTTGTAACTTAATAAAACAAAACTTCAATTTCCATGTGTTATGAAACAATGATTCTGTTACAAAATTCCCCACGATTCCGCCACGATTTGTTGTTTTACGCGGTCGGGGTGTGACAAAAATTGCTTTCTAGAAAGTTATACGCAAACTGATGCGTAAACGTAATCAGTTTAATGCGACAAACACTCCGGAATAGTGACATAGGCTTAAAATACCTTAAATAACCTCCACATAACTTAGAAATAAGTTTTGGATGGTTTGGTGTGTTGAAATCAAGTTTGTTCGATCGCAGGGACTATTTGCGTCAAACTACGAAACTATACCGATTTGTATAGTAACGAACATTCTGGAACTTGATCATAAGTTAAACATACCTTAAATATCCTTTACATAGCTTAGAAATAGGCTTTGAGGGTTTGGTATGCGAAAATAAACTTATTGGTCATTCAGGGACTAAAAGAGTCAAAAATCGCATAAGTTTGCATTTTCGCGCATATCTTACGTTCAATACATATCCGGACATCCAAAAATTTATATAATCATTAAAATGTTTTATTTTAGTGATTGGCATGATAAATTTCCATTCGTCGCGTAATTTGGATCGTTTTTGCGTCTGTTACGATTTCCGTCGTAATTAACCAAACAACGCAACCGTACGACCAAAAGAACCGATATCCGAAATGTTTTTTAGCATATTTTAAGTTCCCTATACTTTAACTTCATTTTAGAGCCTTGAAATGGGGTTAACGGGGCTTAAACGTGTCAAAAATCAAGTTTCTAGCATGCAGGGACCTGTTTCGCCAAAAACTGAAACTTAGAACTAACCTCCCCCGAGCCACGTGCCAGCCCAAGGACTCCCTGGCGCGCCACATGACAGAGGATCAAAATCAGCAACTCAGTTTCAGCATCTGGCTTGATTTCGAGGGTCTTTTGTGTAAAATTCTCAATACCTTGAGCTGGTTTTCGACTCCCATTGTATTGTAATACCATGTGCATCAATGAAGGGCTAGGATTGATCCTTCTAAACACATGTAATGATCTCAATGATCCTTACTTCCTATAAATAGCATGGGTCTTCATTTGCGTTCTTTGCTCATTTCATTCAAGATCAGCTCTAAGTTGGGGTTTTCACTTGTTGAAGCTTCATACCTGAATTTTCTTGATCTTGATCCTAGCTTGGACCCTTTGTAAGTCTCTTTCATGCTTGTTTATGTTTTTCAATCATGAAAGTCAAACAGTATTTGACTTTCTGCTTTGACCACGAGTTGTTCAACACGAAGTTCGTTTGAACTTCTCAACTTATAGTCACTAATGACTATACCTTCTGATTACCACGTTGATTAGGTGTAGTGACGAGTCGTAGTTTCGGTCAAGGTGCGTATTTATGCGTATTTTGCAACCAAACTATTCTTGGGTATCAAAACCTTTTGTTTTGGTATCAAAACCTATTTTCTAACTTAGTTAAACATGTTTCAACATGTTTAGCTCGTCACTTTTAGTCTAGTGCTTGTATAGAGTCGTAAGTCAAGCGGTCTAAACCATCGCTTCGAATTTCGAACTCGACCCGTTTGGTCGATCATCAGGATCCGACCAAGCATGTTTAGTGACCATAGTTTTATAGGGAATAACCTTCCGAGGTTATACCTTATGGTCACTTAGGTTTAATTAGCTATATGATAGGTAGTTTATATGCCTTAGGTAAATGACCAAAATGCCCTTTTCATGCATTATTGGATTTTAAGCATATGTAACTTAAACTTTTGTCACTTAACTGATTATGTGTCACACCCCCAAATTCCACATGCGGATAACACCCGCTTCGAGGGCGTGACTGACCAGGATCCAGCCACCAATTATACTGAATAATTAAGTTGATAATCAAAGTAATACTCACTAACCATGAGATTAGCAATTATCGAGTTCAGAGTTTAAAACTTAAATAGCGGAAGCAGAAGTATAATAGTTTAACAAAGTTCATAGTTCATGATAATTAAACCCAACACACGGGTTTTGACAAACACTACACATTCCCAAGCAGCCGCTCCTCAGTCACTGGTTACCTGCAAAGCATGCAGTAAGGGGTCAACAATAATGCTGAGTGAGTTCACTAGTTGTCCAGTTTTAATTACCAAAAACTTGTTTCACCAGTTAATTTATCCGTTTATACATGCCATGGGGAGCTACCCCAAAAGTTAGCGACTAAACTGTTTTTCCAATACCGAACACTAGGTAACCGTTTGCGTTTCCGCAGGATGCCCCGATGTCAATGTTCTATCGTCATTGACGGATGCCTGAGTACATTAGTTCACGACCGATCCCATACCATGGCACGGTGTGAGGTTGGTAAAACCTAAATAGCGCTATCAACTAATAACCCGTTCGCCTGGCCCCGGCGACTAATCGGTATTATGTAGTAGGGACTTGAGTGATAGAGTTGCGTTTAGTGCCGTTTGGTTGCATTCCGTATAAACAGTAATTAAGTAAAAGGTTTCCCAATGACAAGGGAGAGAAAAGTAAGTTTGTTCCCAGTAACTAGGGAAGGAATGTAAATGGTATCCCCTTTACAAGGGGATAGGGTTGTTTTAGTCTCGTGTCCCAAACCACCGGGACGCATGCTTTTAAGTTGTGAACTCACCTTGGGTTGCTCGGTAGATTATTTTACCCGGTCAAGTATGTTGGTCACCACGTCCTAACATGGTTACCAAATATGGGTCAAGTCGGGTACAAGTCAACACATAGCGAACACATATAGGCACACTTAATCATGCATACAATCAAACAGTTGGGGGTATTGGGCCTAAACAGTAACAGATACATAAGCAGTCCAGTTAACAGATAATCCAACAAACTCTTTGGCCCAAAAACAGCCCAGTCGAGACAAGGGTTCATGGTTTCGACTCGAGAATGCATGGTTACGAGTCGCAACTAAGGATTCCGACTCGCAACCGCGGTTTCGGCTCATCATGCTTTGGTTCCGAGTCGCAACCAGGGATTTCCGACTCGCAACCGTTGTTGCGGTTGATCATGAGCTGCTTTGCGAGTCGCAACCGGGAGGTCTCGACAAATCACGTTGTGGTCTCGAGTCGCAACCGAGGGTTCCGACTCGCAACCGTCGTTGTGTGCACCTGAAACCTTCTAGAACCTGTGCAGTGTACTATCCAATGATATTGCATTTTCATGTAATTTGTGTACCATGCCCACTAAACATGTTTTCTTGTCTATCTTGCAATCAAAACAGATTAAACAAGCATATTCAAAATATTTCATGGCATTCAAATTGTTCATCATAATATTCATAATATTCATCTTTTAAGCACAAAACCATAAGTTCTTTGTAAGGAAAAACTAAGATCAAAGAACACATATTTAACACAATCTGTTTTAACATAAATGAGCATAATCGGTATCATTATTTTCGGTTCCTAGTCTAGCATGTTTCATCATTAATCAAAACTCATAGGATCAAGCAAATCATGCATATCATTCGGTCAAAACCATCCAAACAAGCTTCTAGCACTAACCAAATAACAAAACCATTTAACACATAACCGGATCATTTTCATTAAGACACTAAATCATTTCAAGCAACCACCTTTATCATCAAACAAGCATTTTATAGCAACGAACATCGACAATCAAGCACTATCAAGCATTTTAGTAACAAGACAAACAAGCAAAACAACTATGAAGATATTCATGCTAACCGGTTGGAAGTAGGGGTACAAGGAATCAATGAACCAAGCTCCAAATGATGTTCTCGAGCTAGAATCCGAGAGTGATCTTGTTACCGGTTGATCCGAGGAAGAAGGAAAGGAGAGGAAATGAGGGTGTTGTGCTAGGGTTTTAGGGTTTTAGTGGGGAAGAAGGAGTGAGTGAGGGAGAGTGTTGTAAAAATGGTTAAGGGAGGGGAGGGTCGGTTTATATAATGTCACGAGTGGGCTTTGGGGTTTCCGGGTTGGGTTCTCGGTCGCAAGGCCCTAACCGGCCCAACACTTGCTGTTCACTCGAGACCAAGCGGTCTCGAGTCGGGTCTCGGCTCGTCTCACATACACACTTATACATATATATATATTTATAAATACATATATACGTACACCTTCTCAACAATGAACACGTAACGATAAATCACCGATTTTCATTTAATAATATATAAATATAAATACAAGTTGATCAATTACAGAAATGGTTGTCCGGGAAAACCCGAAGTGTCACATTATCCCCAAGTTTTAGGAACTTTCGTCCCGAAAGTTAAGGCAGCCACTGTCAAGCTAGCGTATGTGAAAGCGTTTCAACGGGGTGTCACATCATTCCCCCGTTAGTTGGGAATTTCGTCCCGAAATTCGGTTGTAGCTTCAGTGCTGGGGTTTTCGTTAGGGAATAGCCGGGGATACTTGTGCTTCATCTGGTCTTCCCGCTCCCAAGTAAACTCTGGGCCGCGTCGCGAGTTCCAACGGACTCGTACAAGAGGTATCTGGCTACGTTTGAGGGTTTTGATCTCTCGATCAGTGATTTCAATCGGTTCCTCAGTAAAGTGTAGCCGTTCATCAATAGTCAATTCCTTATAAGGAATCACAAGTGTTTCATCCGACAAACACTTCTTCAGGTTAGATATGTGGAAAACGTTGTGTACCGCACTTAGCTCTTCAGGTAGGTTCAATCTATAAGCAACTTTACCGACTTTCTCGGTAATTTCGAATGGTCCGATATATCGCGGATTAAGCTTGCCCCGTTTACCAAAGTGAACCACACCCTTCCAGGGTGAGACTTTAAGTAGAACCCGGTCACCGACCTGGAATTCCAATGGTTTCCTACGCTTATCAGCGTAACTCTTCTGACGGTCACGAGCTGCCGCCATGCGTTGTCTGATCTGGGCAATCTTTTCCGTTGTGTCAACCACCATCTCTGGGCCCGTGATTTGACTATCACCAATTTCTGCCCAGCAGAGAGGTGACCGGCATTTACGACCGTACAATGCCTCAAAAGGTGCTGCCTGAATACTAGTGTGGTAGCTGTTGTTGTAGGAGAACTCTACTAGCGGTAGATGCTTCTCCTAGTTCTTGCCAAAATCGATCACACATGCTCTAAGCATGTCTTCTAGAGTCTGGATGGTGCGTTCGGACTGTCCATCCGTTTGCGGGTGATAAGCAGTGCTCATGTCCAAACGTGAGCCAAAGGATTTGTGCATAGCTTGCCACAATTCCGAAGTAAAACGAGCGTCTCGGTCGGAAATAATTGAGGTTGGCACCCCGTGCCTCGAAACTACTTCCTTTAAGTAAATCTCCGCCAAGGTAGAAAACTTGTCTGTTTCCTTAATAGCCAGAAAGTGCGCGGACTTGGTCAATCGATCTACGATTACCCAAATAGTATCATTTCCGCGTTGGGACCTAGGTAGCCCTGTGACGAAATCCATGGAAATTTGCTCCCATTTCCATTTCGGGATTTCTGGTTGTTGAAGTAGACCTGCTGGCTTCTGGTATTCTGTCTTGACTCTTGTGCAAGTCAAACATTTGCTGACGTATGTTGCTATGTGGGCCTTCATACCAGGCCACCAATATGTAGTCTTCAAGTCGTGGTACATCTTGTCCGAACCAGGATGTACTGAGTAGCGGGACTTGTGGGCTTCGTCCATCACGAGTTCACGTAAATCTCCATATAGTGGAACCCAAATGCGCCCTGTTACATAGTAAGCGCCATCCTCTTTCTGTTCTAGTCGCTGTCTCGACCCTCGCAAAGATTCAGCCCTGATGTTTTCCGGTTTCAATGCTTCGACTTGAGCATGTCGGATCTGGGTAGGGAGGTTAGACTGGATGGTAAGTTGCAATGCTCGCACGCGCTTTGGTATAGTGTCCTTTCGGCTGAGGGCGTCTGCCACGACATTGGCCTTGCCCGGATGGTATTTGATGGCGCATTCGTAGTCATTCAAGAGTTCGACCCAGCGGCGCTGTCGCATGTTCAATTCCTTTTGCCTAAAGATATGCTCGAGACTCCTGTGATCGGTGTAAATAGTGCACTTGGTACCGTACAGATAATGTCTCCATATCTTAAGAGCAAAGATTACTGCTCCCAGTTCCAAATCATGCGTAGTGTAGTTCCTTTCGTGTGTCTTGAGTTGTCGTGAGGCGTAGGCAATAACTTTCTCGCGTTGCATTAACACGCAACCGAGCCCATGGATGGACGCATCGCAGTAAACCACAAAGTCGTCAGTGCCTTCAGGCAACGAGAGAATAGGAGCGCTACAGAGGTTATCCTTAAGCCTCTGAAAGGCAGATTCCTGTGCTTCATTCCACTTGTAGGCGATGCCTTTCTGAGTGAGTATAGTGAGGGGTTGTGCAATCTTTGAGAATCCCTGAATGAATCTGCGGTAGTAGCCTGCCAAACCCAAGAATTGGCGAACTTCAGTGGGAGTCTTAGGCGTAGGCCAGTTCTTTATTGATTCGATCTTAGCTGGGTCAACATGAATCCCGTTCTTATTAACTACATGGCCGAGGAAATGGACTTCTCGAAGCTAGAAGTCACATTTAGAGAATTTGGCGTACAGCTGCTCGTTGCGAAGGAGTTCCAGAATAAGGCGTAGGTGTTGTTCATGCTCCTCTTGACTTTTCGAATAAATCTGGATGTCGTCGATAAACACAATCACGAATCTGTCGAGGTACGGCTTGCACACTCGGTTCATGAGGTCCATGAAAACCGCAGGTGCGTTAGTCATTCCAAAAGGCATAACGAGGAACTCGTAATGACCATAACGAGTCCTAAACGCAGTCTTAGAGATGTCTTCATTACGAACTCTCAGCTGATGATAGCCTGATCACAGGTCAATCTTAGAATAGTAGCTCGATCCTTGCAACTGATCGAATAGGTCGTCGATGCGCGGGAGAGGGTAACGATTCTTGATTGTAACCTTGTTCAGCTCACGATAGTCGATGCACATTCAGAACGTGCCATCCTTCTTCTTGACAAAGAGTACTGGGGCTCCCCAGGGTGATGAACTAGGACGGATAAATCCTTTATCCAAAAGTTCCTGTAGTTGCGTAGAGAGTTCCTTCAGTTCTGCAGGGGCTAGACGGTACGGTGCACGAGCTATGGGTGCTGCTCCGGGAGCTAGCTCGATTTGAAATTCGACCTGACGGTGGGGAAGGAGTCCAGGTAGTTCCTCAGGAAATACCTCGGGATAGTCTCGTACTACGGGAAAATCTTCAATCCTCTTTTCCTTTTCGTGGGTGTCGGTGACGAGTGCTAGGATAGCGGTGTGTCCTTTTTGTAAACACTTCTGGGCTTTTAAAAGCGAGATAATGCCCGTGACTTCTCCACCTTTGTTGCCTTGAACGATGAGGGGTTGGCCAGAACGACGAGGTATACGAACTGCTTTCTCTTGACAGAGGATCTCAGCGCGATGCTTGGATAACCAATCCATACCGATGACGACGTCGAAGCTTCCAAGTTTGACAGGGAAAAGATCGATACTAAACGTGTGGCCAGACAATTCTAGGGTACAGTCGTGGATCATGTGCGTGGCCTCGATATTCTTACCATTAGCTATCTCGACGATGTGCTTAGAACTTAATAATGCAGGCGGGTGCTTAAGTTTCTTACTAATGCGAAGGGATACATAACTGGCATCGGCACCGGAATCAAATAACACAGAAACATAACGATCATCGAGTAGGAACTTACCCGCCACGACGTTGGGGTCGTTCCTTGCTTCTCCAGCTCCAATCACGAAAGCTCTCCCCCTTGCACCATTCCCAGCGTTGTTGTTTTGCTCATTGTTCCCAGCTCCCTGATTGTTGTTGCGATTCTGATTCAGTTCAGGGCAATCCTTTCGCATGTGCCCTGTTGCCCCGCATTTAAAACATGCCCGGTTGTTTCCCTGCTGCTGTTGCTGTTGGGGTTGTTGCTGATTCTGCCTTGCTGGGAACTGACTCCTACAATCCTTGGCTTCGTGCCCCATCTTGTGGCATCGCTGACACTGACCCTTGTTACATGCCCCATTGTGGTGCCTGTTACACTTGTTGCACTTAGGGTAGCTTCCCCGGTAGCCACCCTGTTGCTGAGTGCCTTTGTTGTTGTCAGTTTTCCTTTGCTGGGCTGGGGCCTGAGTAGAGTTAGCATCCTTGCCCTGATTTCCATCCCACTTTCGTTTGCCATCACTGGAAGTTCCTTCCGCAGCACTGATCCTTTTGGGCAGCCTGCCCTCTTCCACAGCCTGGTTAGTGAGTTTGTGGGCAAGACGGACCACAGGCTGTATGGTAGTGAGGTTGGCCGAGGTTACATGGCTCCTGATCTCTGGGACTAAGCCTTTGATGTACAATTCGATCCTTCGGTACATGGGTCGGGACATGTTTGGGCAAAGAGCAGCATAGTCGTTGGACAGCTTGGTGTAGGTCTCAATCTCTGACCCAACCATCTTGAGTTCATAGTACTCGTCCTCGAGTTTGTGGATGTCATCCCTGTGACAGTACTCTTCCTTGATCATATCCTTGAAATCTTCCCATGCAGTAGCGTTAGCAGTCTCCAAACCGAGCATTTGAATTTGCGCCTTCCACCACGAAAGTGCGCTTCCCTCAAGAGTACCAGTAGCAAATTTCACCCAATTAGCAGGGGGACACTCGCAGACAGCAAAGACAGCTTCGACCTTCTCGATCCAGTGCAGAAGACCTATGGCACCCTCAGTGCCACTGAATGGAAGAGGCTTGCAATCCATGAAGGTCTTGAAGGTACAGACACGTGGTTGCACAGGTGCAGGCTAACCTATAGGGTGAGCTGCGAAAGCTGCAGCCACCGTGTTGAGCAGGTTAGTGAACTGAGCCTGAGTCATGTTGACGTTTCCTCGTCCGCGTCCACTCATTGTCTTCATAACCAGAAAACATAGTATGAGTGTGGTGTCGTAACATAGCGAGAATGAGATAAAAGAGGGGAGGCGTATCTATCTAATCAGGCAAACTAGTACGCATAGTAAGGAAGAAAGCATAAGACAATAAGCAAGTAAATATAGGTCCGAGCTAGGAGGTCAGATAAGTCGAGCCTTGCACTTGGAGTGTAGTGTCGTCACGAGTCACGGGTTATAGTCTGGTTTTTCTCAAAAAGATTTTCCCCTTTTTAAAACCAAGTTCACTATAACCAATGGCTCTGATACCAATCTGTCACACCCCCAAATTCCACCTGCGGATAACACCCGCTTCGAGGGCGTGACTGACCAGGATCCAGCCACCAATTATACTGAATAATTAAGTTGATAATCAAAGTAATACTCACTAACCATGAGATTAGCAATTATCGAGTTCAGAGTTTAAAACTTAAATAGCGGAAGCAGAAGTATAATAGTTTAACAAAGTTCATAGTTCATGATAATTAAACCCAACACACGGGTTTTGACAAACACTACACATTCCCAAGCAGCCGCTCCTCAGTCACTGGTTACCTGCAAAGCATGCAGTAAGGGGTCAACAATAATGCTGAGTGAGTTCACTAGTTGTCCAGTTTTAATTACCAAAAACTTGTTTCACCGGTTAATTTATCCGTTTATACATGCCATGGGGAGCTACCCCAAAAGTTAGCGACTAAACTGTTTTTCAAATACCGAACACTAGGTAACCGTTTGCGTTTCCGCAGGATGCCCCGATGTCAATGTTCTATCGTCATTGACGGATGTCTGAGTACATTAGTTCACGACCGATCCCATACCATGGCACGGTGTGAGGTTGGTAAAACCTAAATAGCGCTATCAACTAATAACCCGTTCGCCTGGCCCCGGCGACTAATCGGTATTATGTAGTAGGGACTTGAGTGATAGAGTTGCGTTTAGTGCCGTTTGGTTGCATTCCGTATAAACAGTAATTAACTAAAAGGTTTCCCAATGACAAGGGAGAGAAAAGTAAGTTTGTTCCCAGTAACTAGGGAAGGAATGTAAATGGTATCCCCTTTACAAGGGGATAGGGTTGTTTTAGTCTCGTGTCCCAAACCACCGGGACGCATGCTTTTAAGTTGTGAACTCACCTTGGGTTGCTCGGTAGATTATTTTACCCGGTCAAGTATGTTGGCCACCACGTCCTAACATGGTTACCAAATATGGGTCAAGTCGGGTACAAGTCAACACATAGCGAACACATATAGGCACACTTAATCATGCATACAATCAAACAGTTGGGGGTATTGGGCCTAAACAGTAACAGATACACAAGCAGTCCAGTTAACAGATAATCCAACAAACTCTTTGGCCCAAAAACAGCCCAGTCGAGACAAGGGTTCATGGTTTCGACTCGAGAATGCATGGTTACGAGTCGCAACTAAGGATTCCGACTCGCAACCGCGGTTTCGGCTCATCATGCTTTGGTTCCGAGTCGCAACCAGGGATTTCCGACTCGCAACCGTTGTTGCGGTTGATCATGAGCTGC
The DNA here is from genome assembly GCF_002127325.2 of Helianthus annuus. Classification (NCBI taxonomy): domain Eukaryota; kingdom Viridiplantae; phylum Streptophyta; class Magnoliopsida; order Asterales; family Asteraceae; genus Helianthus; species Helianthus annuus. The sequence goes on from NC_035436.2 coordinate 126,546,043, forward strand.
TTTGCGAGTCGCAACCGGGAGGTCTCGACAAATCACGTTGTGGTCTCGAGTCGCAACCGAGGGTTCCGACTCGCAACCGTCGTTGCGTGCACCTGAAACCTTCTAGAACCTGTGCAGTGTACTATCCAATGATATTGCATTTTCATGTAATTTGTGTACCATGCCCACTAAACATGTTTTCTTGTCTATCTTGCAATCAAAACAGATTAAACAAGCATATTCAAAATATTTCATGGCATTCAAATTGTTCATCATAATATTCATAATATTCATCTTTTAAGAACAAAACCATAAGTTCTTTGTAAGGAAAAACTAAGATCAAAGAACACATATTTAACACAATCTGTTTTAACATAAATGAGCATAATCGGTATCATTATTTTCGGTTCCTAGTCTAGCATGTTTCATCATTAATCAAAACTCATAGGATTAAGCAAATCATTCATATCATTCGGTCAAAACCATCCAAACAAGCTTCTAGCACTAACCAAATAACAAAACCATTTAACACATAACCGGATCATTTTCATTAAGACACTAAATCATTTCAAGCAACCACCTTTATCATCAAACAAGCATTTTATAGCAACGAACATCGACAATCAAGCACTATCAAGCATTTTAGTAACAAGACAAACAAGCAAAACAACTATGAAGATATTCATGCTAACCGGTTGGAAGTAGGGGTACAAGGAATCAATGAACCAAGCTCCAAATGATGTTCTCGAGCTAGAATCCGAGAGTGATCTTGTTACCGGTTGATCCGAGGAAGAAGGAAAGGAGAGGAAATGAGGGTGTTGTGCTAGGGTTTTAGGGTTTTAGTGGGGAAGAAGGAGTGAGTGAGGGAGAGTGTTGTAAAAATGGTTAAGGGAGGGGAGGGTCGGTTTATATAATGTCACGAGTGGGCTTAGGGTTTCCGGGTTGGGTTCTCGGTCGCAAGGCCCTAACCGGCCCAACACTTGCTGTTCACTCGAGACCAAGCGGTCTCGAGTCGGGTCTCGGCTCGTCTCACATACACACTTATACATATATATATTTATAAATACATATATACGTACACCTTCTCAACAATGAACACGTAACGATAAATCACCGATTTTCATTTAATAATATATAAATATAAATACAAGTTGATCAATTACAGAAATGGTTGTCCGGGAAAACCCGAAGTGTCACATTATCCCCAAGTTTTAGGAACTTTCGTCCCGAAAGTTAAGGCAGCCACTGTCAAGCTAGCGTAAGTGAAAGCGTTTCAACGGGGTGTCACATTATGCAACACATTTAAACATGTCTAGGCATATAATACTTGTCATAGGACTAGTTAGACATCTCGAACGCGCTTTTGCGCGAACGACACGTTAAAGTAGCGTAAGCTACCTTAATGGGTCGTAACGGGTCGAAAGCACTTAGGTTAGGTTTCGATTTAGGATGTAGACTTTGTTAAACCATATCACATGAGTCCCAATACTCATTTGGTTTAAAAGACCTCATTCTACCCGATCTTCCGATTTAGGTGTCGATTATTTTTCTAGTGATCCGATTTCTAGGTGCTGCTTGATTTCCGTGTTTTGCTTGAGTTTGTTGAGTTCTTTGGATTGAGGATACTTTGTACTTCAATGTGAGTACATAGTTCCCCTATTTTACTGTTTTCGATTGTTTTGGGGTGATTCATACGTGTTAAACGATTTCGATATTTTTAACGATGGTTTCAAAAACGATTAAAATGGTTTATATTAAACAAATAACAATTTCGATAATGTGAACAAACTTGTTGGACATAGTTACGTAACGAATGACATTCATTAACATTGATCATGCCGACCAGTATTAGCTTATGGTACCACAGGATCTGACAAATCCCGTTATCAGACTACACCCATGGTTATGTGTGGGTGTTATGTGGGTAACGACTGAATTTATGATTGTTAACTTACCCTTTGGTGGTTTGTTAATGCGATAAGTGAGAAGCGAGTTGTGAAGGTTTGGATGTTATTAGCGAGACGACCAAAAGTAGTTTCACAAATTAAAACGAGAGCGATTTTGGAACAATTAAACGATTGAAACGATTTTAACGAGTTAAACGATTCGGATAAACGATTGGTTTTTGGGTTGTGATTAGATAATGGGACGGGTGTGATATGATAAAAGCATGGTATTATATATAAGTGTTTTTATCATATTACATTCCGTGGCATTATTTAGTTCACTTGGATAAACGATTTTGAAACGATGTCTCCTAACGATGTTTTCGAAAAGATATAAACCATACGAGTTTTATTAACGAGTTTTTACGAGATGTTTTACAAATTGGTTTACTAAAACAAATGTTTTGGGGTTAAGAATCATGGCTACGAGATTTTGTAAACTATAACCCACTTGATTTGAGTTGGTTAATTATGTTGCAATACTATACACTTTTCAAAACAAGGTTTTTAATAAGGTATTGCAACATATAAACGAGCCATAAATCCGACACTCTCATAAAACCTATATGCTTGCCAGCATTTCTTTGCTGACTTTGTTTTTACATATGTTTCAGGTGTTGTTGCTTGATGTTGATTGCTAGGATGCATGTTCACATAGGATCTGGACGAGGCCTTAATGACATAATAACAATAATTGTCACACCCCCAAAATCCACACGCGGAGTATCACCGCTTGGGAGCGTGACTGACCAGGATCAAGCCACCAATCATATTGAACATGTAATTAGTATTAAGTAAAATAAATGTAAACCATCCATTCATTATGATAGGTGTTCAAAACATAACCATAGTTTTAAAGTGTAGCGGAAGCATAGTAAATAAACCAACAATAATTAATAGTTTTAAATGTCATAATAGTTTCATCGTAGAAACCACGATCCTTGCCCACAACGACCCGCTTCTCCAGTGCAAGCTCCAAGTACCTAACGATCTGCAAGGCATGTAACAGAATGATCAACAAACTAGTTGAGCGAGTTCACAGAAAGTAAATGCGTAATAGTAAGTTCGTATGTAACAGGTGGCTCTACTGGGCCGTTAGTACGTTCTATTGGTGGGGGCTTCCCATGTTGTATAACCACTAGACTATCGTATCTATAAGTATCCTTCACAACCGAGGATAGTGATCAGTATAGGTATCCTGCACATCCGAGGATAGTGATCAGTATAAGTATCCTTCACAACCGAGGATAGTGATCAGTTTAAGTATCCTTCACAACCGAGGATAGTGATCAGTATAAGTATCCTTCACAACCGAGGATAGTGATCAGTATAAGTATCCTTCACATCCGAGGATAGTAATATGGTAGTCTAGTCATAGTGTCAGTAGTGTATCTATTCAACCTTATCCTTTCAATCCCATTCCCAACACCCCGGGAATCCCATGCCTTGGTAAGAGTGTGAACTCACCTTGGTTTGCTCGGTATGCTAGGTTATGCACTCACAAGTAATTAATCACGTCCTATTGTATGCACGTATAACAAATCAGTTCATGTTCACAATGATACGCATGCAATTTAATGTTCACATAACAGTCAGTTTGCATATCGGCACAACACGTATCATTTCACATTTAATCATCAACTATCATTCGATTCACATTACCCATCCTTCGATGCATTGCTCATCCTTCGGTCTAACAATTATCACAATTATCTCAATTATCACAATTATGTTTCGACACGTCTTTCAATACACAGTTATCATCTTACGATTCATGGTTATCTTTCGACACATCAGCTATGTTTCGACATAGTTATCACAGTTATCATTCGGACCGAATGCTATGTTTCGAACCAATGTCATCTTTCGGTCAATGCTATCCTTCGGTCAACACTACTATGGTTCGGTCAAAGTTATCCTTCGGTCAACACTACTATGGTTCGGTCAAAGTTATCCTTCGGTCAACACTACTATGGTTCGAAGGACAAGTATCTTTCGGTCTCAACAACTATGTTTCGACATAGTTATCCTTCGACACAGATTATGTTTCGGTCAACACACTATCTTTCGGTCAACTATCAATTCCTAACAGTTTCAGTACGTCATCGATCAAACAGGCAGATTTCAATTGTTTCTCAAGAACCCTAATCGAACCATACATGAACACAACCTATTTACATTCAATCAGGTTAACTTTAAAACACGACAAGTTCATAACTAATCAAGATCAATACTCGAACCCATGGCGTAACAATCCGATTAACATAAATATTTTCCAAGACATACATACCAACCGATTACAATATGAACAATCCGATTTAACATCCATATCCGATTAACATACAAACAACATATTGCAAGCATAATATCAAGAAATATTGCACACGATGTCATTGAACCAAAAAGAATACAATGGCCGAATACTATGATGTCAATAATTATCAAATACCAATAATCATCACAAACGACACGCAAGAACAACATTCAAATAAATGTTTTAAAACACATAATCGGATAATGATTTGTACTAACCACAATGAACAAGGAAGTAATTCCGATCGATCTTTGAGGGTCACGAAGTCACCAGGCTGCCGTCACACACACACAATAGAACTAGGGTTTTTGAAACTAACTGTTGACTTACATGCATTCACGTATTTAAACGTATCACAGGAATGGGCCAAGCCCATCAGAAAGACTGGGCCGAAAGATGTCGAAGGATAGAGTCCTTGGTCGAAGGATATGTTTCGAGATCCTTCGAACCGGAAGTTGATCCTTCGAATCGAAGGATATGTTTCGAGATCCTTCGAACTGTATGTCATGTTTCGTGATCTAGACTAAGTGTTTTAAATAATAATTCTAATATTATTTTCTACCACAGCAAGTAATCACATATAGGCAAAACGACAATACGTTTCATTAAAACACAACGCGTACAATTACAAGTCCACAATCCAAACAACTAAACAGTCAAAGTCAACGCGCATTTAATGCGAAAGTGAAAGTCAGAAACTCGAGTTGTCACATTATCCCCAACTTAAAAGAAATTTCGTCCCGAAATTTGGTACGCACTCACTGAGGAAGCTAGGTAAGTTACATCGTTCACTGGTTTTCCTGGGGTGTCACATCATCCCCCCGTTGATTTGGAATTTCGTCCCGAAATTCAGTAGTAGTAGCTTCAGCCTCAGAAGTGGATGCATTGGTTTCGAATAACTGGGGATACTTTTCTTTCATCTGATCTTCGCGTTCCCAGGTATACTCTGGGCCACGCTGGGAGTTCCAACGAACTCGAACAAGAGGGATTCTCTTGTGTTTGAGGACCTTAACATCCCGGTCCGTGATTTCAACTGGTTCCTCGACGAACTGCAACCGCTCGTCGATAGTGAGTTCCTTAAAAGGAACTATAAGGGTCTCATCTGATAGGCACTTCTTCAGATTCGACACGTGAAATACATTGTGAACTGCACCGAGTTCAGCTGGTAGGTTTAATCTGTAGGCTACTTTGCCAATCTTTTCTAAGATTTCGAATGGTCCGACGTACCGCGGATTCAGTTTGCCTCGTTTACCAAATCGAACCACACCCTTCCAGGGTGAAACTTTCAATAAAACCCGGTCCCCGACCTCAAATTCCAATGGTTTTCTACGCTTGTCCGCGTAGGCTTTCTGACGGTCGCGTGCTGCCGCCATGCGTTGTCGTATCTGCGCAATCTTTTCTGTGGCGTCCACTACAATCTCTGGACCCGTAATTTGACTATCCCCCACCTCTGCCCAACAGAGAGGTGACCGGCATTTACGTCCGTACAATGCCTCAAATGGAGCGGCTTGAATGCTGGTATGGTAACTGTTATTGTATGAAAACTCCACTAAAGGGAGGTGCTTTTCCCAGCCGTTGCCGAAATCAATGACACACGCTCGAAGCATGTCTTCTAGAGTTTGGATAGTTCGCTCAGACTGCCCATCCGTCTGAGGATGATATGCTGTGCTCATGTCTAATCGTGAGCCGAAGGATTTGTGCATCGCTTGCCAAAGCTCTGATGTGAATCGTGCATCGCGATCCGAAATAATGGAAGTGGGCACTCCGTGCCTCGAAACAACTTCTTTCAAGTAGACGTCTGCGAGAGTGGAGAACTTGTCCGTTTCCTTAATCGGCAGGAAGTGTGCAGACTTGGTGAGTCGATCAACGATCACCCAAATAGTGTCATTCCCACGCTGGGATCTAGGTAGGCCTGTAACAAAATCCATGGAAATTTCTTCCCATTTCCATTGAGGTATCTTGGGCTGTTGAAGTAGGCCTGATGGTTTCTGATATTCAACCTTGACTCTCGCACAGGTTAAGCATTTTCCAACGTACGAAGCGATGTGAGCCTTCATACTAGGCCACCAATAAGTAGTGCTGATGTCGTGGTACATTTTATCCGACCCTGGATGTACCGAATAGCGAGACTTGTGAGCTTCATCCATTACAAGTTCGCGTAAACCGCCATAAAGTGGGACCCAAATACGCCCCGTTACATAGTAGGCGCCGTCTTCCTTTTGTTCCATGCGTTGCCTTGAGCCGCGTAAGGCTTCAGCTTTGACGTTTTCGGGTTTCAGTGCTTCTAACTGAGCAGCTCGTATCTGTGCAGGAAGACTGGACTGAATAGTAAGCTGTAGCGCTCGCACGCGCTTAGGTAGAGTGTCTTTCCGACTGAGGGCATCAGCCACAACATTGGCCTTGCCTGGATGATACTTGATGGCGCATTCATAGTCGTTTAGAAGTTCAACCCATCTTCGTTGACGCATATTCAAATCCTTTTGCTTAAGAATATGCTCGAGACTCCTGTGATCGGTGTAAATCGTGCACCTGGTACCGTACAGGTAGTGTCGCCATATCTTAAGCGCGAAAACAACAGCTCCCAGCTCTAGATCGTGCGTCGTGTAGTTTCGTTCATGAACCTTGAGTTGCCGAGAAGCGTAGGCTATCACTTTATCACGTTGCATCAACACACATCCAAGACCCTGGATGGATGCATCACAGTATACCACGAAGTCATCTGTGCCCTCTGGCAATGAAAGAATAGGTGCGCTGCAAAGCCTATCCTTTAAGTACTGAAAAGCGGTCTCTTGCGTATTACCCCATCTGTAAACGACACCTTTCTGTGTTAGCATAGTAAGTGGTTGCGCGATCTTGGAGAAGTCTTTAATAAATCGCCTGTAGTAACCCGCCAAACCCAAGAATTGGCATATTTCAGTCGGTGTACGCGGTGCTGGCCAGTTTCTGATCGAATCAACCTTGGATGGATCGACATGAATCCCATCCTTGTTCACCACATGGCCTAAGAAGTGGACTTCACGAAGCCAGAAGTCGCATTTTGAAAACTTTGCGTACAATTGCTCTTTTCGAAGAAGTTCCAAGATAAGACGTAAGTGCTGCTCGTGCTCCTCCTGACTCTTGGAGTAAATCAAAATGTCGTCGATGAAAACGATAACAAACTTATCAAGATAAGGTTTGCACACCCTGTTCATAAGATCCATGAAGACTGCAGGCGCGTTCGTAAGCCCGAATGGCATGACAAGAAACTCGTAATGACCGTAGCGAGTTCTGAAAGCGGTTTTGGAGACGTCCTCATCCCGGACTCTCAGCTGATGATACCCTGACCTTAGATCAATCTTGGAATAGTAACACGACCCTTGCAACTGGTCGAATAGGTCATCTATGCGCGGAAGAGGATAACGGTTCTTCACCGTCACCTTATTGAGTTCGCGGTAGTCGATGCACATCCTGAACGTACCGTCTTTCTTCTTCACAAATAACACTGGAGCTCCCCAAGGCGAAGAGCTTGGACGAATAAAGCCCTTTTCCAAGAGCTCTTGTAGCTGCTTTGACAGTTCTTCCAGTTCGGTTGGAGCTAAACGATACGGTGCGCGGGCTATTGGTGCTGCTCCAGGAGCTAACTCAATCTGAAACTCGACTTGACGATGAGGAGGTAAACCAGGTAAATCTTCAGGAAACACTTGAGGAAAATCACGCACAACTGGTATATCCTCCAGCTTCTTTTCCTTTGCTGATGCGTCAGTGACAAGTGCCAGAATGGCAGTATGCCCCTTTCGTAAACATTTCTGCGCCTTTAAGAAAGAGATGATGCCAACCACAGCACCACTCTTGTCACCTTGTACTTCGAGAGGTTCTTGACTGGAGCGAGGAATACGAATAACTTTTTCTTTGCATAAGATCTCCACGTGATGTTGGGATAACCAATCCATACCGATGACGACGTCGAAACTACCCAAAACTATGGGTATGAGATCAATCGAGAAAGTCTGACCCGCTAGAACAATACTACAACCCTTGACTACCTGTGCGGCTTCTACACTTTTACCATTGGCTAGTTCTACGACGTGTTTGGTGTCTAGGGGTGTTGGTGTACGTTTTAATAATTTACTCAGTTTCAATGACATATAGCTTGTATCAGCACCCGAATCAAATAAGACAGTAACATAAATATCGTCGAGAAGAAACTTACCCATAACCACATTGGGATCATTCACTGCGTCTCCTCGACCCAACACAAAAGCACGACCACGAGCTTCATTGCCGTTGTTGTTGTTGTTTCCCCCGTTGTTGTTGTTACCATTACCCTGATTGTTGTTACGGTTGTTGTTGTTCTGGTTTCTGTTCAGCTGAGGGCAATGCCTTTTGAAGTGACCCTCTGCACCGCACTGAAAACACCCTTTGTTACCCTGTTGTTGATTCTGCTGTGCTGGTGGCTGCTGCTGATTCTGGTTCGCAGGTCGAGCGCTTCTACAATCTTTGGCCTCATGACCCATCTTGAGGCATCTTTGACAACGAACCTTGTTACACTGGCCACTGTGATGCTTGTTGCAGGTGTTACACTTTGGGAGATTTCCTCGATACCCTCCCTGTCTGTGGCTGCCTGAGGAGTGCTGACTTGGACTCTGGTAACTGTCTGTCTTTCGCTGTTGAGCATATGACTGCACTGAAGCTGATCCCTTGCTAGAATCCCCATCCCATTTTCTCTTACTTTCACTGGAAGTAGCAAGTGTAGTAGAAGCAGTAGCGGTAGCAGTAGCACTGATACGCTTAGGCAGTTTATTCTGTTCCACTGCCTGATCGGTGATGCGATGAGCGAGACGCTGGATTTCCTGGATGTTGTTGAGGTTAGCCGAGGTAACGTGGCTCTGTATTTCTGGTGCCAAACCTTTGAGATACAACTCAATACGCTTGTATGGAGGGTCCACCATAGTTGGACATAACACAGCCAACTCATTCGATCTCTTGGTGTAAGCTTCGATTTCCGAACCAACCATTTTCAAGTTATACAACTCGTCCTCCAACTTGTGAATGTCTTCTCTAGTGCAGTATTCCCTCTTGATCAGTTCTTTGAAATCATTCCAGGGTGTGGCGTTAGCAGCTGCCAACCCTAAGATCTGCACTTGTGCGTTCCACCAAGTGAGCGCAATCCCTTCAAGTGTGCCAGTGGCGAACTTCACCCTGCGAGCCTCAGGGCATTCACACATTTCGAAAACCGACTCGAGCTTTTCAAACCAGTGGAGGAGTCCAACTGCTCCCTCCGTGCCACTGAACGAGCTAGGACGACAATCCATGAAATTCTTGAAGGTGCACCCAGGTTGTTGCTGAGCGGGTTGACCTGCTTGGGCGGCTGCAACTGCCGCAGCAACGAGAGCCTCTAGCTGGGCTTGAGTCATGGTAATTCGTGCGGCCATTGATCTTCACATCAAAGGCAACATAAGTGAGAAAGGTTCGCGAATAGTGCGATGACAGAAGAGTGTAAGCACATAAGTATTCTCATGCAATGACAAGTTGTGAGCAAGGTAATGTAAGCATACTACGAGCAAAGTTCTATGCAAATTCTAGCATGTAGGCAATAAACATAAACCTTATTACCTAGGAAGTTGAGTCTTGCACGTGGAGCGAAGCGTCGTTGTGGATCGTTGAGAGCACTGTTCTGGTTATAGTCTGGTTTTAATAAAAACGTTTTTCAATATTAAAACCAAGTTCTCTATAACCAATGGCTCTGATACCAATCTGTCACACCCCCAAAATCCACACGCGGAGTATCACCGCTTGGGAGCGTGACTGACCAGGATCAAGCCACCAATCATATTGAACATGTAATTAGTATTAAGTAAAATAAATGTAAACCATCCATTCATTATGATAGGTGTTCAAAACATAACCATAGTTTTAAAGTGTAGCGGAAGCATAGTAAATAAACCAACAATAATTAATAGTTTTAAATGTCATAATAGTTTCATCGTAGAAACCACGATCCTTGCCCACAACGACCCGCTTCTCCAGTGCAAGCTCCAAGTACCTAACGATCTGCAAGGCATGTAACAGAATGATCAACAAACTAGTTGAGCGAGTTCACAGAAAGTAAATGCGTAATAGTAAGTTCGTATGTAACAGGTGGCTCTACTGGGCCGTTAGTACGTTCTATTGGTGGGGGCTTCCCATGTTGTATAACCACTAGACTATCGTATCTATAAGTATCCTTCACAACCGAGGATAGTGATCAGTATAGGTATCCTGCACATCCGAGGATAGTGATCAGTATAAGTATCCTTCACAACCGAGGATAGTGATCAGTTTAAGTATCCTTCACAACCGAGGATAGTGATCAGTATAAGTATCCTTCACAACCGAGGATAGTGATCAGTATAAGTATCCTTCACATCCGAGGATAGTAATATGGTAGTCTAGTCATAGTGTCAGTAGTGTATCTATTCAACCTTATCCTTTCAATCCCATTCCCAACACCCCGGGAATCCCATGCCTTGGTAAGAGTGTGAACTCACCTTGGTTTGCTCGGTATGCTAGGTTATGCACTCACAAGTAATTAATCACGTCCTATTGTATGCACGTATAACAAATCAGTTCATGTTCACAATGATACGCATGCAATTTAATGTTCACATAACAGTCAGTTTGCATATCGGCACAACACGTATCATTTCACATTTAATCATCAACTATCATTCAATTCACATTACCCATCCTTCGATGCATTGCTCATCCTTCGGTCTAACAATTATCACAATTATCTCAATTATCACAATTATGTTTCGACACGTCTTTCAATACACAGTTATCATCTTACGATTCATGGTTATCTTTCGACACATCAGCTATGTTTCGACATAGTTATCACAGTTATCATTCGGACCGAATGCTATGTTTCGAACCAATGTCATCTTTCGGTCAATGCTATCCTTCGGTCAACACTACTATGGTTCGGTCAAAGTTATCCTTCGGTCAACACTACTATGGTTCGGTCAAAGTTATCCTTCGGTCAACACTACTATGGTTCGAAGGACAAGTATCTTTCGGTCTCAACAACTATGTTTCGACATAGTTATCCTTCGACACAGATTATGTTTCGGTCAACACACTATCTTTCGGTCAACTATCAATTCCTAACAGTTTCAGTACGTCATCGATCAAACAGGCAGATTTCAATTGTTTCTCAAGAACCCTAATCGAACCATACATGAACACAACCTATTTACATTCAATCAGGTTAACTTTAAAACACGACAAGTTCATAACTAATCAAGATCAATACTCGAACCCATGGCGTAACAATCCGATTAACATAAATATTTTCCAAGACATACATACCAACCGATTACAATATGAACAATCCGATTTAACATCCATATCCGATTAACATACAAACAACATATTGCAAGCATAATATCAAGAAATATTGCACACGATGTCATTGAACCAAAAAGAATACAATGGCCGAATACTATGATGTCAATAATTATCAAATACCAATAATCATCACAAACGACACGCAAGAACAACATTCAAATAAATGTTTTAAAACACATAATCGGATAATGATTTGTACTAACCACAATGAACAAGGAAGTAATTCCGATCGATCTTTGAGGGTCACGAAGTCACCAGGCTGCCGTCACACACACACAATAGAACTAGGGTTTTTGAAACTAACTGTTGACTTACATGCATTCACGTATTTAAACGTATCACAGGAATGGGCCAAGCCCATCAGAAAGACTGGGCCGAAAGATGTCGAAGGATAGAGTCCTTGGTCGAAGGATATGTTTCGAGATCCTTCGAACCGGAAGTTGATCCTTCGAATCGAAGGATATGTTTCGAGATCCTTCGAACTGTATGTCATGTTTCGTGATCTAGACTAAGTGTTTTAAATAATAATTCTAATATTATTTTCTACCACAGCAAGTAATCACATATAGGCAAAACGACAATACGTTTCATTAAAACACAACGCGTACAATTACAAGTCCACAATCCAAACAACTAAACAGTCAAAGTCAACGCGCATTTAATGCGAAAGTGAAAGTCAGAAACTCGAGTTGTCACATTAATCTGTCACACCCCCAAAATCCACACGTGGAGTATCACCGCTTGGGAGCGTGACTGACCAGGATCAAGCCACCAATCATATTGAACATGTAATTAGTATTAAGTAAAATAAATGTAAACCATCCATTCATTATGATAGGTGTTCAAAACATAACCATAGTTTTAAAGTGTAGCGGAAGCATAGTAAATAAACCAACAATAATTAATAGTTTTAAATGTCATAATAGTTTCATCGTAGAAACCACGATCCTTGCCCACAACGACCCGCTTCTCCAGTGCAAGCTCCAAGTACCTAACGATCTGCAAGGCATGTAACAGAATGATCAACAAACTAGTTGAGCGAGTTCACAGAAAGTAAATGCGTAATAGTAAGTTCGTATGTAACAGGTGGCTCTACTGGGCCGTTAGTACGTTCTATTGGTGGGGGCTTCCCATGTTGTATAACCACTAGACTATCGTATCTATAAGTATCCTTCACAACCGAGGATAGTGATCAGTATAGGTATCCTGCACATCCGAGGATAGTGATCAGTATAAGTATCCTTCACAACCGAGGATAGTGATCAGTTTAAGTATCCTTCACAACCGAGGATAGTGATCAGTATAAGTATCCTTCACAACCGAGGATAGTGATCAGTATAAGTATCCTTCACATCCGAGGATAGTAATATGGTAGTCTAGTCATAGTGTCAGTAGTGTATCTATTCAACCTTATCCTTTCAATCCCATTCCCAACACCCCGGGAATCCCATGCCTTGGTAAGAGTGTGAACTCACCTTGGTTTGCTCGGTATGCTAGGTTATGCACTCACAAGTAATTAATCACGTCCTATTGTATGCACGTATAACAAATCAGTTCATGTTCACAATGATACGCATGCAATTTAATGTTCACATAACAGTCAGTTTGCATATCGGCACAACACGTATCATTTCACATTTAATCATCAACTATCATTCGATTCACATTACCCATCCTTCGATGCATTGCTCATCCTTCGGTCTAACAATTATCACAATTATCTCAATTATCACAATTATGTTTCGACACATCTTTCAATACACAGTTATCATCTTACGATTCATGGTTATCTTTCGACACATCAGCTATGTTTCGACATAGTTATCACAGTTGTCATTCGGACCGAATGCTATGTTTCGAACCAATGTCATCTTTCGGTCAATGCTATCCTTCGGTCAACACTACTATGGTTCGGTCAAAGTTATCCTTCGGTCAACACTACTATGGTTCGGTCAAAGTTATCCTTCGGTCAACACTACTATGGTTCGAAGGACAAGTATCTTTCGGTCTCAACAACTATGTTTCGACATAGTTATCCTTCGACACAGATTATGTTTCGGTCAACACACTATCTTTCGGTCAACTATCAATTCCTAACAGTTTCAGTACGTCATCGATCAAACAGGCAGATTTCAATTGTTTCTCAAGAACCCTAATCGAACCATACATGAACACAACCTATTTACATTCAATCAGGTTAACTTTAAAACACGACAAGTTCATAACTAATCAAGATCAATACTCGAACCCATGGCGTAACAATCCGATTAACATAAATATTTTCCAAGACATACATACCAACCGATTACAATATGAACAATCCGATTTAACATCCATATCCGATTAACATACAAACAACATATTGCAAGCATAATATCAAGAAATATTGCACACGATGTCATTGAACCAAAAAGAATACAATGGCCGAATACTATGATGTCAATAATTATCAAATACCAATAATCATCACAAACGACACGCAAGAACAACATTCAAATAAATGTTTTAAAACACATAATCGGATAATGATTTGTACTAACCACAATGAACAAGGAAGTAATTCCGATCGATCTTTGAGGGTCACGAAGTCACCAGGCTGCCGTCACACACACACACAATAGAACTAGGGTTTTTGAAACTAACTGTTGACTTACATGCATTCACGTATTTAAACGTATCACAGGAATGGGCCAAGCCCATCAGAAAGACTGGGCCGAAAGATGTCGAAGGATAGAGTCCTTGGTCGAAGGATATGTTTCGAGATCCTTCGAACCGGAAGTTGATCCTTCGAATCGAAGGATATGTTTCGAGATCCTTCGAACTGTATGTCATGTTTCGTGATCTAGACTAAGTGTTTTAAATAATAATTCTAATATTATTTTCTACCACAGCAAGTAATCACATATAGGCAAAACGACAATACGTTTCATTAAAACACAACGCGTACAATTACAAGTCCACAATCCAAACAACTAAACAGTCAAAGTCAACGCGCATTTAATGCGAAAGTGAAAGTCAGAAAATCGAGTTGTCACATTATCCCCAACTTAAAAGAAATTTCGTCCCGAAATTTGGTACGCACTCACTGAGGAAGCTAGGTAAGTTACATCGTTCACTGGTTTTCCTGGGGTGTCACAATAATAATCGATGTGTAACTTGTTTGTTTGGTTTTAAGACAATGCAAATTATCTAATGAATCAATAAAATGAAACTTTTTGTATCCATGGTTGTGAAACAATGATTCTGTTGCTCCACTCCCCGACGTTTCCGCCGCGGTTTCGTTGTTTTAACGCGGTCAGGGTGTGATAGAAGAGTTGGTATCAGAGCCAATGGTTATAGGGAATTAGGTTATTGGCAATGCTTTGACCTAGACTACAATTTCCTAGGACCCCAACGCGAGTCTTCTTGCGTTTAGATTTTAAAACAAAACCGTCACCTATCCTTAGGTGATAACCACAATGAGAACACAAATTTCGAATCCGCTTTGAAAACTAATCATTTCTTTGTAAATGATTTGTTATAAGGTTTTGAACCCTTTGGGTTTTCAAAATCTCGTCAAAGTTTGGGTCTTATAATGTGAACACGTGCAATCTGGAAGGGTGGATGCCTGTATCCTGAGTTTTCTGTCTATGGCTAGAGTGTTCGTACAAATCCACATAATCGGACCAGTCACTCTTACCTGGGAACTCTTGGGGTGAGTGTCCCCTTATAGGCTAAAGCAGGTCTTCGCGATACATTATATTGACCCATTTACTTTGATTAGTCACCGCGTGTCGTTTGTTTGTTCGAGGTAACGAACGAATGACCGCCTTCCTTGTGTTTTGTCGATGTTTTCAATACCTCTTTTGTTTTTCCCAATTGCCGACCTCACTCATTTCTCATGTCTCCTTGTTCTTTTTAGACAATGCCTCCTCGACGTGATGCACAACCTTTAACCAACGAAGAAGTCGCAGCCCTTATCGCTCAACAAATGGTTGCAGTGCTTCTGAACGTAGTAACCCAGATCCATCAGTTATACAACAACAATAACAACAATAATGAACAGTGTAGTTTCAAGAATTTCAATTCTGCTAAACCGTTAAAGTTTTCTGGGTCTCAAGGAGCAACCGCGCTCCTGCAATGGTTCGAGAGCCTCGAAAGTACATTCAGACATGTTCAGTGTCCGAATGAGAGTAAGGTTGAGTTTGCATCCAATGTGTTCGAGAAGCGTGCTCTTACATGGCGGAACGGTGTGATGCGTGATAGGGGTGCCGATGTGGCGATGGCACAAACGTGGGAAGAGCTTCGAGCTCTCATGATGAGGACTTCTGTCCCCATCACGAGATTCGAGCTTTGGAACGAGAATTAGATGATTTGAAACAAGATGGGGGAGAACACCGTGCGTACACGGATCATTATGAGGAGCTCAGTTTGTTGTGTCCTACTATGGTTACCCCGTTGGAAAAGGCCATTGAAAGGTATGTCGATGGTTCGCCCGATTCTGTGCAAGATATTGTCACCAGTAGTAATCCTACCACTGTACGTCAAGCGATTGAATTAGCTGCTACTCTGATCGAGTCTCAGGTCAGAAAAGGTAAATTAACCCGTAAGGGTGATAAGAAGAAGTCAGCTGATTCCACACAAGAAAAGGGTATGAGTAAGAAGAAGGGTGAGTCTTCTAAGAAGTCAAGGATGCGCAAGGCTTCCCAGAATTTCGCTGTTACTGCTCGAAACCCACCAGCTCAACCTCCTGCGAAGAAACAGTATCATGGTACCGCACCTCACTGCACTCGGTGCAATGGTCATCATGTTGCCCAACAGGCCTGTAAGCAGTGCACTACGTGTGGTAAACTTGGGCATCTGGCCAATATCTGTCGTTTGGGTCAGAATCAAGCTGCTTAGGTTCAAGCTTAAGGGAATGCTGCTAGATTCCCACCAGGTTCGTGTTACAACTGCGGTGAAATGGGTCACTTCGGCAACAACTGTCCGAGGTTGGTGAACGCGAATGCAATTGCGAATGCAAACGCGAATGTGAATCCCGCTCGTGGACGAGCGTACAATCTGAATGCAAATGAGGCTCGAGCTGACAACGAGGTTGTCAATGGTACGTTCCTTGTTAACAATCGGCCTGCATCTATTCTTTTCGATTCTGGTGCCGATAGAAGTTTTGTTTCATTATCATTTGAGCCTTTGCTTGCGATACCTAGAACTAAACTGAGGAAACCCTTATCTGTCGAAGTTGCTACTAGTAAACCTCTTGTACTCGATTCTTTTATTCGTAATTGTCAGTTGAACCTTGATAACCAACTTTTTCCTATTGACCTCACACCAATGCAACTTGGGAGTTACGATATAATCGTAGGGATGGATTGGTTAACCAAACACCATGCTGAGGTGGTTTGTTTCGATAAGATTGTTCGTATTCCTCTTTCGTCTGGTGAAGTTTTAGAGGTTCGTGTGACATCTGTGCTTGTAATCATTGTAAACAGTTCAGTTATCAATGAAATAAAGTTATTTGATCCCAATGTTTGTTTGTTTATGTTTGATGTTTTTCATGTTTTGACTTTTACGCAATTTCAAACTCTATATCGCTTTCTAGGGGATTATACGCAAACTGGTGCGTAAACGTACTCAGTTTAACGCGAAAAATACTCCAGAACATCAACTTATGCTTAACATACCTTAAATAACCTTTACATAACTTAGAAATAAGTTTTGAAGGCTTTGGTATGGCAAAATCAAGTTTATTCGCTTACAGGGACTAAAATTGACAAACTGCAAAAGTATGCCAATTTAAACTGTAACGAACATTCCGGAACATGACCATAAGTTAAATACACCCTAAACATCCTTTACATAGCTTAGAAATAGGCTTTGAGGGGTTCGGTGTGCTAAAATAAACTTTATGCTCATTCAGGGACTAAAAGCGTCAAAAAGTGCATAAGTTTGCATTTTTGCGCATAACTTACGTTCTGAATACATCCGGACATCCAAAAATTTATGTAATCATCAAAATATTATGGTTAAGTGATTGGCTTGTCAAAAATCCATTCGTCGCGCAATTTGGACGGTTTTTGCATCCGTTACGACTTCCGTCGTAATTAACCGAACAACGCAATCGTATGGCCAAACGAACCGACATCCAGCATATTTTTGAGCATGTTTTATGTTCCCTATACTTTAATATCCTTGTAGAGCTTAAAAATGGGTTTGACGGGTGTTAGAAGTGCCAAAACACGACCATACGCGCATAGGGACCTAAACTGTCAAAACTGAAATTATGCTGGTCTGCAGGGTCCTTACGGACCGTATTGACCTGCTTATGGTCCGTAAACAACCCCCAGACAGCAAAAAATGCATTCCAGCTATTTCCAGCTGTTACCCACCCTTGCACATGGTTTTTGGGTTTCTATGGGTTGGTTTAGGGGCTCCCCTGGTTTTCTAAAACTATGGGCTCGATATGTACGGCTAGGATTGAATCTCGGATAACGAGGAACGATCTTAACGGTTCTACTACACCTATAAATACCCCCTCCATGTTGCACCTCATTTCCTCACATTTGAATCTGATTCTACACTCTCTAAGTGGAAGTATATGCTTCCTACCTGAAAGTGAATCGGGTCAAATCTTGCGGGGACCTTCTGTAAGTATTCTTTCGCGTTTTTCGTTCATTTTAGCGTTAAAGTCAAACTGCGTTTGACTTTCTGCATTGATCAGTTTATGGTCAACGCGAAGTTCATTTGAACTTCATAACGTGAGCGTAATCATGATGGTTATAGTCCCTAGTGACTATACCTACTGATTATCACGTTATCTAGGCTCAGTGACGAGTCGTAGTTACGGCCAAAATGCGTTTTCTCGCGTATTTTGTAACCAAACTACTCTAGGGTATTAAAACCGTTTGTTTTAATACCAAACCTGTTTTCTAACTTTACTAAACATGTTCTAGCATGTTTAGCTCGTCGCTTTTAGAATTGTGCTTGTCTAGGGTCGTAAAGGTAATCGATCTAAACCATCGCTTATACTTTCGAACCCGACCCATTTGGTCGATCTTTAGGATCCGACCAAATACTTTAGGTGACCATAGTTGTATAGGGAATAATCTTCCGAAGTTATACCTTATGGTCACGTCGTTTAAGTAGTTGTATGATAAGTAGTTCTTATGCCTTAGGTAAATTACCAAAATACCCTTTTTGCGCTAAAATTCATTTTAAGCCTATATAACATAACTTTTGACATATAAACTGATTTGGAAACAATACTAAACATGTTAAGGCATATCTTGCTTGTCATAGGACTTGTTAGGCATTCCGAACGCGTTTTACGTGAACGACGCGTTAAAGTGGCATAAGCTACCTAAACGGGTCGTAACGGGTCAAAAGCACTTAGGATAGGTTTCGTTTTAGTATGTAGGCTTTGTTAAACCATATTACATGAGTTCTCGCACTCATTTGGTTTACGAACCCCATACTACCCGGTCCTCCGTTAGGTCCGTTTATTAATGTAGATACCTATATTAGGTGCCGTTTGAATCCGTTATCATCTAGCTTTACTTGGTGGATATCTAAAGTCTATTGAGCAATCTCAAGTGAGTACATGGTACCCCTCTTTTACTGTTTTTCAAACATTTTGGGGTGAAACACACGTGCCTACTTGTTACTTTCATGCTTTCCATGTTTTCAAATCATATACTTGCTATGTTCATTAGTACACTATTAGTACATGATTTCATTATGTTTTTGCTATGTATGTTCATTATATGCATACTTAGTACATTGTTTTCATTACATTTCACACTATGTATGTCCATTGGTGCATACCTAGTGCATTGTTTTACATTACCTTTTCATGCTATGTATGTTCATCATACTAAGTACAATTGTTGTACATCACATGCTATGTATGTTCATTTGTTGCATACTTAGTACACTCACATCACATCACATGCTTACATTTTGGTATGACATTTGGTTTGTTTAAATGGGACAATATGCATTCATTAACATTGATCACGCCGTTCGTTAGTAGGTAGTGGTACCATAGGAATTGACAACTCCCGTTCCTGATATCCTAGGTATGTTTGGATGGAAGGAATGAGCGAATTCGATATACATAGCTCAGATAAATCTTTAATTTGTTTAAAGGTTATCACCACAGTCGCAAGGCTTGAATATATGCATTTTCACATACCGCGTAGATGTTTGTATCAGTATAGCATGCATTTCCACAAAACATAACGTTGATTTAAACCACGTTTTACTTCAACATATTGTTTTGTGCATTTTTACCTATGGTTTAGTTGATACATATTTCACTTACCATACATGACATTTTGTTTACACATTACTTGATTGACATTTTACATAGACATTTTAATATTGACATATACACATTTCATGGATTACATTTTGATATAAACATTTTAACATGGTTTTTCTCACAAACACTTTGAGATTTGATTTCACATAGACATTTTACATTGGTGGTTTGTTTGGGTAAGTGATTTAAGTAACGAGACGTGTGTAATGTGATACAAGTATGGTGGATACGCCGCTGGTACTTCCTATATATAAGTGCTTGTATTGTATTACATATCGTAGTGTTATTTAATTCATTCAATTTGGACTTATACATTTTTACACAAATAACATATTTTTCACAAGACTTTGTTTTACAAAACAGTTTATTTTATACAACTTATTTTACTTGGTTATTCATTTAACCATATATTATTCTTTTACTTATACATATCATCTGATTTTACCGCCTTTCAAATGATTTACAAAACAAAACAGTTTACAAGGTTCATGACTGACTTTTGTTAAACAACTTTTTTTCCCTAAAACTTATAAGTCATGAATCCTATTTTCACAAAACCTATGTATCTCACAAGCAGTTTTATGCTGACGTACCTATTTTCACATGTGTTTCAGGAGCTAATGCATAGGATGTTCGTGACAGGCTAGGGTGGACTTGGACCTTAGTGACACAAAATGAAGCTAGACTAGTTAAAACATGTTATGTATTCTTTGTTTCATTTTGTTTTAAGACAATGTAACTCTTTGGTTTGATGAATAAAATATAACTTTGTATGCCATGGTTGTGAAACAATAATTCCGTTACAACACTCCCCGACGTTTCCGCCACGATTTGATGTTTTACGTGGTCAGGGTGTGACAGAAGAGTTGGTATCGGAGCCAATGGTTATAGGGAATTAGGTTATTAGTAATGCTTTGACCTAGACTATAACCTTTCTAGGACCCCAACACAAGTTGTCTTGTGTTTAGATCTTAAAACATGCACTTCACCTATCCTTAGGTGATCACCAAAACAAGAACCCAATTTTCTGAAACGATTTAAAAAAAAACAATCTTCTGTTTTCAAATAATTTATTATATGGTTTTGAACCCTTTTGATTTTTCAAATTGATTTTGAAAATTTATCATTTGTTTTTGAATGATTTTTTTGGGCCTTGTGCCTTCCAAGTTTTCAAAATCTCGTCAAAGTTTGGGTTCTAAATAGAGTGAACACGTACAAACTGGAAGGGTGAATGCCTGTACCCTGGGTTTTCTGTCTAAGGCTAGAGTGTTCGTACAAATCCACATAATCGGACCAGTCACTCTTTCCTGAGAACTCTTGGGGTGAGTGTTCACGTATAGGCGAGCATGTCTTCGCTAAGCATTATTTTTGGACCCATTTACTTTGATTAGTCACTGTGTGTCATTTGTTTGCTTTGTGATACGGACGAATGACCACCATCCTTGCTTTTGTTGATTTTGTTTCATCTCGTTCTTTTCATCTAATCATCTCACTCGTTTCCTCTCATGTTTTCCTCTTTTTAGCATGCCTCCTCGACGTGAAAACCCGTTAACCAATGCCGAAATGGCAGATATTCTGGCACAACACATGGCTGCCGCACTCCCAAACATTATCGCTCAGGTGAACCAAGCCAACAACAATCAGAATGCTCCTTGTAACTTCAAGAGTTTCAATTCGGCTAAACCACTCAAGTTCAATGGTACCGATGGGGCAACTGGGCTCCTTCAATGGTTCGAGAGCATTGAGAGTACTTTCTGCCACGTTCTATGTCCTGGGAATTGGAAGGTCGAGTTTGCTTCTAGCGTATTTCAGAAGAGGGCTTTGACATGGTGGAATGGGGTTATGAGAGACCGTGGTGCACAAACATGGGCTGAACTGAGGACTCTTATGATGAGGGAGTTTTGTCCTCGTCATGAACTGCGAGTATTGGAGAGGGAATATGATGATTTAAAGCAAGAAAGTGGTGAGCACAGGGCGTATACTGACAGGTATGAGGAGCTGAGTTGATTATGCCCAACAATGGTTACCCCACTCAAAAAGGCTATCGAGAGGTACATCGATGGTCTACCTGACTCCGTGCAAGACATCGTTACTGGTAGTAATCCTACCACAGTCCGTCAGGCAATCGAGCTATCTGCGACGTTGACTGAGTTGCAGATTCGAAAGGGTAAGTTACACAGGAAGGGTGACAAGAAGGGTAAGAAGCAGGAGTCTGACAAGAAGGATAGCAAGAAAGGTAAAAACAAGCAGGGTAAGGATTTGGGTTCTGCAAAGGGTTCTAGGAAGCGTAAGGCTTCCCAAAATTTTGCTCTCACTGCCCAAGCTAACCAGGCAGCTCCCAATCAGCCTGCACAACCGCCAGCTAAGAAACAGTATGCAGGGAATGCACCTTTGTGCAACAGATGCAACAGCCACCATCAGCCACAAGTTCAATGTCGTTTCTGTACCAACTGTGGGAAGTCGGGTCATCTTTCTGAGGTCTGTCGTTTTGCTCAGAATCTAGCTGCACGAAACCCAGCTTAGCAGGCTGCTCAACCGCCTATTCAACAGCAAGCACAAGCTGCACGACCCCACATTCCTCCTGGTTCGTGCTTTAATTGTGTAGACCTGACCCATTATCGAAACCAGTGTCCAAGGCTGGTTAATGTGAATCCAGTTCAGGCTCAGGCTCGTGGGCGAGCTTTTAACATGAATGCACAAGAGGCGGAAGCAGACAATGAAGTGGTGAACGGTACGTTCTTTGTTAATAATCAACCCGCATATATTCTTTTTGATTCAGGGGCCGATAAAAGTTTTGTGTCTTTATCTTTCGAGCTATTGCTTCGCGTGTCTAGAACGAAACTAGGTAAGCCTTTGACAGTAGAAGTTGCTAGTGGTGAACCCGTTGTTCTTGATTCTGTTCTTCGCAACTGCCAGTTAAACCTTAACAACCATCTTTTTCCCATTGACCTCACACCTATGCAACTTGGAAGCTTCGACATTATTGTGGGTATGGATTGGTTAGCCAAGCATCGCGCAGAGGTAGTTTGTTTTGAGAAGACCGTTCATGTACCGCTTTCGTCAGGTGAGATCCTACAGGTTCGTGGTAAGAAACCTGCTAGTAGCCTCAAGCTTATTTCTTGTTTCCAAGCTCGGAAGTATCTGCGAAAGAACTATGTGGCCTTCTTGGCACATGTTACAGCAGATAAAGGCAAAGGTAGATCTGTTCAAGATATCCCAGTTGTTCGGAATTATCCGGAGCTGTTTCCTGAAGAGTTACCTGGTCTACCTCCAGCACGCCAAGTCGAGTTCCATATTGATCTCGTACCTGGTGCAAATCCTATTGCCAGAGCTCCACATCGTCTTGCACCGTCTAAGATACAAGAACTGTCTAAGCAGCTTCAAGAGCTTTCTGACAAAGGTTTTATCCGTCCTAGCTTTTCACCTTGGGGTGCTCCCGTTCTTTTTGTCAAGAAAAAGGATGGATCCTTCAGAATGTGTATCGGTTATCGTGAGCTGAACAAGCTTACCATCAAGAATCGATATCCCCAACCTCGCATTGATGATCTCTTTTACCAGTTACAGGGTGCTACTTGCTTTTTGAAGATCGATCTTCGTTCTGTGTATCATCAACTTCATGTGCATGAAGAGGATGTTCCCAAGACAGCATTCTACACTCGTTATGGGCATTATGAGTTCACAGTCATGCCATTTGGTTTGACCAACGCTCCTGCTGTTTTCATGGACTTAATGAATAGGGTCTGCAAGCCTTATTTAGATAAGTTCATCATCGTTTTTATTGATGACATCTTGATTTATTCTAAGACGCAAGCTGATCACGAGCAACATCTTCGTCTTACTCTGGAACTCCTGAAGAAAGAGCAACTTTTTGCCAAATTCTCCAAGTGCGAATTCTGGCCTAAGGAAGTTCAATTTTTGGGACATATTGTCAACGAACAAGGTATTCATGTAGATCCCTCCAAGATCAGTGCGATTAAGGATTGGGATACGCCTACTACTCCTACTGAGGTTCGTTCTTTTCTTGGTCTTGCGGGTTATTACCGCCGCTTCATTGAGAACTTCTCGAAGATTGCAGTTCCTCTAACTGCTCTAACTCGGAAGAATAAATCCTTTGAATGGGGTTTTAAGCAAGAGGAAGCATTTCAGACCTTGAAGCAAAAGCTTTGTGACGCACCTATTCTGACTTTGCCTGAGGGCAATGATGATTTTGTCGTTTATTGTGATGCATCGAAATTGGGTCTTGGCTGTGTTCTGATGCAAAGGAACAAAGTCATAGCCTACGCATCAAGGCAGTTAAAGGTGCATGAGAGAAACTACACCACTCATGATCTTGAGTTAGGTGAAGTTGTTTTCGCTCTCAAAATCTGGAGACACTGTTTGTATGGCACAAAATGTGTGGTTTTCACTGACTACAAAAGTCTTCAGCATATCTTCAATCAGAAAGAACTCAACATGAAGCAAAGACGTTGGGTCGAACTCCTAAACGACTATGATTGCGAGATTCGCTACCATCCTGGTAAAGCGAATGTTGTGGCTGACGCATTAAGTCGTAAGGAACGTACTAAGCTACATTGTGTTCGTGTTCAATCTGATATTCAAGCTCAATCCGATATTCAAGCACGCATTTCTCAGGCTCAACATGCTTGTTTTTCACAAGACTTGATGAGTAAGGAATTACCCTATCACATTAAGCCTGATCTTGTGCTGAAAGATGATGGATCATATTATTTCATGGACCGTTTGTGGGTTCCAAGCCAAGATGATCTTCACACCTTGCTTATGGATGAGGCCCATAAGTCTCGTTACTCTATTCATCCTGGCTCAGACAAAATGTATAAGGATCTTCGTACTCGGTATTGGTGGCCTGGTATGAAGAAGGACATTGCCTTGTACGTTTCAAAATGCCTTACTTGTCTCAAGGTTAAGGCTGAACACCAACATCCTTCTGGTCTTTTGGAGCAACCAGAGATTCCAGTTTGGAAATGGGAAAACATCGCTATGGATCTCATTACTAAACTTCCGCGCATAAAGAAAGGTCATGATGCCATCTGGGTAGTCGTTGATCGTCTTACTAAGTCAGCGCATTTCTTGCCAATCCGTGAGGATTTTTTTGCTGAAAGGCTGGCTAAAATCTATGTGGATGAAATCGTATCTCGACATGGTGTTCCCTTGAACATTATTTCTGACAGAGATGCTCGCTTCTCTTCTCATTTTTGGAGAACCATGCAATCTACTATAGGGACCTAACTTAATCTGAGCACAGCTTATCATCCACAAACAGATGGCCAAACTGAAAGAACATTCCAAACTTTGGAGGATATGCTTAGAGCATGTGTGATCGACTTTGGTGGTAGTTGGGATTCACATCTCCCATTGATTGAATTCTCCTACAACAACAGTTATCACTCCAGCATCAACATGGCTCCTTTCGAGGCTCGCTATGGTCGAAAATGTCGTTCACCAGTCTGCTAGAATGAGATAGGTGAGGCTCGGCTTACTGGACCTGACCTCATTCTAGAGACAACTGACAAAGTTAAGAAAGTTCGTGATAACCTTCAGACAGCTAGAAGCCGTCAAAAGAGTTACGTGGACCAATGATGCAAGCCCTTGGAAATTCAGGTCGGTGATCGTGTATTACTTAAGGTCTCACCTTGGAAAGGTGTGATCAAATTTGGAAAGAAAGGAAAACTTGCACTTAGATATGTTGGACCATTCAAGATCGTCGAAAGAATCTGTAAGGTAGCCTACAGACTTCAATTACCTCCTGAACTTGGTAATGTTCATCCAACCTTCCACGTATCCAATCTCAAGAAGTGTCTAGCTGATGAGAACCTCCACATACCACTTGATGAAATTCGTGTTGTTAAAACACTACATTTTGTTGAGAAACCTGTGGAAATTATGAATCGTGAAGTCAAATGGCTTAAATGCAAGCGCCTTCCTTTGGTTAAAGTTCGTTGGGAATCTAAACGTGGACCTGAGTTTACTTGGGAACGTGAAGATCAAATGAAGGCGAAGTATCCACATCTATTCTCACGAGTTTCCTCTAAACAAATTTCGGGACAAAATTTCCACAAGAAGGGGAGACTGTGACATCTGTGCTTGTAATCATTGTAAACAGTTCAGTTATCAATGAAATAAAGTTATTTGATCCCAATGTTTGTTTGTTTATGTTTGATGTTTTTCATGTTTTGACTTTTACTCAATTTCAAACTCTATATCGCTTTCTGGGGGATTATACGCAAACTGGTGCGTAAACGTATTTAGTTTAACGCGAAAAATACTCCGGAACATCAACTTATGCTTAACATACCTTAAATAACCTTTACATAACGTAAAAATAACTTTTGAAGGCTTTGGTATGGCAAAATCAAGTTTATTCGCTTACAGGGACTAAAATTGACAAACTGTGAAAGTATGCCAATTTCAACTGTAACGAACATTCCGGAACATGACCGTAAGTTAAACACACCCTAAATATCCTTTATATAGCTTAGAAATAGGCTTTGAGGGGTTCGGTGTGCTAAAATGAACATGCTCATTCAGGGACTAAAAGCGTCAAAAAGTGCATAAGTTTGCATTTTCGCGCATAACTTACGTTCTAAATACATCCGGACATCCAAAAGTTTATGTAATCATAAAAATATTATGTTTTAGTGATTGGCTTGTCAAAAATCCATTCGTCGCGCAATTTGGACCGTTTTTGCATCCGTTACGACTTCCGTCGTAATTAACCGAACAACGCAATCGTACGGCCAAACGAACCGACATCCGGCATATTTTTGAGCATGTTTCATGTTCCCTATACTTTAATATCCTTGTAGATCTTAAAAATGGGTTTGACGGGTGTTAGAAGTGCCAAAACACGACCATACGCGCATAGGGACCTAAACTGCCAAAACTGAAATTATGCTGGTCTGCAGGGTCCTTACGGACCGTATGGACCTGCTTACAGTCCGTAGGCAACCACCAGACAACAAAAAATGCATTCCAGCTATTTCCAGCTGTTCCCACCCTTACACATGGTTTTTGGGTTTCTATGGGCTGGTTTAGGGGCTCCCCTGGTTTTCTAAAACTATGGGCTCGATGTGTACGGCTAGGATTGAATCTCGGATAATGAGGAACGATCTTAACGGTTCTACGACACCTATAAATACCCTCTCCATGTTGCACCTCATTTCCTCACATTTGAATCTGAATCTACACTCTCTAAGTGGAAGTATATGCTTCCTACCTGAGAATGAATCAGGTCAAATCTTGCGGGGACCTTCTGTAAGTATTCTTTCACGTTTTTCGTTCATTTTAGTGTTAAAGTCAAACTGTGTTTGACTTTCTGCATTGACCAGTTTATGGTCAATGCGAAGTTCGTTTGAACTACATAACGTGAGCGTAATCATGATGGTTATAGTCCCAAGTGACTATACCTACTGATTACCACGTTATCTAGGCTCAGTGACGAGTCGTAGTTTCGGCCAAAATGCGTTTTCTCGCGTATTTTGTAACCAAACTACTCTAGGGTATTAAAACCGTTTGTTTTAATACCAAACCTGTTTTCTAACTTTACTAAACATGGTCTAGCATGTTTAGCTCGTCGCTTTTAGAATTGTGCTTGTCTAGGGTCGTAAAGGTAAGCGATTTAAACCATCACTTATACTTTCAAACCTAACCCATTTGGTCAATCTTTAGGATCCGACCAAATACTTTAGGTGGCCATAGTTGTATAGGGAATAATCTTCCGAGGTTATACCTTATGGTCACTTCGTTTAAGTAGTTGTATGATAAGTAGTTCTTATGCCTTAGGTAAATTACCAAAATACCCTTTTTGCGCTAAAATTCATTTTAAGCCTATGTAACATAACTTTTGACATATAAACTGATTTGGCAACAATATTAAACATGTTAAGGCATATCTTGCTTATCATAGGACTAGTTAGACATTCCGAACGCGTTTTACGCGAACGACGCGTTAAAGTGGCATAAGCTACCTAAACGGGTCGTAACGGGTCAAAAGCACTTAGGATAGGTTTCGTTTTAGTATGTAGGCTTTGTTAAACAATATTACATGAGTTCTTGCACTCATTTGGTTTACGAACCCTCATACTACCCGATCCTCCGTTAGGTCCGTTTATTAATGTAGATACCTATATTAGGTGCCGTTTGAATCCGTGATCATCTAGCTTTACTTGGTGGATATCTAATGTCTATTGAGCAATCTCAAGTGAGTACATAGTACCCCTCTTTTACTGTTTTTCAAAGATTTTGGGGTGAAACACATGTGCCTACTTGTTACTTTCATGCTTTCCATGTTTTCATATCATATACTTGCTATGTTCATTAGTACACTATTAGTACATGATTTCATTATGTTTTTGCTATGTATATCCATTATGTGCATACTTAGTACATTGTTTTCATTACATTTCACGCCATGTATGTCCAATGGTGCATACCTAGTGTATTGTTTTACATTACCTTTTCATGCTATGTATGTTCATCATACTTAGTACAATTGTTGTACATCACATGCTATGTATGTTCATTTGTTGCATACTTTGTACATTCACATCACATCACATCACATGCTTACATTTTGGTATGACATTTGGTTTGTTTAAATGGGACAATATACATTCATTAACATTGATCACGCCGTTCGTTAGTAGGTATTGGTACCATAGGATTGACAACTCCCGTTCCTGACATCCTAGGTATGTTTGGATGGAAGGAATGACCGAATTCGATATACATAACTCAGATAAATCTTTAATTTGTTTAAAGGTTATCACCACAGTCGCAAGGCTTGAATGTATGCATTTTCACATACCGCATAGATGTTTGTATCAGTATAGCATGCATTTCCACAAAACATAACGTTGATTTAAACCACGTTTTACTTCAACATATTGTTTTGTGCATTTTTACCTATGGTTTAGTTGATACATATTTCACTTGCCATACATGACATTTTGTTTACACATTACTTGATTGACATTTGATATAGACATTTTAATATTGACATATACACATTTCATGGATTACATTTTGATATAAACAATTTAACATGGTTTTTTCACACAAACACTTTGACATTTGATTTTACATAGACATTTTACATTGGTGGTTTGTTTGGGTAAGTGATTTAGGTAACGAGACGTGTGTAATGTGATACAAGCATGGTGGATACACCGCTGGTACTTCCTATATATAAGTGCTTCTATTGTATTACATATTTAATTCATTCAATTTGGACTTATACATTTTTACACAAATAACATATTTTTCACAAGGCTTTGTTTTACAAAACAGTTTATTTAATACAAGTTATTTTACTTGGTTATTCATTTAACCAGACATTATTCTTTTACTTATACATATCATCTGATTTTACCGCTTTTCAAATGATTTATAAAACAAAACAATTTACAAGCTTCATGACTGACTTTTTTTAAACAACTTTTTTTTTCCTAAAACTTATAAGTCATGAATCCTATTTTCACAAAACCTATGTATCTCACAGGCATTTTTATGCTGACGAACCTATTTTCACATGTGTTTCAGGAGCTAATGCATAGGATGTTCGTGACACGCTAGGGTGGACTTGGACCTTAGTGACATAAAATGAAGCTAGACTAGTTAAAACATGTTATGTACTCTTTGTTTCGTTTTGTTTTAAGACAATGTAACTCTTTGGTTTGATGAATAAAATATAACTTTGTATGCCATGGTTGTGAAACAATAATTCTGTTACAACACTCCCCGACGTTTCCACCACGATTTGATATTTTACGTGGTCGAGGTGTGACAGTTCGTGGTGAGAAACCATCTGGTGGATTGAAGCTAATGTCGTGTACGAAAGCCCAAAGTTATTTACGAAAAGGATATGTTGCTTTTTTGGCACATGTCACCGAGGAGAAAGGCAAGAGCAAGTGTATTCAAGATATCCCAATTGTCCGCGATTATCCAAAGGTGTTTCCTGATGAACTACCTGGTTTGCCTCCAGTTCGTCAAGTCGAGTTTCATATTGATCTCGTGCCCAATGCGAACCCGATTGCGAAAGCACCTTATCGTCTTGCACCGTCTAAGATGCAAGAATTATCAAAGCAGCTTCAAGAGTTATCTGATAAAGGATTCATCCGACCGAGTTATTCACCTTGGGGCGCTCCAGTCCTGTTTTTGAAGAAGAAAGATGGGTCTTTTCGAATGTGTATTGATTATCGTGAGCTTAATAAGCTTACCATCAAGAATCGATATCCCCTACCTCGAATCGATGATCTCTTTGATCAGTTGCAAGGTGCTACCTGTTTTTCCAAGATCGATCTGCGTTCTGGGTATCATCAACTTCGTGTTCTTGAAGAAGATATTCCGAAAACTGCCTTCCGTATGAGATATGGGCATTATGAGTTTACAATCATGCCTTTTGGTTTGACAAATGCCCCAGCCATCTAAATGGACTTAATGAATAGGTTCTGTAAACCTTATTTAGACAAGTTCATCATAGTGTTCATCGACGATATTCTCATCTATTCGACGTCTCGAGCCGATCACGAGCAACACCTTCGTTTGACACTGGAACTCCTAAAGAAGGAACAACTTTTTGCTAAATTCTCCAAGTGTGAATTTTGCCTTAAAGAAGTTCAGTTTTTGGGTCATATAGTCAACGAGCAGGGTATTCATGTGGATCCATCCAAAATTGCTGCAATTAAGGATTGGAATACACCGACGACGCCAACAGAAATTCGTTCTTTTCTTGGTCTTGCTGGTTATTCTTGTCGCTTTATTTCGAATTTCTCAAAGATCGCGGTTCCACTCACTGCTTTGACTAAAAAGAATAAGCCTTTTGAGTGGGGACCCAAGCAAGAAGAAGCATTCCAAACGCTAAAACGAAAGCTATGTGATGCTTCTGTTCTATCTTTGCCTGATGGAAATGATGATTTCGTTGTCTATTGTGACGCGTTGAATCTAGGACTTGGTTGCGTTCTTATGCAACGAGGTAATGTCATAGCTTATGCGTCTAGACAGTTGAAAGTTCACGAGAAGAACTACACGCCTCATGATCTTGAGTTAGGTGATGTGGTTTTCGCACTTAAAATCTGGAGACACTATCTATATGGCACGAAGTGTGTGGTTTTCACAGACCACAAAAGTCTCTAGCATATTCTCAATCAGAACGAGCTGAACATGAGGCAACGACGATGGGTTGAGATTTTGAACGATTACGATTGCGAGATTCGCTACCATCCTGGTAAGGCGAATGTCGTAGCC
This sequence comes from Helianthus annuus, assembly GCF_002127325.2. NCBI lineage: Eukaryota > Viridiplantae > Streptophyta > Magnoliopsida > Asterales > Asteraceae > Helianthus > Helianthus annuus. Next base: position 126,577,211 of record NC_035436.2, read on the forward strand.
GATGCGCTTAGTCGAAAGGAGCGAGTCAAGCTTCATTCTGTTTGAACTCTATCTGATGTTCAAACTCGTGTCTCTCAAGCTCAGCAATTTTGTGTTTCACAAAATTTGATAGATAAGGAATTACCACTTCAACTTGAGCTTAAGCTCGAAACAAAAGACGATGGGTTACTCTATTTTAAGGATCATTTGTGGATTCCGAAACAAGATGATCTTCGCACTTTAGTGATGGATGAATCTCATAAGTCTCGATATTCTATCCATCCTATTGCTGATAAAATGTACACGGATCTTCGTATGGCCTGGTATGAAGAAGGATATTTCCTTGTATGTATCGAAATGCCTAACTTGTCTCAAAGTCAAGGCTGAACATCAACGACCATCTGGTTTGCTTGTACAACCAGAGATACCGGTTTGGAAGTGGGAGAACATTGCTATGGATCTCATCACTAAGTTACCGCGTACATCTAAGGGTCATGATGCTATTTGGGTTGTTATCGATCGATTAACGAAGTCAGCTCATTTTATTCCGATTCGCGAGGATCTATCTGCTGATAAACTTGCAAAGATTTATGTTGATGAGATTCTATCTCGACATGGTGTTCCTTTGGATATCATTTCTGATCGTGATACTCGATTTTCATCTCATTTTTGGAAGACCATGCAATCTGCTATAGGAACCCAACTAAATCTAAGCACAGCATATCATCCCCAAATAGATGGACAGTCTGAGAGGACGATTCAAGCTTTGGAGGATATGCTTAGAGCATGCGTGATAGACTTTGGTGGTAATTGGGATTCTCATCTTCCATTGATCGAGTTCTCTTACAACAATAGTTCTCGTGCTAGCATTAATATGGCACCATTCGAAGCTTTATACGATCGAAAATGTTGTTCACCTATTTGTTGGAATGAGATCGGTGAAGCTCAGCTTACTAGACCTGAGCACATTCTGGAAACAACAGACAATATCAAGAAAATTTGCGATAATCTTGTGACAGCTAGAATCCATCAAAAGAGTTATGCGGATATGCGACGCAAGCCCTTAGAATTTCAAGTCGGAGACCGTGTCCTACTCAAGGTGTCACCTTGTAAGGGAGTGGTGAGATTTGGAAAGAAAGGAACACTTGCACCTCGATATGTTGGACCATTTAAGATTGTTGAAAGAATTGGAAAGGTTGCCTATCGACTAGAGCTACCTCCAAAGCTTGAAAAATTCATCCGACTTTTCACGTGTACAATTTGCAAAAGTGTTTAGCTGATGCTAATCTTCACATTCCTCTCGATGAAATTCAAGTTGATGAAACGATGCACTTTGTCAAGAAACCTGTGGAGATAATGAACCATGCAGTCAAACAGTTGAAGAACAAACGGATTCGATTGGTCAAGGTTCGCTGGGAGTCCAAACGTGGCCCAGAGTTTACTTGGGAACGTGAGGACCAAATGAAGGTGAAATATCCGCATTTGTTTTCACAAGTTTCCGCTAGTTAAAATTTCTGGACGAAATTTCCTAAAGTAGGGGAGACTGTGACAACTGTGTTCTGTAATCGATGTATAATGTAAAACAATGTTATTTATCAATAAAACAATGTGTTTTGGTGTTATTATATGTGTTTTGGTGTTATTATATGTGTTTTGAAGTTATTGTGTGTGTATTTGTGTTTGATGATTTTTCGATTTGATTCGAGTTCGATTTCAAGCTTTAAATCGCTTTCTAGAAAGTTATACGCAAACTGATGCGTAAACGTAATCAGTTTAATGCGACAAACACTCCGGAATAGTACATAGGCTTAACATACCTTAAATAACCTCCACATAACTTAGAAAAAAGTTTTGGATGGTTTGGTGTGTTGAAATCAAGTTTGTTCGATCGTAGGGACTATTTGCGTCAAACTGCAAAACTATACTGATTTTTATAGTAATGAACATTCTGGAACTTGATCATAAGTTAAACATACCTTAAATATCCTTTACATAGCTTAGAAATAGGCTTTGAGGGTTTGGTATGCAAAAATAAACTTATTGGTCATTTAGGGACTAAGAGCGTCAACAATCGCATAAGTTTGCATTTTCGCGCATATCTTACGTTCTGAACATATCCAGACATCCAAAAATTTATTTAATCATTAAAATGTTTTATTTTAGTGATTGGCTTGATAAAATTCCATTCATCGCGTAATTTGGATCGTTTTTGCGTCCGTTACGATTTCCGTCGTAATTAACCGAACAATGCAACCGTACGACCAAACGAACCGACATCTGAAATGTTTTTGAGCATATTTTAAGTTCCCTATACTTTAACTTCATTTTAGAGCCTTGAAATGAGGTTAACGGGGCTTAAACGTGCCAAAAATCAAGTTTTTAGCATGCAGGGACCTGTTTCGCCAAAAAACTGAAACTTAGAACTGACCTCCCCCGAGCCACGCGCCAGGCGCCACGTGACAGAGGACCAAAATCAGCAACTCAGTTTCAGCATCCGGCTTGATTTACAGGGTCTTTTTTGTAAATTTCTCAATACCTAGAGCTGGTTTTCGACTCCCATTGTATTGTAATACCATGTGCATCAATGAAGGGCTAGGATTGATCCTTCTAAACACATGTAATGATCCCAATGTCCTTACTTCCTAGTAATAGCATGGGTCTACATTTGGGTTCTTTGCTCATTTCATTCAATATTAGCTCTAAGTTGGCGTTTTCACTTGTTGAAGCTTCATACCTGAGTTTTCTTGATCTTGATCCTAGCTTGGACCCTTTGTTGTAAGTCTCTTTCATGCGTGTTTATGTTTTTCAAGCATGAAAGTCAAACAGTGTTTGACTTTCTGCTTTTACCACGAGTTGGTCAACACGAAGTTCGTTTGAACTTCGCAACGTGAGCGTAATCACGATGGTTATAGTCACTAGTGACTATACCTACTGATTACCACGTTGATTAGGTGTAGTGACGAGTCGTAGCTTCGGTCAAAATGCCTATTTATCCGTATTTTGCAACCAAACTATTCTTGGATATCAAAACCTTTTTTTTATATGAAAACCTGTTTTCTTACTTAGTTAAACATGTTTCAACATGTTTAGCTCGTCACTTTTAGTCTAGTGCTTGTATAGAGTCGTAAGTCAAGCGGTCTAAACCACCACTTAGACTTTCGAACTCGACCCGTTTGGTCGATCATTAGGATCCGACCAAGCATGTTTAGTGACCATAGTTGTATAGGGAATAATCTTCCGAGGTTATACCTTATGGTCACTTAGGTTTAATTAGTTGTATGATAGGTAGTTTATATGCCTTAGGTAAATGACCAAAATGCCTTTTTCATGCATAATTGGATTTTAAGCATATGTAACTTAAACTTTTGTCACTTAACTGATTATGCAACATATTTAAACATGTCTAGGCATATAATACTTGTCATAGGACTAGTTAGACGTCTCGAACGCGCTTTTGCGCGAACGACACGTTAAAGTAGCGTAAGCTACCTTAATAGGTCGTAACAGGTCGCAAGCACTTAGGTTAGGTTTCGATTTAGGATGTAGACTTTGTTAAACCATATCACATGAGTCCCAATACTCATTTGGTTTAAAAGACCTCATTCTACCTGATCTTCCGATTTAGGTGTCGATTATTTTTCTAGTGATCCGATTTCTAGGTGCTGCTTGATTTCCGTGTTTTGCTTGAGTTTGTTGAGTTCTTTGGATTGAGGATACTTTGCACTTCAATGTGAGTACATAGTTCCCCTATTTTACTGTTTTCGATTGTTTTGGGGTGATTCATATGTGTTAAACGATTTCGATATTTTTAACAATGGTTTCAAAAACGATTAAAATGGTTTATATTAAACAAATAACGATTTCGATAATGTGAACAAACTTGTTGGACGTAGTTACATAACGAATGAAATTCATTAACATTGATCAAGCCGACCAGTATTAGGTTATGGTACCACAGGGTCCGACAAATCCCGTTATCAGACTGCACCCATGGTTATGTGTGGGGGTTATGTGGGTAACGACTGAATCTGTGATTGTTAACTTACCCTTTGGTGGTTTGTTAATGCGAGAAGCAAGAATCGAGTTGCGGAGATTTGGATGTTATTAGCGAGACGACCAAAAGTAGTTTCACAAATTAAAACGAGAGCGATTTTGGAACAATTAAACGATTGAAACGATTTTAACGAGTTAAATGATTTGGATAAAGGATTGGTTTTTGGGTTGTGATTAGATAATGGGACGGGTGTGATATGATAAAAGCATGGTAGATACGCCGCTGGTACCTCTTATATATAAGTGTTTTTATCATATTACATTCTGTGGCATTATTTAGTTCACTTGGATAAACGATTTTGAAACGATGTCACCTAACGATGTTTTCGAAAAGATATAAACTATACGAGTTTTATTAATGAGTTTTTACGAGATGTTTTACAAATTGGTTTACTAAAACAAATGTTTTAGGGTTAAGAATCATGGCTACGAGATTTTGTAAACTATAACCCACTTGATTTGAGTTGGTTAATTATGTTGCAATACTATACACTTTTCAAAACAAGGTTTTCAATAAGGTATTGCAACATATAAACGAGCCATGAATCCGACACTCTCATAAAACCTATGTGCTCGCCAGCATTTCTTTGCTGACTTTGTTTTTACATATGTTTAAGGTGTTGTTGCTTGTTGTTGATTGCTAGGATGCATGTTCACATAGGATTTGGACAAGGCCTTAGTGACATAATAACAATAATAATCGATGTGTAACTTGTTTGTTTGGTTTTAAGACAATGTAAATTATCTAATGAATAAATAAAACAAAACTTTTTGTATCCATGGTTGTGAAACAATGATTCTGTTGCTCCACTCCCCGACGTTTCCGCCGCGGTTTCGTTGTTTTAACACGGTCAGGGTGTGACATTGACCACGCCCCCGTGTCCGCTGGGCACGACCCCGTGTGCAGAAGTGTATCTGTACTATCAAGATTTGCTTGGATTCTGCGAATCTTACGTTGACCACGGCCGTGTTGAGCTAGGCACGCCCCCGTGTTGGGAAATAGAAGCTTCTACAACTTTGTCTTTTCTGCAGACACTTGAGCACGCCCCCGTGTCTGCTGGACACGGGACTTGTTCAGCCTACTAATATCTTGTTTTTGCTTGGGAAGATGCTGTCGAGGGGTCGGGCATGCCACGTTTATTCCTTTTCTTGTATCTGTGTTAGCTTTAGCTGCATTTTTGCTTCTTTTGTTCATTTGCGCTCATTTAATCCTGAAAATACAAAAGGATGACAAAAGCACACTTTTTCCAACATTAGTACTAAAAAGGGTTAGTTTTATGCCTCATTTGATGTAATTTATATGTTGCATTTTACAAACATCAAATACCCCCACACTTGAATCTTTGCTTGTCCTCAAGCAAAACTCTTTATAATGTGGCTTACACACCCAAATGGAATGGGTAGAAGAGAAGTTTTGGGCTTGTCTTGAGTGTCGGGATTACAAGATCTTTATTAGGCTTTATTTTTATGTTATTTACAATCTTATTCGTTATGATTTATTTAGAACGTTACATAAGAGAAATTACTTATTTGGGGATAACATGCCTTTTTAAAATTCTATTTATTACAAGTTCACATACCTCACGGGAGATCACTCAACACTCGGCCGAATATGTATTTTGTGAAACACTCGAGACCGGCATGGAACTTACTTCTACCATATGCTTGCCAAGCAATCAATCCTCCTCCTTTTTAACTATAAACCTTTGTAAATATCAAGAGGACTTTGGGGAAGGGTTAGGCTTGGATTAAAGGTAGGTGGTTTTGGGTTAGTGGTTAGTAGAAAAGGGCGAACGGCGTAAAAAGCGTCGGTTTTCGTAAAACGTTTTGTTTTTGTGACTTTTTATTCAAACGAAGCATTTTTCAAACAAAGTTTCTTTTGATGAACTTGTTTGTTTATTGCTATACTTCATTTTTTTATAAGGAATGTCACATGAAAACCGAGCTTTTTATTTAAATAAAGGGTTTAAAATAAAAAAAAGGTTTTGGTGGGTAAAGGGTTTTTTGTGGGTTTAGAAATGAAAAGGTTTAGGCTCAAAGGGGTTAACTAGGGGGATTTTGGGTAGGTGGTAAAAAAAAAGAAAAATAATGGTGTTGAAAGAAAAAGGGTTAGTCCTAATGCCTCCATCATTTACTTACTTGGGTTTAAGTTGGTAAGGACCTGGAATGTATCGTCGTGGAAAGTTCTAGAGTCATAAGAAACCAAGCGACTATTCACACAAGAAACGAAAAATGAGCATTTAGTTTAAAGATGTGTATTTATATGCTCAATTAAAGGCTCAAAACTCACTTTTTGTGGGGATGGGTTTTTTAATGTGATCAAGTATATATAATCAAATTTTAACTAGATTTGTCATGCTGTTTCATAATTTTCTTATGTTGGTTCTTTTTATCACGACGCTATCGGTTGTAAATTCATAAAAATAAAACTTTTTTAGAACTTGTTATTCCCAACTTAAACCAAGACAAGTAAAAAAAATGAAAAGTTTTTAAAAAAATTTGGGGTGCTTAGCGGTTCCAATAGAGTTTTGTATAAGGCTTGTAATTAGGTCTTGCAAAATTCAAGGTTTTAGCATCCCCCCCCCCCACACTTAAATTACACATTGTCCTCAATATGTCCCAAAAACAAGTTTTTAGGTTGATTGAATGTGTAAAAAGGTGTGTTAAAAACAAAAATTTATGTTACTGGGCATCTGGACACGGGCCGTGGTGTCCGGGCACGGCCCCGTGTTCAGATTGCCAGTAACAGAAAGTAACAGAAGGTTGGGCACAGGGGGTGTTCAACGAACATGGCCCGTGTCCAGTTACCTGAACTGGGCGTTTTTCTGCATATCATTGAGCATGGGGCGTGTTGGCTGGGCACGGCCCGTGCTGAACTTGCTGTAATGAAGAAAAAAATGTCGGGAGGCTCTGTTTTTGTGCATGGGGTGTTGGTTAAAGCTTCCCTTAGTATCCTTCACCATCCTGAGTGTGTTTTACCCATTACAACATCATCCAAACACCAAATAATTTTGAAAACCATCGTTCATTAAATAGAGAGAATTACAATAAGTTCCTAGAAAAATAAAGACAAATAGAAAGCTAAAAAAAGTTCCCAAGATAGTTAGGTCAAGTGATACATGAAATCATTCTAATGAGTTCTACCCTTATTGTAGGAATAACAAAAGCCCGGAAATAGCTTCCCGGTATTTTAAAGGCGTTGTAGAACTTGGAACCGAGAGGTGTCCCCTAGATGTCGTTGAGCCGCTCCTCTATTTCTCTCGGGAGGTAGAAGGCGGGCTCATTTTCCACAACATCTTGTGGTGGAGGAGCAACGGCAACTGGGTCCCCATGTAGTACATCTCGAGGGGGTTACGTGTGCCTGGCGTACCACTCGGCTGGTATGATAACTTCTGGTACCACATTCCATGCCCTTTGTGTAACGATTGATACAAAAAGAGGAGAAGCGAGGATATTTAACCTTTGGTGCAAAAGGTTGACCTCCCTAAGACACCTTCTAGACCCACTGATAAATGATTGATACGGTCGACCAGAGCTTCCTCAACCCCCGTCATCTCGTCTATGGCCTCTCTCAAGGCATAGACATAGTTGACGAGGGAGTCTTCTACCGATGACCTTCTCCTTTGTCGGTTGTTTCTGGAGTGTGACGAGGACGTTCCGCTGTTTCTGCTCGACATTCTAAGAGAACAAACCGATAAGAGTTCATTTTAGTGAAACAGTACCTCGAAAACGGCCCCGTGCTCACCGAGCACGACCCCGTGTTCACCTCTCTGTAGATTTTTGGAACAAGGAATCTTGGAGCTTTAAATTATTTTTCTGACTTTTGAAGGATTTTTAAGTAGAAATAACTTAAAACAGTGTTGTAAAACTTATTTTTAACAAGTTTCCTTGAAGAAAAATCTAACAAATATCACAATAAAGCTTGAAATCAGGGTGATTTCAAGTTCTGTTGGAGGTGTTGAGGAAAAAATGAAGAAGAAGGCAATGGGCAAAAGTAGAAAAGACAAGATGATTATTGAGAACCTTCTTTAGAATATACCTAGTATGGTATATGTGAAGATCCCACCAAATCTCTGTCTTTGGAATGGTCCAAATGTGCGTGAATCTTGCTGCATTTATAGAAAACGACAGCACGCTGGACACGGCCCCGTGTCGGCTGGACACGGCCCCGTGTGCAGACGAGATTCTGACACTTTTTGTCCGTATTCTGACCGAAAGTCAGACAAGAATCTTTTGGTGGACACGGGGGTGTGCTGACCTGGACACGGCCCCGTGTCTAGAAGCTGTTTATGATGTTTTATCTATTTTTAAGGAATTTATCCGGATCGGGTGGTTCCTTACTGGACGGAACAACACCGAAGTGACTGAGATACCTAAGTTGCCCTAGTTTTAGACGAGAAAAGAAGAGGTTTTCGAAGGGTGATTCCTATGCTAAATGTAGGTGGACAAGTCCAACCCTTTTCCGGGCTCTCGTTAAAGAAGGTGTATATCGAATCGCTCAGGTCTATGTATGCATCGACGGAAGTCGATGGGGAGTCCTTCACAGCACAATCGACACAGGACGACTATCGCTCAAGTCTTCACAAGAGTTAAAGGTGATTTCGGGAGCGACGATGTTGTTTTTATCAGAATTCAATCTCAATGATTCTTCTTGGGAGTTGTCTTGAGATGAATTAGTTATGTCCATCTCAAGCTCTTTTATCCAATTACGAATTAGGTCTTCCATTTGAAAAAAATCTTCAAGAATCATTTCATTTAGGATAGATGATTGAGAGCATTCTAGGGAGAGATAGGGATTATTTTTACTCTCGCCCCTCTTAAGGCTACAGGAAAACGATGGGTCTATATAGTGGGGAGTATAATTTAAAAAATAACATTTTAAATCTTCATGAGTTCCGCCACATATTTGACACCACGTACCATAAGAGGAGCAGTAATAAAAAAAATCAGTATCGCTCATGTTTGTGTCAGAAATTACCAACCGTCGGGATCTTACGGTTCTGTTTTCAGTATCTGATACTTGGGCACGGGGTGTGTTGATTGGGCACGGCCCCGTGTTCAGCTACTGTCTAACTTAAAATAGGATTGCCAGTACCAAAGATTGGGCACGGGGCGTGCTCAAAGGGTGCGGCCCGTGTTGAGCTCTGCAGAAGCTGAAAAATTTAACAAAAATCCTAAAAAAACAGAAAAATAAGAAAAACCATTAGGCGTTGATTCCTAACTTTCTTAAAATCCTTGTATCCCTGGTAACGGCGCCAAAAACTTGATGTGCGTTAGGTGTGATATGTTTTTATATATATTTTAGCCCTTTTAAACACTTTAGTCAAGTTTTAAATTTATAAAACACGATATTCTACTAACACTAAACACACATATGGGCAAGTGCACCCATCGTGAGCGTAGTATAGCGTTGGTAAGATACCGAGGTCATCCAAGGACACAAAAGCTTTTAGTGTCGGTTTATCCTCAACGTCTAATCAAATCAAAAGTTTTGAAAAGGGTTTTAATGTATGAAAATAAAAACTAAAATGTTGAAAATAAAAATAAAAATAAAAATAAAATAGATAGACAAGATGAATCACTTGGATCCGACTCGCCTTTAGTGTGAGTGTTTTCTGCACTTTTGCACTTTTTAAGAGATTATCTTAGTTATAGTAGTAAGCCCCTCTTTTGAAGGTGACATTACCCTCAACCCAGTAGTTTGAGTCAGCAAGGATACAATCCTAAAGGGTTGGATTTTTGAAAGATAATTAATTAAGTTATTAATGCGTAATGTGGTAGGCCCCTCTTTTGAAGGTGACGTTATCCTCGGCTAAGTGGTTTGAGTCAGCAGGGATACAATCCCAAGTAGCCAGGTTAATATATTAATAGTAGTTTACATATGAGGGGATCAATCCATTCGCACCCCCGCCATCCAATACCAGTGGGTATTGAAGGAGGTCCTAGTAAGCTTGACCCAGGTCCTTGCAGGATCTATACACTAAACAAAGCAAGAACCTTACCAAACCATTCCCTTAACCCCCGACCAGGTAGCCAACATATCTCTATATAGACCGTAGAGATATAAATGGTGTAAATATTTTATTTTATATAGACCGTAAAATAACGCCAACACACCACGGACAAATGATAAGGAAGTTTCACCTTTAACATAAGAAACTAGTTATTAAAGCCATTAATACAAAACCAAATAAAACGTGCGAAAAGATTAAAAAACAAAAGTATTACACTAAATGCTTGTCTTCACCAATTGATGTAAGAGACTTAGGCAAACATGGCCTTTGATTATCAGGAACTCTTACTATCAATCTTGGATCCCGAGACTACTACACACACTCTATGATGGATGATGGATGATGGATGATGGTGGTGGATGTGGGTGTTGTGATGGTGGTGGAGTGTGGGTGAAGTGGGAGAGAGGTGGTTTGTCAAGGGATGCCTTCGAAGTGAACCAAGCACCTCTATTTATAGCCTGCACAGAAGCCCGGACACGACCCCGTGTCCATTGGGCACATCCCCATGTCCATCCACTTTCTCTTTCTTCATTAATTGCAGTTTATCTGTAGTAGTTGACCACGCCCCCGTGTCCGCTGGGCACGGCTCCGTGTGCAGAAGCATATCTGTACTATCAAGATTTTCTTGGATTCTATGAATCTTAGCGTTGACCACTGCCGTGTTGAGCTGGGCACGCCCCCATGTTGGGAAATAGAAGCTTCTACAACTTTGTCTTTTCTGCAGACACTTGAGCACGCCCCCATGTCCGCTGGACACGGGGCATGTTCAGCCTTCAGATATCTTATTTTTGCTTGGGAAGATGCTGTCGAGGGGTCGGGCATGCCACGTTTATTCCTTTTCTTGTATTTGTGTTAGATTTAGCTGCATTTTTGCTTCTTTTGTTCATTTGCGCTCATTTAATCCTGAAAATACAAAAGGAAGACAAAAGCACACTTTTTCCAACATTAGTACTAAAAAAGGGTTAGTTTTATGCCTCATTTGATGTAATTTATATGTTACATTTTACACACATCAATCACCAATCCCTAAAAACATTACTTCTCTCACTCTTACTTTTTCACTCTAAAAACCTTAAAATCATACCAAGTTCTCTCCTTTCTCCTCCTATCGGGTTTCCGACAACAGCCACATCACCGAAGATAGCTGGAAAGTGTGGTTTTATAAGCTGCTTCATCATCATCTTTACACAGTCTTGTGTCACACAATATCCGGTTAGTATACTTGATTGTTAAATGTTAATACAAGCTTAAAATGCATGTTGGTTAGTAATTTATACAATACAAAATGACTGTTTCTGTGCAACATGATTGATATGATGATAAATGTTGTTGATGCTAAAATATAAATATTGATGTAGGGATTAGGGGTTTTGATAATGATGACGTTGATTACAAATTCGTTTCTAATGCTTGTTGACTCGATTTGATCTAATGTTCACAAGGTGATGCACTGTGAAAAGATTTGAGAAAAAAAAATATGGTTGTGCTTAGATACTACACCGAATGTGCCAAGAGTGTTTTCAATAAAATAGTATACATGATGAAGGTGTGTTTGTATATAGTGAATGCATAAATGTTCATGATAAGAATAGAAATCTAGATCTAATTTTGAAGGAAGTAAATGTGTGTATCTGTGTATGGATTGATGGTTGAATTAGTGTCTGAATGATTGATGCACGATGTAACAGTTTAGAGAATGATTAGGATAATAAAATGGTTATATATGTTCCTGTTTGACGAATGATGAAACCTGATGAAATATTTGAATGTTCTAAAAATATTCAAAATGTTTTGTTTTAATCTGAATTAGGACTTGTACGGAATAAAATACATGTTATTGGATTTTGATTGGTTGATACTAAATCAGATAAGGTTTTAGGGGTTCCGACAATGGTTGCGAGTCGAAACCTCGTGGTTGCGACACGAGACCATTTGGATTACCACTCGAAACAGGACATCATATACAAAGGGACTCGAGACCACCATATTTGCGAGTCGAGACCTGTTCGGTTCTGACTCAAAGCCTGACTCGAAACCATGAGGTTTCGACTAATGATATACAACTCGAGACCCTCTGATTCTGAATCGAGATCCTTCTAGTTGCGACTCGGGATCTCTTGATCTCGAGTCGAGACCTCATGGTTTCGATTGATCTGGTCCATTTAGTTATTGGGCTGCTAATTAATTGGGCCACCCAGTTTTGTGGACTGATTTAATTATTGGGCCGCACACTTAAGTGTTATGTTTTGGGCTATATGTGTTACTGTTACCATTACTGTTCAATTATGCGACCCATATGTGTGTTTTATGAAACATGGATTTAAGTGCTACATGTTAATATGTGTATACGTGACTATTCGAATACAGTCCTAACGTTGGTAACCATAATAGGACATGGTTGACCAAGCTTAGGATAAATATATTAGCTACCGAGCAACCTAAGGTGAGTTCACACTAAAACTAAAAGCATGCATTCCCGGTGGGTTGGGAACTTCATATATTCCCGGTGGTTGGGAACTTCATACACTAAACGAAAATCTACCATGAAAGTCCCTTATTCATTTATACTGATTAATCGTCGTTCGAGACAAACGGGATATTATTTGATAACGCTATTAGGTTTGACAACCTCGCACCATGCCTTTGGAGGAGGACGGGAGCGAACTATTATCTAGGAATTCTAGTCAATAACGGTAGACATTGACCGAAAAGGCGAAATAACAATTACGTCAAAGTTTGGGTACTACATAGTTTAGTGGTTCATACATACATATATGGGGTAGCTCCCCATGGCATGATAAAAACAGGGTAACTTCATTAAGTGATGCTTTTGGGTAAAACGAGAAAAAACTTTTCAAAAAACGTGAACTCGCCAGCTTTATGTTGATACACTACTGCATGCTTGCAGGTCCGTAGATGCTACGCTAGAGTTTGCTTGGAGCATTGTTGTGGTCGTCTAGAATCCGTTATCGGATTCCTACTTTAGAACATATGTTTTAAACTATTTATGAATTTCATGCTTCCGCTTAACATTTGAACTCTACTTTAAACTTACTATGTTTTGAACATTAATTCAAAGTTATTATGTTTTAAACTTAATCGTTATGTCACTAATCATATTGATGATGGTTTTATGCCACTTACAATAAATGTTCAATGTGATTGGTGGCTTGATCCTGGGCAGTCACACGCCTCGCGGTGATACTCCGCATGTGGAATTTGAGGGTGTGACATTGTAGATGAGGAACATTCATCTTGTTAGTGATGAATGTGTTTAAGACTTATGTTTAAGTCATTATGAGTGAATGGTAAAGCGTTGGAGATTAAAGCTAAACAAGTATGTGTGACATTTGTGCCTTTCAATCATCGTACAATTTCGAATCTAGTGAAATCTTGTGTATCATTTCCGGGATTGTATAATTACATGTGACATTTGCACGTTATAGTCCTTGTACAATTTCAAACTCTCAAACCTTTTCTGAAAGTAAAATCGTAAACTGTTACGCAAACGTAATCAGTTTAAAGCGACGTACACTCCAGAACAAGGACATAAGCTAAACATACCCTAAATACCCTTTACATAACTTAGAAATAAGTTTTGAAGGGTTCGATATGGCAAAAACATGCTTATTCGAGCTCAAGGACTATTTTCGACAAACTGCAAAAGTCTGCTGATTCTCGTATTTTTAAATACGGACCATGTACACACATCCAAAAATTTTTTAATCATTAAAATCTTGTATTTTATTGATAAGAATGCAAAAATATCAATCGTTGCGAAATTTCGGTCGTTTTCGTGTTCGTTATAGCGTTCGTCATAATTAAGCGAAAAACGCAACCGTACAACCGAACAAACCGGCATCCATGGCATTTTTGGGCATAATTCAAGTACATATGCCTTAACACCCTTATAGAGCCTAAAAATAGGGTTAAAAGGTGTTAAAAGTGATAAAATGCGACGAAACAACTCCAGGGGCCAAATCTGCCAATTTTCAAAACTTCTGCCTCTGCCCCCTGCCTTACGGACCGTAAGAGGGCACCCCATACAGTCCGAAAGGGGTGCCCAGCAACAGATCTATTTGCAGCAGCTGGTTTTTACATACTTGGAGCTCAAGATTTCGTATTCTCTAAGCTTGTACCTGCAATTGACACTTGTTTTGATCACCCTTGATGTGTGCCACCTCCTTGGACATGTGTAACGATCCTATGGCACCAAGATTACTCTAAATAGCAACCTCCATTCATCCATTTCTTTGCTCATTCACTTCATTCTTCATCTCCCACTCTATTGGAGTTTCTTTCCAGCTTATGGAAGCTTCCTACTGAGTTCAAGACTTCCTAGAACACAAGTAAGTGTTCTTCCTTAGTCTTGTTCTTTATTTTAGCTTGTTTTGAGCTAAAAGTCAAACAGTTTGACTTTCTATTTGACTTTCGGTTCTGACCTTAATTGGTCAAAGAAAAGTTCAATCGAACTTTGCAACGTAATCATAATCACGAAGGTTATAATCCCTTGCGATTGCACCTTCTGATTACCACGTTTACTAGTCGAAGTGACGAGTCAAAGTTTCGATAAAAAAATGCACATTATGTGCATTTTACGACGAAACCGTTTTCGGGTATCAAAACACCAAGTTTTGATACCAAATCAGTTTTATAAACTTAGTTGGACATGTTTTGACATGTCTAACTCGTCACTTCTAGTTTAGTGGTTATTTAGGGTCGTAAGCCGAGCGGTCTTGACCACCGCTTTGACTTTCGAATCTGACCCATTTGGTTGATCTTAGGATCTGACCAAGCACATGTATGTGACTATAGTTGTATAGGGAATAACCTACTGAGGTTATACCTTATGGTCACATCATTCGATCAGTGTTATGATAAGTCGTTTCTATGTTCCTAAAAATGACCAAAATACCCTTTTTGCGCATAAATCCATTTTAAGCATATGTAATAAATTTTTTGACATATAAACTGATGTTGCAACATTATCAAACATGTATTGACATATAAGACTTATCATAGGACATATTTAACCATCCGAACGCATAGTTACGCAAATGACCCGTGAAAGTAGCGTAGACTACTTCAACGAGTCATAACGGGTCAAAAGCACTTAGGATCCTTTCCAAATCAGAATGTTAAGTTTGTTAAACCATACCATATGAGTTCCAACACTCATTTGGTTTATAAAACTTCATTCTATCCGAATCCTTCGATTTTAGTATCGACACACTAACATAAGTTATCCGACACATTAGGACACGTTTGAGCTTTGTTATTTCCATTGATTCAAGGACGCTTATGCAATCCCAAGTAAGTACATAGACCCCTCTTTTTATGCTTTCTAAATGTTATGAGGTGATTATGTGAGTACATAGTCCCCTCTTTTACGTTTTCAAATATTTTGGGGTGATTCATATGTGCCTATTCACTATTTTCATGATTTCGAACTATACAATTCTACATACATAATACTTTATCCTTTAACAATTTGAAACCGTTACCTATGGCTTAAATAATGATTTTCAAAATTTGTAAGACCCTTGTTGGTGCATATTTGTATTCATGCGTAAATTACATTCATTAACAATGATCAAGCCGATTGGTAGTATGATATAGCGCTATAGGACTTGACACCCCATTCCCGCTTCCTAGGTTTGTTTGGAAGTTTGATTAGGGAATGTCAGAAACTAAGTTTACACCAAATAGATTTGCCTTCGTGATAAATCTATAATGTCACCAAAGTATAGTTTGATATACTAAGGTTTGAAGGTATTACCAAACGACCACAATGTGTTGTTACAAAGTTTTTCCAATTAAGCCATAAAAATTTATCTTTTATTGATGACCAAAACCAAAGTATAGTTTGATATACAACCAAATCACAAACCAAAGTATAGTTTGATATACTACCAAAGTATAGTTTGATATACTACCAATTTTGATATTGTTTACCAAAGTATAGTTTGATATACTACCGATTTTGTTGCTGAAAAACCAAAGTATATTTTGATAAACTACTAATTCTATTATTCCAAAACTAAAGTATATTTTGATATACTACCCATCCTATTATTTCGAAGACCAAAGTATATTCTGATATACTACCTATTCTATTATTTCAAAACCAAAGTATATTTTGTATATACTACAAATCCTTTTTATCAAAAAGCAAAGTATTTTTTATACCAAAATTTTATCAAGCATTCATGGCTATTTTTTAAAACGTATAATCTTTTTCTTATAATATCCAAAGCCATGAATCTAAATCACAAAACCTATGTTACTCACATGCATTTTTATGCTGACGTTATATATTCACATATCTTTCAGGTTCTATTATGTGATGATTGTTGACGCATGCTACACATAGGACGGACTCCGACCTTAGTGACTTCAAAACTTGAAAGACAATTACTTGTATCTACTTGATTTGTATGAAAACAATGTAACTTATTGTTAGTACAATAGCGGCTGTAGCTTCCGTCAGCATGTAGTCATGTTTTGTATATTTGTGAATAGTTTAAGTATGTTTGTAAAGCAAGTCAGGATATGGCGCGACTTTTGTTAAGTGCTGACTTTTGTTGACCATGCTAACCGATCGGCTAGCCTAGCCGATCGAACAGGCCAACCGATCGAACAGCATGTTCGATCGAACAGCAGGTCAGCCGATCGGCTAGCCCAGCCGATCGGCCAGCACTCACTCTATCCTGACTGTGCCTATATATAGCTGCTCGATCAGCTCATTTGTAACTTTTGACACTTTCACTCTCTGGCAAACTTATGTCCGTCTGAACTCTCTAAGGAGCTTGTACACTTTCATATTCAATCAATAGAAGATCAGACAGTAATTCAGAGTTGAATTTGTTCTCGTATATCTGTTGTGTGATTCAATGAATTCCGCGCATTAATCATATCCGATTCAACTAAGTTTCCGAACAAGAGGATCCTATCTGAGGGACCAACAGGTGGTATCAGAGCGTCAGGAAGCTGAATCGAGATCTACGAAGACGAATTCACCGGAATTTGAAGCTGTATTTGCTGATTTAGAGACGAATTCGGCGGAATTCGAGCCGTATTCGCTGATTTAGAGACGAATTCACCGGAATTCGAGCTGTGTTTGTTGATTGGAAGACAAATTTCACCGGAGATTTGCCATTTCTGCCGATTCGATTCAAATTTCACCGGAAATTTGACAGATTCTTCTACTTTCTACTCAGATCTAGTCTTATTTTTCACTTTGTCAGCATAAAATCGGAAAAACTTAAAATTGAGAGTGATTTTACGGTTAAAATTTGATAAATCTGCTATAGATCGATTCGCAATCATCAGAAGTATAATCCTTCAAGTTTTCATAACAAAATTCAAACTAAAACTTGTTCAAATTCATCAAAAACTATGAAAAACTGTTCTTGTTTGCTGATGTCAGCCGTTCGAACGACCTAGCTGTTCTTAGACTTGCTGACGTCATCAACTTGGTTGTATAACCGTTCGGACTATTTCAGTTAGATTGCATTCAGAAAGTGTTGCTGATATCATTAGTGTTAGCCGATCGAACAAGCAAATTGATCGAACAGCCTTGTTGATATTTGATATCTTTGCTGACATCATATTGCTAGCCGATCGAACAAGCCGATCGATCGGACAGTAATTGATTGTTGATTACTTTCTTCTGTTTGTCATTCGATTGAACTAGCTAACCGATCGAACAAGCTAACCGATTGAGGGTGTGATGATCGATCGAACAAGCCATTCGATCCAAGTGCATTTGTGTTAGATTTTTTGAAAATCACAAAAATTTTTCTAAGTGTTTGTTAACTGTTTCAGGTACTTTAAAAATGGAGGAATTCATGAATCCTTTTAGTGAAATGTATGCACCACTGGAAATTCTGAAGATGATACATCAAACCGAACGAATGAAAACTCTCCAAGTGCAAAGAAGACTTTGTCCGATGCCTTAAGCGTAGAAAGTGGGTATGGAACATATAATAAACCACCAAAGCTAATGGCAATCGAAGAGTATAACAGATGGGCAAAAAGATTCGATGAATGGCTGAAAGCTTTCGCGTACCCAAGCTGGAAAAGCTTAAAGAACGGTTTCAACAATGGAAGAGTAGACTTTGAGAACTTGTCAGAAAGTGAAGAAATAGAAAATTTTGTGGCTGAGCAGAAGTGCATAGCATTGATAAACCAGTCAGTGAGAGAAGACATAATCTCATTGATTGAATACTTAAACGCAAAAGATCTTTGGGAGAAATTAAAAGTTAAATGTGTTGGTACTGCAGAAATCATCAAAAACAAAAAGAAATTACTGAAAAAAGAATTTGATTTGTTTGGATGTCTAAAGAATGAGTCTGTTCCTAAAATGATTGAACGATTTGGGCATCTAAAGCTGGAGTTGGCAAGACATGGAGTCATATATTCCCAAGAAGAGCTAGTTGACAAGTTGTTTGACTCTTTGCCAGATGAAATGGACTGGCAATACTTTGCATTGATGATCAAGAATACAGTCAAGTCAGAAGAGCTAACGGTTGATTTGCTGATAGAGAGACTAGAAAGTCATGAGCTGGAAATAAAGAAAACAAATAAAGTTAATCACTCTTTTTATCAGCAAAATGTGGAATTGTATTATCCAAAGAGCATGATTCTAAAGACAGCATCTCTCAAAACAGCCTTCACAGCAGAAAGTTCACAACCAAAGAATCAAGAAAGTTCTCACAGTGGTTTTCATGGAGGAATGTCATCAAATGCTTCAAGCCAAGGATCATCTTCTAGTACTTCAAGTCAACAACAATCAGCACTAAAGAATGTATTTCAATGCAATATCGCTGTGGATTTGAAAATGGTCAAAATTTCAGTGAGGATTCAGCTAAGCAACAAATGGTCTTCTTAGCTTCAGTACTTGAATCTTATGAGAGTCTTGTGGCTGGGAAGATAGGCAACACCAACCTTACGAAAGAAGATTATGATCAAATCGATCCAGAGGAGATGGAATTGATAGACATAAGGTGGTGTATGGCCAGTGCTGTTAGAAGGGCTCAACGATTCATGGAGATAACCAGGAGAAAGTCTATTAGTGGACCAACCACCAAGTTAGGTTTTGACAAGACAAAGGTGACATGTTTCAAATGTAAGCATTAAGGTCACTTTAAACGCGAGTGCAGAAACGATTATGCTGACGACTCTGCTAATCCGTTCCGAGAAGATTACTACAAGAAAGCAATCTATCATCAGAAAAAATCGGAACCTCCCAAGTTGAAGCAGATTGAAGACAAAGAGAAGTCTAGAGCTCTTGCAGTCATTCATGACGATGAAGGATATGACTGGAGTGAGTTATTGCCTGAGGAAGACGCAGTTGGTTATGCATTTGCAGCAACAAAGATTGTTCCATTTAAAGACAACAGAACGGAAGAAGAAAAGTTTGTGAACAGAAGAATGAAAGCCCAAACAAGAATAAGCAGAATCTACAACACTTTCAAAGAAGCAAAAAGGGCAAAAAGATGGGATGCAGACAGAGAATGCTACCTTGATCCATAAGGAAATATCGCAGTTGATCCTGATTCCATCAGCGTTGATGCACTCATTCAGCAATTTGCTGAAGAAGAAGAAGCCAGACAGAAAGAATGGTGGGGAGGCGGTGAAAAGAAAGTGGAAGAGAAAGAAGAAAAAGTGAAGATGGCAGAAAGAAGATTGATGATGAAGTGATAGATACATCACAGGAGCTCACAAGTGAAAATCTGATGAAGATGGCTGACAAAGTTCTTGTTGCAAAAGAACTGGAGGTAGATTCTAGTTCTGGAACTGAGTCAAAAGGCCAGGTCAGTCAGATTGATACGAATCAAGTGTCAGGTAAGAAAGTTAAAAGTGAAAGTGACTGCAAGAATTGCATGAAAAACTGCAAAGATTGTAGTACTATTACTTACCTTAACAACAAAAAAGTTGAAGATCTGACAAAAAGAGTCAGAGAGGTTGAGAATCAGATCTTAAACCGGGATAAAATGTGGAAAGATCCAAACGATCGTGCAAAAGAGTTAACTGAAAAAATTGAAAGTGATAAAAGTGACATAGAAAGAACTAAGAAAGAAAATAAAAAACTCATTCATGAAAATCGTCACATCACTGAAAATTTTGAGAAGCTTAAACGAACGGTTAAAGATTCTGATGAACGAAATGGTAAAACAACAAAAGAAAATCTTCAACTGTCGGGTGTGCTTAGGGTGAAAGAAGAGTTAATCAATAAACAATTGGATGAAATTGCTAAACTGAAGCTTCAATTTCAAGAAGCAAAAATTGAAAATGAACGCATCCAATTGAAATTAACCAGCTACAACTCCGCAAGCTTTGTTTTGCAGCACATTGTTCCCAAACCTATCGGGAAAAACAAAGCAGGCGAAGATGTATTTTCGGATGGAACAGGGGTGGGATATCATCAAGTTCCACCACTAGTTTTAAACAATTTTTCAAAGAAAAAGTCTGGGCTGGTTAATGATGAAGAAGATTTAAAAGAAATAAAACTTCCAGAGTCAATTGATATCATATTTTCGTCATCATCATCTGATGATAGTGTTCAGACTGATATTGTTAAAAGCATGGCAGAAAGTGTTTTGGTGTCTGATTCAAATGAAGATGATGAGTGTTTCTTGAACAATTACATTCCGAAACTCAAAACCAAAAACAACTTAAATAACGAACCTAATCTTGTCATGTACAAGATGTTGGGATCGGATAAGTTGTATTCGGATTTCGAGTTTCCACTGGAGAATGTAAATGTTGATAAATTGACAAATGTGTTCAAACTGACAGAAATTGATCTGTCTGAGGTGAAAATCTTGAAACAAACAAAGAGGAAAATGATCTTTGAAAAGGATAAATCTTACTACACAAAACCTGTTATACCTTCGCATTTTCATAACAAAAATCAAAACAGATGGTCGAAAGGTTATCAGGGGGTAAGAATTATCCAAGAAAGAATGGTCAAAACAAACGATCTGTTGAGAAGAAAGTATTTGTGAAAGGTTCGAGTTCGAGTTCACTTTCTGAAGAAGAACCTAAAATCTTTTCAAAATCAAACAAAGAATTCTTTGAGGAAAAGAAGGTCTCACAATCTCAGTCTGAAGGCACAAATAGGGTTGTTGACACCCAAACATGCTTCAAATGCAATCAAGTTGGACATATTGCACGAAAGTGTACCAATTTGAAGCCTAAGACTGAAGTTGTTGAGAGTCTGAAAAAGAAAGATGATGTGAAAGGGAAAGCACCAATGTTTGTTGAGAAAAATGTTTTGAAAAATGAAAACGCTAAATTCAAAACTGAACCTACTAAAAATGTGGTAACTAAAAATAACAGATTTTACAAAAGAGTTGCCTCATCTCAACAAACTTGGAAGCCAAAAGGTGATGAGTAGAAAGCAAGATCTTCAAAACCAAAGGTTTCTAAGACTGAAAAATCATCATCTTTGACCAAGAAGATGTATGTACCTTTGGATTTGTTTGAGAAACTCCAGAAACAAAAATCAACTTCTGAAAAGAAGTATGTGGTGAAGAAAGTCCAATCATCTGGTCAACCTCCGAAAAAGGATGCTCCTTTATTCAAAGAGGTTGAGATTGGGTCTGAGGAGAGCTTGAAGATAAATGACAAAAATTTTCCACCACTCTACACAAAAACAACTCGCATCAATGTCAAGTTACCCGAGTCAAAGGAGGCTTGGGTAGCATCAAAATCTAACTAAATATTTTTGAAATGTGCAGGGGCTTCCGAGATCCGTTTCACGTTGGATTATGGATAGTGGAGCTTCTCGACACATGACAGGAAAGACAGCATTGCTGTACGATGTGAAGAATATCAATGGAGGTTATGTTGGATTCGCGGGTAATCAAGGTGGTAGGATTATTGGTGAAGGAACACTATCCAATGGGATTGTGACGTTTGAAAGAGTTAATTACATTGCTGAGCTGGAGAATAATCTGCTAAGTATCTCGCAGATTTGTGACAGGATGTATACCACTTACTTCACTGACAAAGAGTGTTTGATCTTAAAGCCAGGATTTGTTGTCTCCGAGGAATGGATCATCATGAGGGCCCCAAGAGTCAACGATCTGTACGTGTTGGATATGAGTGTAGCAATAACAACCATGGGTCAGGCTCATTGTTTTGTGTCGAGAGCAACTGAGAATGAATCGAGATTGTGGCACCGCAAGACGGGGCATATACATCTAAGAAAAATGAATCACTTGGTGCACAATGATTTGGTTACAGGAGTTCACATCAAAGGTTTTCATCTGGAAGGGGAGTGCATTAGCTGTATTAAAGGGAAGCAGAAGAAAAAGTCACACCCCAAAAAGCAAGTCAATTCAGTCTCAAGACCACTAGAAAGACTTCACATGGATTTGTTTGGTCCTGTGAATGTCAAAAGCATTACAGGAGATTACTATTGTTTGGTCGTTACTGATGATTATTCCAGATTTTCTTGGGTATCTTTCCTAAAGACAAAGGATGAACCGTTTGATAGTTTGATGGCGTTGTTCAAGAAGATTGAGAATCTGTACCAGAGGCGTATCAGAAGAATTAGAAGTGATAATGGTACTGAATTCAAGAACAACATGATGGAAGAATTTTGTGAAGAACAAGGTATATTGCATGAGTTTAGTGCTCCGTACACTCCGCATCAGAATGGAGTCGCAGAACGCAAAAACCGGACACTAATCGAGACGGCTAGAACAATGCTCGCAGATTCTAAGCTTCCGATTAATTTTTGGGCAGAAGCTGTTTCCGCCGCATGTTATACGCTCAACAGAGTTCTCACTGTCAATAAATTCAACAAAACATGCTCTGAGTTGATTAATAACCGCAAACCTAATTTGAAGTATCTTGAACCGTTCGGGTCACCCTGTACGGTAATAGAACCTTTTGGAAAGTTTGGTCCGAAGTGCATTGAGGGTATATTTGTTGGTTATGCAAGTCCTATGCGTCGTGTCTTCGTTCCAAGTGAAAAGCGAATTATTAAAGCTGCAAATGTTGAATGTCAAGGTCATACGATGCCGCCACAGAACCCTGGAGATTCATGGCGTTATCACTACGACACTCTGTGGGACTCGTTTGATGTGATGGAAGAACCTGAAGATGATGAAGATTTCTTTGACGAGTTGGATATTCTTAGAGATTATGAGTCATCAGAGGAAAGATTTCCAGCTAAGTATTCTAGGTGATCGCAAACCTCAAATGACGATGAAGCAGGTCCTAGTAATGCTGGAGAACATGATGATACTCCACAAACTCCCGATATTCAGACAGCAACAAATGATGATTTAACATCTGATATCGGTCACATTTGATCATGGTGATTCAGAGTCTGAGGGGGAGGAGATCCAGATTCTAGATCAAACAAATCCTATCAGCGAACAAGGTGCAAATCAAAATGTCACTAATCTGGAAGGCAATGTAGATGTTCCGAGTGAAGTAAGGCCGAGAACTCTTTCATATCATCCTGAAGAGCTGATCATTGGAGAGCTGCAAACAGGCGTTCGCACCAGACATCAAATTGACCAAGGGCTTACAAGTTTTTATTCTACAGTAGCACCTTTACAAACTGAATTTTCATTGAGTTGTTTTATTTCACAGATCGAACCTCGAACTTACAAAGAGGCGCTTACTGAAGATTCATGGATCAACGCGATGCAAGAAGAGTTTAACCAGTTTGAAAAATTGGGTGTCTGGAAACTGGTGGATCTGCCTGACGGTCACAGGAAAATCAACACCAAATGGGTGTTCAAGGGTAAGAGAGACGACAGTGGAGTTGTTGTGCGAAACAAAGCTCGACTCGTGGTCCAGGGCTTTAGTCAACAGGAGGGAATTGATTTTACTGAAGTGTACGCTCCTGTGGCACCACTAGAAGCAATCAGAATTTTCCTGGCATTTTCATCTTGGAAAAACTTCAAAGTATATCAACTGGATGTTAAATCGGCGTTTCTTTATGGGAAGGTCAAAGAGGAGGTTTATGTCGGACAGCCACCGGGCTTTACCAACCCAATCCATAAGAACAAGGTTTACTTGCTGGACAAAGCACTGTATGGCTAACACCAGGCCCCGAGAGCTTGGTACGAGACTTTGTCTCAACACCTTCTAGCCAACAGGTTCACTCGTGGAACAGTGGATGCCACTCTCTTCACGAAAGAGGTCGACAGACATCTTTTGATAGTTCAAATATATGTGGATGACATAATTTTTGGGTCAACGAACGAGAACTTGTGCAAAGATTTTGAACAAGTTATGAAGCAAAAATTCGAAATGTCATCGATGGGGGAAATGAAGTTCTTCTTAGGGCTCCAAGTTGAACAACTACCTGATGGAATTTTCATTCACCAAACGAAGTACGTTCATGATATTCTAGAGAAATTTGGAATGTCAAGTTCTACTCCTGCTGCAACCCCTTTAGCAACAAATCATGGGATTCACCCAGATCTCACCAGAGACAGGGCAGATGAAACACTCTATCGTTCCATGATCGGTTCATTGATGTACTTAACTGCTTCAAGACCCGACATTATGTATCCAACGTGCC
This sequence comes from Helianthus annuus, assembly GCF_002127325.2. Lineage (NCBI taxonomy): Eukaryota > Viridiplantae > Streptophyta > Magnoliopsida > Asterales > Asteraceae > Helianthus > Helianthus annuus. The sequence continues at coordinate 126,601,814 of NC_035436.2, forward strand.
TCGCAGCAAGATTTCAATCTAACCCTAGAGCTTCGCACATGATCATTGTGAAGAGGATATTACGCTACCTGAAGGGAACTCCATCGTTGGGGTTGTGGTATCCTAGAAAAGGCGACTTTATGCTCGAAGGGTATTCCGACTCGGATTTCGGATGCTGCAAAGTCAATGCAAAATCAACAACTGCAGGATGCCAGTTCTTTAGACCTCGCTTGGTTACCTGGCAGTGTAAGAAACAAACGTCTGTGGCGCTATCCACATGTGAAGCGGAGTACGTGTCTGCCAGCAGTTGCTGCTCTCAACTCCTGTGGATACAGCAACAGATGCGCGACTACGGTTTGCAGTTTCTTAACACACCTCTTTTTGTTGATAATGAGGCCGCTATTAATATAACAAAGAATCCAGTTCATCACGCTAAAACTAAACATATAGAAATTCGTCATCACTTTATTCGCGTTTGTTTTGAGAAAAAGTTGATACGAATTGAGAAAATCTACACTGAGGAGCAAAAATCTGATTTACATACCAAAGCATTTGATAAAACACGTTTTAAATATCTTTTAAAACTGAATGATATAATGCTTTTATCGGTGTCGGATGGAATCGTTGGCGTTGATGAGGATACCACTGTAGATGATGTTGAAAAACAATCTGCAATGGTTTGTCGAATTTTTACCTGTTTCTTTAGGGGGAGATAAGGTATATTTGTATATACTTTCACAAAATCCAAAAACAATAAAAAATTGAAAAACCCAAAAACATGAGAAAATTCCAAAATCCAAAAACAGTATAAAAATGAAAAAGAGCTTGTAGGGAAAATGATAGTACATCAGCTAGACTGTTACGGTATGCTAAAGATTTGTAAAGTCTTAAAAGGATTAAACACTCTCATTGATGATGTGTCGATAGGTTTTTACACAGTTAGTAGATTTGTTCGGGATATAAAGCTAAAATTTCATAACGGAACTTATCTCGTGGGGAACACTACTTGGATATATAGGTAACCCCTGAAATCTCGTTTGATAGGTCCCTTATTCTGAAATACTAGGTCTTTATACTCCGTGATATCTGGGGTATTATTCCGGGACTTCTGCTGAATGGAAGTTCTGACCTAGTCCCCGAATAATACTTTCCGCAAAATGTTTGAGACATAGCATCGCCCTTAGCAAATTGATGAAACAATAAAATTGATAGTCATTGCTGTTGTAACAAAAGATCCTCTAAAGGGGACACACCGAAAAGTCGAAGCCGTCATCTCTTTGCGTATACGGAAGTATCGACCTGAGCTCTCACAGCCCTCGCATTTAACCCCTTACAGATATTATCTGTGGTATACTCACCTGTAAGACTGAATACTGGGAACTGGATACGGGAGTATATTCAAGAGGTGGGACACATGAATAAGTTAAGTTCATAAGACATCTAAATCGTATCCTAATTAAATTGAAATCTGTGTGAAAATTTAAAGTGGACTAGTATATCGACAATCTATGTGAATTGTTTAATTCTGAGTATGAATTAAGCTTAACGGTACTTGTAACGTGTCGGTAGCTTATATGATTCCCTAGCACGCTCAAAAAATATGTTTGTATATAGTTTACTTTCATTACATTCTGTGCTTTAGTTTCTGATCATTCATTTCTAGTTTAGATTGTGCATTTGAAAATCCAAAAAGATTTTTCTGTTCTGCTTTATTTTATGACAAACCAAAGCAAAGAGTTGATCTTCAGATTCGCAGTCTGATGCAGATGCAGGAAGTTGTTCTGAACTGGAAAATGAGTTGGGAGCTAATCTTGATAGAAACAGAGAAAATGAAAAGTTCATGCAAGTTCATTAATTTGAAACTTGTAAATTTTCAGAAAAAGATTGTTCAAAATATCAGCTTATTTTTGTCTCGGATCAACCAAGGTCATTAAGTTGAACTTGGTAGGCAAATTAAGTACCTAGGGTCATTAACTTGGACCTAGATACTTAAGTGGATTTCTTAAACACTGATAAAGTCAAAAAGTCAAAAAGTCAAACTATTTAAAAGTCAAAGGTTACTTGGTTCGAACATGCTAGCCGATTGGCCAACATTGCTAGCCGATCGAACAGCCTAGCTGAGTCAAGTGAGCCTATAAATAGCCGGTCAGAGTTCAGTCAAACGGTTCACTTGTTCGATCGGCTAACTTTCTCTCTCAAAATTTTTCACTGATTTTCACTCATTTCTTGATTCTCTTTGCATTATTACATTGGATTGTTGGTTTGCTCATCATTCTTAATGGCAAAGGTAAGATTTCACTTTCAAATCTCATCAATTTCATCTCTGTTCTTCATGTTCGTCACTGTCGGCACTTTAATCTTAGATCTAGGAAGATTTAGGAGGTTGTGATGAATTTTGATCATAGGGTTTTGTTCGGAATGTTGAGATCTACAAGTTTACCGGTTCAATTTGTGTAAAATCTTGTTTTAAATTGGTAGATCTAGGATTACATATGTTCGGCTGTCGGTGACATCTTTGTGAAATTAGACACTGTTTAGAATGATTTTAGACAAAGATGAACATAGGGTTTTGATCACGACAACATTATGAATCTAGATCTGTGCTTAATTTGTGATTTTGTGCATAAAATTTTTTTTTGAATCATCTTTGTGTTCTTAGCCGTTTTTGTGTCAGATGCTAGCCGATCGGCTAGACTAGTCGATCGGCTAGACTAGCCGATCGAACAGCAATGATGATATTTTGCTTATGTTGATGAATAGGGTAGTTCAGTATTCATGCCTTGAAAATTGTGCCAAGCAAATGCTGTGAAATCTTTGTGTTAGAATGTTCAGATGTATGCTAGTCGATCGAACAACATTGCTAGTCGATCAAACAGCATATAAGTATATCTTATATTTGAACAAAGTGCTAGCCCTCGGCCAGTATTTCTAGTCGATCGAACAGCATCCACATCATTACATAGATTTCTGTGCATATTGATAACCGATTGAAAAGTTTTTGCTAGTCAATCGAACAGCATTTGCTAGCCGATCGAACAACATTTGCTAGCCGATCGAATAGCATCTACTAGTCGATCGAACAGCATTTGCTAGTCGATCGAATAGCATCTACTAGTCGATCGAACAGCATTTGCTAGTCGATCGAACAGCATCTGCTAGTCGATCGAACAACATCTGCTAGTCGGTCGAACATCATCTGTCTCTTTGCACATTCTAGTCGATCGAATAGCAATGCTCTTCGATCGAACAGGCCAGTCGATTCTCTAGTACTATCACATAGAGAATTTCAGTGTTAGAAAAATTTTCAAAAGTTTCATCCTTATGCCTCTATATCTGTATCAATGATTGATAATGTATAAACTTGCAGGGAAGAGGAAAGGATACAGACAAAGGCCATAATGTTCATTGCGCAATTGATGCTGACACCACAAAGAGTACGGTGGTAGACAAGATGGCAAAATTCCTGAGAGAAAGCAGAGTTGCAAAAGCTATATCAAATAGAACTATGGTTTATGAGTCACATGTTAGAACATTTTGGGATACAGCAGAATTTGATAAATCAGATAAAATGATACATGCAGTGTTGAGAAAGAAGGACCAAGCTGGAAAGGATATAGATGTGGTATTTGAGTTTGGTGTTGAAGATGTCAGGAGAGTTCTTGATTTGCAGGATTCTGATGATGATCCAACAATCATGTCAGAACGTCTTGTCAAAGGATTGTGGTGTAGAATGGGATTCACTGGACATATAAATGGTAAAATGCTTAAAAGGAATTTCTCTAAGGCTTATCGGTACTTGATGCATTGCATTGTGCATTCATTGTCACATAGAAAGGGAGCATATGATGAAGTACCAGATTACATCATGAACATCATAGCCAGCCTAGTATTGAACAGAAAGTACAACATTTCTCAAGTATATTTGAATATATGAAGGAGAACTGTCAGGCTAAAGGAGACAGATACATCATGTACCCTAGATTCATAATGATGTTAATCAATGATAAGATCAAGGATCTTCCGAAGGACAATGAGGATGTCATGGAGCAGAGCAGTGTAAACTTTATTACAATTGGAAGAATCACCAAGGAAAAGGATGCAAAGACAAAGCAAATGATATGTAGAATCAAAGATAAAGACTATGTTGCTCCTGAGAATGACAAGTGGAGGCATGAAAACAGTGATTCAGATAATGAAAAAAGAGGAGCGAGTTCGCTGAGAAGAAGACTAGATGGTGGTGTGTTAGAGATGGAAAAAGAAAGAGAACACCTAAGTCATCCCTTACAGTTACCATTCCTAAGGATGGAGATAAGGGTATAGTGAAAGGGGGAGCCTTAAGACAGTTAGAATTTATGTTTATTAAATGTTTCTAAAAGTCTTTGTTAATGTTTGTTTTGTAGGGTCTTCTGGGGAGCCACAGCAAAGACTGATTGATGAAACTGTCTTGGAGCCATCTGTGGTCATTAAACAAGGAGCTGATCTTCTAAACCAATCATTTGAATGTTATATGAAAAAGAATGAGGAAGCTGCAACACAACAAGTTCAAGGATCAAGTGCTCATGTTGAGAAGATTACAAGTGTTGAACCAGAGATTGAAGATCTGGGGAGTTCAAGTGAAGATGATTATGAAGAAACTCAATCTGAATCTGAATTAGATCCAACAACTCTTGGAAGGAGGAAAGCATAAGTTGGTATCTGTGGTTATATATACGCTCTAAAGGATAAAGAGTGTTTAAATACGTCCTAGTTCATTCCTATGAAATTCAGTGACAAATTGTGAGGCTAAGCATATTATGTGGTAAATGATTTTGCGTAATCATGGTAACCACGATGCTTTTAAGGATTTAAGGAGAATCACCTATGTTAGAGAGAAGTGGGGTCGCTTTGAATGGAATTGGGCACAATTCCTAGAGCTCTCACATAACAAGGAAAGTGTTCCATGACCATTATTGGACACGACTATGAGGGGATGACCCAGCTAAGAAGATTATTGTGTGAAGTGTATTGTCGTCTACACAAATGGGGGTTTGTTCAAGGACATCATGTCTACAAACGCTAGGAGGCTAAGTATGCTTCACAACGGAAAGTTCAAAGGGAATACCTACTTATCCGGCAATATTAAACTATCAAGGTTCCACTGGAAACTTTGTGTGTTTTGAACGATCTCCATTCATATGGGGGATTGTTGATAATTTGGTGAATGAATATTTAGTGAATTATAACTTAATGAAATTATATTACTACACTCTTCATATGGTGAATTAAAGACTAAACTGTTGAATAGAGTTTTTATGTCTTTTAATTTGAGTCTTTATGTCTCAAATTAAGTCTATAATTAAGTGGTTAATTAAGTGAAATTTTTCACTCATCCTCAACTCTTGTAAAAATAGTAGGCTATGTGCCTCATTTTGAGATAGAGAAAATGCTAGAAAAATACAAGAGAAGGAATACAAGAAAAATACATGAATATATGGAGAGTTCTTGGAAAGAAGAAATACTTGAAGACCTGTGTTGGGTGCTTAGAGAGATATGTTTTCTCTATACGATTTCATCACCTTCATATCATAATTTTCCACAAGTTCTAAACTACAATTTTATCCAATGTAACCTCGGGCGCGTGACCATTTCCAGCAGTACAGACTGCTTCAGCTGTTGTACCCTGCGAGACAGACGTATCATCTTTAGCAGAGGCGCGAAATCTGTTTTAAGGGAAGCGTGTTGAACACGTGCCTCAGCCACAACTATCAACATATGTTTGTTCTTTTTGTAGAAAATTATTGTACAAGAAGATATGGTTCAAGACCTCGTTGATGATGACACAATGGATTGTACAAGAAGACGTAATTCAAGAGTTCGTTGAAGACTATAGTTTGAATCAATTTGATTACATATGATGTATTATAAGTTATATTCATTTGGATTTGCACATGATACGGTTACTACAATTTCCCAAATATGTAAAGACAGTATCTTTATTATTTTTTATATGTAAAAATATAATTTTTATTATAATTGTGACTCATGTCCTACAATGACTATCTATGAAAATTTATATATGGATATAAATTTTATAAATTGTCATAAGGGTTGAACTCCGACTTGTTGAGGTGACAGTGGTCAAGGTGAACTCGGTAGTAAAGATCAACTAAATTTGTGATCATCTAAAAGCCAGCTCAAGATTGACAAACAAAAGTAGACGGACTACTTAGTTTCAAGGTGGAGATCATATAAGGTGTGATTGATTTCATAACTAGGGCAAGCTGAACCCACATTTTATTGATTCAAATGTGGTATACAATTTAGAGTTGTCTAATAAACTAAGTGAAACATTATCCTTTCTAAATGTTATTTCCATATTGAACGATATTTCGGTTAATGAAACGTTAGGATCATGTAGAGTACTTTATTTTAGGGATGACAGTTACCTATGGACATTACAAAACACGACAAGAGGTTAAATATTTACCTATGGACATTACAAAACACGACAAGAGGTTAAATATATTTGAGTATGGGTTATACATAATTCATGTCATAAACAAATCAGCATGTTTGTGACATGATTAAATTCATGTCAAAAAAAGTTCAACCCGCCTTACTTGTCTATGACATTATTAAACCCATTAAGTTATCTAATCTTATAACCTTTATAATAATTAAATGTAGATAAGAGATTGAGGAATTTTATATGAAGTGTAGGAGAGAATCATGACCACACATTTGTTTTTCTCAATTTAAGGAGGGAAGGGTATGATGGTTTTTTCTCCTTTTAACTAGTTTCCTCCTTAATTTTCAAATTGCTATAACTTTTTCATACGTTAATATCTAAAAAAAAGTACACCGTATTAACGAGTATTTTATTCTCTTTAATTCGATCAACCTATTGCTATAGTGTTCTTAAAAATAATTTACAGGACTTTGAATACCCATTACGTGATTACGTGATTTTAAATACCCAGTACTCGTTACGTGATTTTGAATACCCAATACATGACTATGTGATATTTGCATACCTATTACGTGATTAGACATTCAACATAAATCATTAAGAATTCAATGTAAATTCATAACGTGATTACACATTCAATATGATTTGTTATGACTAATGTTAATACAATTATGCTTATTATGTGATTACATGTTCAATTATAAGAACTTGATTGTTTATACTTTATTACATGGTTAAATCTCAAATATATGACATTATGTTGTTATTATAGGTTGGTTTGACAAATGTTTTGTGACACCTGGGTCACTGAGACCATCAAACAAATACCAAGCCAATGAAATATTGTATTTCATACTTGGGATCTGTATAAAAATGTGTATCTTTTGCACATATCAACTCTTGTTCGATTTCAAGCTCTAAATCGCTTTCTAGAAGGTTATACGCGCGCTGATGCGTAAATATAACCAGTTTAATACAACAAACACTCCGGAATAGTGAAATAGGATTAACATACCTTAAATAACCTTTACATAACTTAGAAATAAGTTTTGAAGGCTTTGGTATGGCAAAATCAAGTTAAATCGCTTACAGGGACTAAACTTGACAAACTGCGAAAGTATGCCAATTTGAACTGTAACAAACATTCTGGAACGTGACCATAAGTTAAACGTACCATAAATATCCTTTACATAGCTTAGAAATAGGCTTTGAGGGGTTCGGTGTGCTAAAATAAACTTTTGGATCATTCAGGGACTAAAAGTGTCAAAAAGTGCATAAGTTTGCACTTTCGCGCATAACTTACGTTCTGAATACATACGGACATCCAAAAATTTATGTAAGCATCATCATATTATGCCTTAGTGTTTGGCATGAGAAAAATCCATTCGTCGCGTCACTTGGATCGTTTTTCTCGCTTATGCGCATTCCGTCGTAATTAACCGAACATCGCGATCGTACGACCAAATGAACCGACATCCGGCATATTTTTGAGCATGTTTCATGTCCACAATGTTTAAGCATCATTTTAGGGCCTTAAAGATGGCTTAACAGGCCTTAAACATGTCAGAAATGGCCCCAAACCACAACAGGGACCTAAACTGTCATTTCTGAAAGTTGGTTGCAGATCAGAACATCCAGGCGGCCCGTGTAAGCCTAGTATGATCCTTTACACGGCCCGCGTCAGCCTCCCAGACCAGATTCAATGTTTTTAATCAACTTGCAACACCCTTTCGATCACCCAAAGGGCAACGCCACTTGTCAAATCCCTATGGTGGGGGCAAAATAAGCCACCACAACATTGTGACAAGTGTACGGGTGAGATCGAGGCACGATATTCAAGAAATGATCCTAACGGTCTTGCATATCCTATAAATACCCCCCCCATTCTTGTTTAAAACCCACAAATCTGATCTAAAAGCTCTAAGTTGAGGCCATTGCTTCATACCTGAGCTCCTGGATCAAGATTAGCTTTCGGGGACCCTTCGTAAGTGTTCTTTCATTCTTTTATCGCTTTTCGAGTCCTAAAGTCAAACTCCATTTGACTTTCTGCATTGACCAGTTTATGGTCAATGCGAGGTTCGTTTGAACTTCATAACGTGAGCGTGATCACGATGGTTATAGTCCCTAGTGACTATACCTACTGATTACCACGTTATCTAGGCTCAGTGACGAGTCGTAGTTTCGGCCAAAATGCGCATTCTTGTGTATTTTGTAACCAAACTACTCATAGGTATCAAAACCGTTTGTTTAGATACCAAACCTGTTTTCTAAACTTAGTTAAGCATGTTCTAACATGCTTAGCTCGTCACTTTTAGTTTAGTGCTTATATAGGGTCGTAAGGTAAGCGATCTAAACAATCGCCTATACTTTCGAACCCGACCCATTTGGTCGATCGTTAGGATCTGACCAAACACATTAGGTGACCATAGTATATAGGGAATAACCTTCCGAGGTTATACCTTATGGTCACGGCGTTTAGATAGTTGTATGATAGGTAGTTTAAATGCCTTAGGTAAATTACCAAAATGCCTTTTTTACGCCAAATTTCATTTTAAGCATATGTAACATAACTTTTGGTATCTAAACTGATTTGGCAATAATATTAGACATGTTAAGGCATATTTTACTTATCATAGGACTAGTTAGGCATTCCAAACGCGTTTCACGCGAACGACGCGCTAAAGTAGCATAAGCTACCTAAACGGGTCGTAATGGGTCGTAAGAACTTAGGTTAGGTTTCATTTTAGTATGTGGGCTTTGATAAACCATATTACACGAGTCTCCATACTCATTTGGTTTACGATCCCTCATCCTATCCAATCCTCCGATTTAGGTCCGGTATATTAACATAGTTACCTATATTAGGTGCCGTTTGATATCCGTGATCTCTAGCATTGTTTGGTTGTTATACAAGGACTTCAAAGCAATCTCAGGTGAGTACATAGACCCCTCTTTTACTGTTTTTCAAACATTTTGGGGTGAAACACATGTGCCTACTTGTTATTTTCATGTTTCCATGTTTTCATATCATATACTTGCTATGTTTGTTAGTACATTTATAGTACATGATTTCAATACATTTTATGCTATGTATGCCCATTGTGTGCATACTTAGTACATCACTTTACATTACACTTATGCTATGTACGCCCATTGTGTGCATACTTAGTACATTGTTTTACATTGCATTTTTGTTGCATATGCTCATCCAGCATATGAACACATTATACTACATTTTGAACCGTTGTAACCATTTGACTATGTGAACCGTCTTAACCCTTTGATTATATGAACTGTTTGTAACTATGGAACCGTGTGAACCAGTCGTATCTGTTGACATGATTTACATTTGACAATAGACATTTGACTATACATAACCATTTCTACGATTGTTAAACATTTCATCTTGATGGTTTGGTTTGACCAAGTGATTTAAGTAACGAGGCGTATGCAATATGATACAAGCACGGTGGATACGCCGCTGGTACTTCCAATATATAAGTGTTTGTATGGTATTACATATCGTAGCTTTATTTGAATCATTTCAATTTGAGACATATAACATTTTATACAAATAACATACTTTTCACAAGACATTGATTTACAAACAACTTATCTTATACAAACTCATTTTACATGGTTATTCATTTAACCATACATTATTCTCTTATTTAAACATATCATCTGATCTTATCGTTTTTCAAATGATTTACAAGACAAAGCAAATTACAAGGTTCATGACTAAACATTTTCTCAAACATAAGTCATGAATTCTGTTTTCACAAAACCTATGTATCTCACAGGCATTTTTATGCTGACGTACCTATTTTCACATGTGTTTTCAGGAGATGATGCATAGGACTTATCAAGACATACTTAGGCGGACCTGTGCCTTAGTGACTTAAAACGAGACAAGAACTAGTTAATTTATGTTATGTACTCTTTGGTTCTTGTTTAAAACAATGTAAACTTACATGTTTGATTAATAAAACGAAACTTCAATTGCCATGGATTTGAAACAATTAATTCTGTTACAACACTCCCCGACGTTTTCGCCACGTTTTGTGTGTTCTTCGTGGTCGGGGTGTGACAGAAAAGATGGTATCAAAGCCCATGGTTATAGGGAATTAGGTTATTAGTAATGCTTTGACCTAGTCTATAACCTTCCTAGGACCCTAACGCGAGTTTACTTGCGTTTAGTCATAAAACAATTTCGTCAACTATCCTTAGGCGACGACCACAACAAGAACATAAATTTCAAAACCACTTTGAAAACTAATCACCTGTTCTAGGATGATTGATTACTAGGTTTTGAACCCTCTGTTATAAGGTTTTGAACCCCTTTGAATTTTCAAAACTCTCGTCAAAATTTTGGGTCCTAAATAGTGTGAACACGTGCAAACTGGAAGAGTGAATGCCTGTACCCTGGGTTTTCTGTCTAAGGCTAGAGTGTTCGTACAAATCCACATAATCGGACCAGTCACTCTTACCTGGGAACTCTTGGGGTGAGTGTCCACTTATAGGCGAGCATGTCTTCTCGATACACTATGAGGATCTATTTGCTTTGATTCAGCCTATGTGTTGTTTGTTTGCTTCGTGGTTCAAACAAATGACCATCAACCATGATTATGGTCGGTAATTGTAACATCCTATTCTTACCCAATGCCATTTCATTTGTTTTCTTTCTTGTTTCTCTTTTAGAATGCCTCCTCGACGCGAAAACCAGATAGCGACTGCCGAACTGGCAGAAATCATTGCGCAGCAAATGGCTGCTCAATTCCGAAACCTCTTTGCTCAATGGAACCAAGCCAACAACAAAAATGCCCCCTGCAACTTCAAGACGTTCAACTCGGCTAAGCCATCAAAGTTTTCTGGGTCTCAAGGAGCAACTACACTTCTACAATGGTTCGAGAGTTTAGAGAGCACCTTCAGACATGTTCAATGTCCAAATGAGCGAAAGGTAGAATTCGCATCTAGCGTCTTTGAGAAACGAGCTTTGACATGGTGGAATGGTGTGATGAGAGATAGGGGTGCCGATGTGGCACTGGCTCAAACATGGCAAGAGCTTCGAGATCTGATGATGAAGGAATTCTATCCTCGTCACAAGATCAGGGCCTTGGAAACGGAGTTCGACGATCTTAAGCAAGTTAGCGGTGAGCATCGAGCCTACACGGATCGTTATGAGGAGTTAAGTTTGTTATGCCCGAATATGGTTACGCCTTTGGATAAGGCAATCGAAAAGTACATTGATGGCCTCCCTGACTCAATACAAGACATTGTGACTGGTAGCAACCCTACTACAGTCAGACAGGCCATTGAGCTATCTGCAACCTTGACTGAATCAAAGATCAGGAAAGGTACACGTTTCCGAAAAGGTGACAAGAAACCGGTCGAGGAATCGAACCCAATCAAGGAATCAAAGACCATGGATGAACAGACTGGATCCCCTAAGAAGTCAGAGAAGCGAAAGACTTCTCAGAACTTCGCCGTGGTCGCTCACAATGGTCAAGCCGTCCCCAACCAACCAGCTCAACCCCCTGCTAGGAAACCACACAATGGAACTGCACCCTTGTGCAACCAATGTAGCCTCCATCATCATGCCAATGTAATGTGCCGCAAATGCCAGACTTGTGGACTTATAGGCCATACAGCAAGAGTCTGCCCAGCTGCAGCTGCGCCAAACCAAGCTGGCAACAATCTTGCTCAAGGTCGTTTTCTACTAGGTTCTTGTTTCAACTGTGGCGAGATGGGTCATTCCCGAAGAAATTGCCCAAAGTTTGCTAATGCAAATCCAGCACAGGGATGAGTATCTGACTGACTAGAAGACAACATCGTTTAGAAATAATCACGTCTTATGTATTATTTTCTTTTGTTGTCAAGGTCCAAGAAACAGTTGTTATCGTTGTTTATAAATAAATCTTTTATTTACATTGCAATGTATTTATGTGGTTGTATGCATAAAGAACATATCCCCTACAATATCGACAAGCGAGGAATCGTATTCCTTGAAAAGCAAACTACCCCCAAAATTTTCCCATCTTATGATCTCTTGCGTTTCCCACGAAATTCCTAAGTACCCGTTTATTCTAAGGAAACGAAGTACAAGGCGCAAGTTACAACACGAGACGAATACCCAAAGTACCACTGTAAATCCTTAATAGGGTACCTAGGGGTATTTCCGTAAATCCTAAAATTGAAGTGTTCCTTAATTCGAATATTACGTTTCTTTGAAAACAAAATCGAATTTTTGGGAGATCTTCCTATCTTTTCAGATAGATCCCAGAGGACATTGTAGCCCATCGACTGGTTTCCATATCCATTCTCAATCGATAACAAATTAACAACCAAGTTAAACAACTATGTGATTATGTGCTTATGTGTTCCTTTTTATGTTTTTGGTGTAATCCAAGTTTTTGTTATCCAAATCCTCGTAGAATCTTCCATATCTACGAATAAGGGATTATAATAGAATACCCGAAGGTACTACATAAAATCCTTAATGGACTTTTACGTTGTAGTTAAGTCCCTTGGATTATAAAGTACTACTCCATAATTAGACCCCTTGAGTGGTCTAGTTAAACAGATTGATCCAAAAATCTGGTTAGGAATATCATGTGATGATATAGCTGGAAAGACTCCTTGGTGGTCTAATTAAAGAGATCATCTGTGGATCTAATTAAAAGGACCCTATGGTAGTCTACTCACCCTCATCACAGGTTTGATTTTCCTCCCCTAAACATTACAAGACAAACTGTGCGGACTATGCAAGGAATTACGTAATTATGGATGCATACATAATTATGGAATTTAGTGCACAGAAACCACAGCGAGCTTTGTCATGTGCCTAGAAGTTATCCTTTTCATTTCCATTTATGATGAAGCACCCGTTGAAAATAACTCCGTTTGTTGATTTTTCGTTTCTGAAGATTGTCCGTTGAGGAAATGAATATCCGTTTGATTATCCTTTTCTTTTCCATTTCTGATGAAGCACCCGTTGAGAATAACTCCGTTTGTTGATTTTCGTTTCTGAAGATTGTCCGTTGAGGAAATGAATATCCGTTTGATTATCCTTTTCTTTTCCATTTCTGATGAAGCACCCGTTGAAAATAACTCCGTTTGTTGATTTTCGTTTCTGAAGATTGTCCGTTGAGGAAATGAATATCCGTTTGATTATCCTTTTCATTTCCATTTCTGATGAAGCACCCGTTGAAAATGACTCCGTAAGTTCATTTTACGTTTCTGAAGATTGTCCGTTGAGGAAATGAATCCCCGTTTGTTTATTCCTTCATTTCCGTTTCTGAAGAATACTCGTTAAGGAAATGACGGGATTATGCCTTGTATATCTGGTGGTTACTTGACACAAAGTCACAGATGGACTCCTACGAATAAATTTCGAGACGAAATTTCCTAAAGTAGGGGAGACTATGACACCTGGCTCATTGAGACCATCAAACAAATACCAAGCCAATGAAATATTGTATTTCATACTTGGGATCTGTATAAAAATGTGTATCTTTTGCACATATCAACTCTTGTTCGATTTCAAGCTCTAAATCGCTTTCTAGAAGGTTATACGCGCGCTGATGCGTAATTATAACCAGTTTAATACAAAAAACACTTCGGAATAGTGAAATAGGCTTAACATACCTTAAATAACCTTTACATAACTTAGAAATAAGTTTTGAAGGCTTTGGTATGGCAAAAATCAAGTTAAATCGCTTACAGGGACTAAACTTGACAAACTGCGAAAGTATGCCAATTTGAACTGTAACGAACATTCCGGAACGTGACCATAAGTTAAATGTACCATAAATATCCTTTACATAGCTTAGAAATAGGCTTTGAGGGGTTCGGTGTGCTAAAATAAACTTTTGGATCATTCAGGGACTAAAAGTGTCAAAAAGTGCATAAGTTTGCACTTTCGCGCATAACTTAAGTTCTGAATACATCCGGACATCCAAAAATTTATGTAAGCATCATAATATTATGCCTTAGTGTTTGGCATGAGAAAAATCCATTCGTCGCGTCATTTGGATCGTTTTTCGCGCTTATGCGCATTCCGTCATAATTAACCGAACATCGCGATCGTACGACCAAATGAACCGACATCCTGCATATTTTTGAGCATGTTTCATGTCCACAATGTTTAAGCATCATTTTAGGGCCTTAAAGATGGCTTAACAGGCCTTAAACATGTCGGAAATGGCCCCAAACCACAACAGGGACCTAAACTGTCATTTGTGAAAGTTGGTTGCAGATCAGAACATCCAGGCGACCCGCGTAAGCCTAGTATGATCCTTTACACGGCCTGCGTCAGCCTCCTAGACCAGATTCAATGTTTTTAATCAACTTGCAACACCCTTTCGATCACCCAAAGGGCAACGCCACTTGTCAAATCCCTATGGTGGGGGCAAAATAAGCCACCACAACATTGCGACAGGTGTACGGGTGAGATTGAGGCACGATATTCAAGAAACGATCCTAACGGTCTTTCATATCCTATAAATACCCCCCCCCCATTCTTGTTTAAAACCCACAAATCTGATCTAAAAGCTCTAAGTTGAGGCCATTGCTTCATACCTGAGCTCCTGGATCAAGATTAGCTTTCGGGGACCCTTCGTAGGTGTTCTTTCGTTCTTTTATCGCTTTTCGAGTCCTAAAGTCAAACTCCGTTTGACTTTCTGCATTGACCAGTTTATGGTCAATGCGAGGTTCGTTTGAACTTCATAACGTGAGCGTGATCACGATGGTTATAGTCCCTAGTGACTATACCTACTGATTACCACGTTATCTAGGCTCAGTGACGAGTCGTAGTTTCGGCCAAAATGCCCATTCTTGTGTATTTTGTAACCAAACTACTCATAGGTATCAAAACCGTTTGTTTTGATACCAAACCTGCTTTCTAAACTTAGTTAAGCATGTTCTAACTTGCTTAGCTCGTCACTTTTAGTTTAGTGCTTATATAGGGTCATAAGGTAAGCGATCTAAACAATCGCCTATACTTTCGAACCCGACCCATTTGGTCGATCGTTAGGATCCGACCAAACACATTAGGTGACCATAGTATATAGGGAATAACCTTCCAAGGTTATACCTTATGGTCACGGCGTTTAGATAGTTGTATGATAGGTAGTTTAAATGCCTTAGGTAAATTACCAAAATGCCTTTTTTACGCCAAATTTCATTTTAAGCATATGTAACATAACTTTTGGTATCTAAACTGATTTGGAAATAATATTAGACATGTTAAGGCATATTTTACTTATCATAGGACTAGTTAGGCATTCCAAACGCGTTTCACGCGAACGACGCGCTAAAGTAGCATAAGCTACCTAAACGGGTCGTAATGGGTCGTAAGCACTTAGGTTAGGTTTCATTTTAGTGTGTGGGCTTTGATAAACCATATTACACGAGTCTCCATACTCGTTTGGTTTACGAACCCTCATCCTATCCAATCCTCCGATTTAGGTCCGGTATATTAACATAGTTACCTATATTAGGTGCCGTTTGATATCCGTGATCTCTAGCATTGTTTGGTTGTTATACAAGGACTTCAAAGCAATCTCAGGTGAGTACATAGACCCCTCTTTTACTGTTTTTCAAACATTTTGGGGTGAAACACATGTGCCTACTTGTTACTTTCATGTTTCCATGTTTTCATATCATATACTTGCTATGTTTATTAGTACATTTACAGTACATGATTTCAATACATTTTATGCTATGTATGTCCATTGTGTGCATACTTAGTACATCACTTTACATTACATTTATGTTATGTACGCCCATTGTGTGCATACTTAGTACATTGTTTTACATTGCATTTTTGTTGCATATGCTCATCCAGCATATGAACACATTATACTACATTTTGAACCGCTGTAACCATTTGACTATGTGAACTGTCTTAACCCTTTGATTATATGAACCGTTTGTAACTATTGAACCGTGTGAACCAGTCGTATCTGTTGACATAATTTACATTTGACAATAGACATTTGACTATACATAACCATTTCTACGATTGTTAAACATTTCATCTTGATGGTTTGGTTTGACCAAGTGATTTAAGTAACGAGGCGTATGCAATATGATACAAGCACGGTGGATACGCCGCTGGTACTTCTTATATATAAGTGTTTGTATGGTATTACATATCATATCGTTTTTTGAATCATTTCAATTTGAGTCATATAACATTTTATACAAATAACATACTTTTCACAAGACATTGATTTACAAACAACTTATCTTATACAAACTCATTTTACATGGTTATTCATTTAACCATACATTATTCTCTTATTTAAACATATCATCTGATCTTATCGTTTTTCAAATGATTTACAAGACAAAGCAAATTACAAGGTTCATGACTAAACATTTTCTCAAATATAAGTCATGAATTCTGTTTTCACAAAACCTATGTATATCACAGGCATTTTTATGCTGACGTACCTATTTTCACATGTGTTTTCAGGAGATGATGCATAGGACTTATCAAGACATACTTAGGCGGACATGTGCCTTAGTGACTTAAAACGAGACAAGAACTAGTTAATTTATGTTATGTACTCTTTGGTTCTTGTTTAAAACAATGTAAACTTTCATGTTTGATTAATAAAACGAAACTTCAATTGCCATGGATTTGAAACAATTAATTCTGTTACAACACTCCCCGACGTTTCCGCCACGTTTTGTATGTTCTTCGTGGTCGGGGTGTGACATGTTTTGTATATAATTTATCCTTAATACGTGATTGTACCTGAATATTAGATATTCCATACGAAATATTATGTATTACATGTTTTGTTTTTACTTAATTACGTAATAACTCAGTAGGGTTTCATATAAATACTATAATGAAATCACGTAATCACGAAATGGGTATTTAAACTCATATAGTCATGTAATAATACATAGTCAACTATTGTTACGTAATTACGTAATCACTTAGTGGGGTTTCAAATAAAATTCTATAATGAAATCAAGTAATCATGTAATGGGTATTCAAAATTACGTAGTCACTTACTGGGTATTCAAAATTAGTAATCACGTAATGGGTATCCAGAATGCTTCAATTTTTTTCAAGAAAAATATAGCAATAGACTAATCGAACTAACGAGAATGAAATGCTCGTTAATACGGTATATTTTTTATTAAAAAAATATTAACGTATGAAAAAGTTATAACCGTTTGAAAATCAAAGGGGAAGTGGGTTTATGAATCAACAATATTGGATTTTCCTGTTTTACCCGTTTCCCACTTGTTACCTTGTTTTTAGTTATGTGGAATTCTATATTTAGGGACCACTTAATCTCAACGATTGATCTTGCAAAGCAAGGGCCAAACTTCTCCCCTACACTTCGTACATTTCTTTCCTATAGAACAATAACCTTTTTCATTAAATGTATTACATAAATACATATTTAAAAATAAAACCCTAGCGTAGCAGCCACTTCTCTGATAATCAGATTCGCTCAATTGCACTTCGTAGCACAACCATCGACCGTGGTTTCTTCATCTTCATCTCCGTCCATCGCCGCAATCGTCCATTTGACCATCATTCTTTTTCTTTGTCCATTGTTCTTCGTCGATTTCGAATGCAACTCGTCCAATTCAATTTGCTTCATTTTGTATTCGAAACTAAAGTATTTAATGTTGATTTTTATTTGCTTCTTCCATCGTTATTGTCGACTTCTATTTCATATATTTTAGGGTTTTGTTTCTAATTCCACTAAACCACATATGTTCTAGTCTTCTACTTCATATGTTTTAGGATTTTGTTTCTAATTCCAATAAACTACATATGTTCTAATTTTCTTATATGTATCAATATTTTGAAGCAAAAATTTTAAAATCATAAACGCTGTACAAATCATGGTCCATTTATAGTTCTCAGTTTTTGAATCAAGTTGGCATATTCCATCATTCACATTGACAACCTATGATCAATGAATCATATACTAACATAGAACCTTCATGTTCATTTGGCATGGGATAACCTGTGATTCATAAAATCCACATAGACCCAAAAAAAATCATATACATATAATGAATAGTATATTTGACTTTTGAATTTAAGGCAGAACAATACTTTCGGTAAGCAAACCATATATTGCTTTTGAATTTGCTAAACCACATATATTTTAGGGTTTTGTTTCTTTTGCCTAATTGTTTTAAATGTGTCGTTTTGCAGCGTGTTGGATTGGGTCGTGTCATGTCATTTCGTGATCCTAACTAAGTTATGTTAATCATGTTAAACAGATCATGTCATGTAACATTTATTTATGCAAGTTTCTGTTCATGTTTGAGCAAATGGAACGATTTTCGTGTTAGTGTTTAGTACATGTGTTAATCATATCATGTCATGTCGTGTCATACCCGTTTAACATATTTAGGCTTGGTTTGCCAGCTCTACCTTAACCAAAACATCAAGTAACTTCGAAACAAAACTATTGATCAAGTTAAAGTCCCATGGAAACACCATATGGGATCCAAAAATACTTGGACGGATTTCGAACAAAGAGATGCTATAGTATTGCCTATACATATTTAGAAATAATGTGAATTTGAGGACGAAATCCTAAATTTGTGGGATGCATGGGGGTGTGTATTCATAACATTCTAAGTTTCGATGTAATATACAATTTTATTGTATAATGATAAAATTTCTATTGGAGATGTTTTAGTGGGTTTATTGGGATCAATGGGTGTGTTTTGACTAATGAAACACTAATTATTCATGTTTATCAAAATTAATGCCACGGAATAATAATCAATGAAATACACTAAACAATTAAAAATTAGTCATCACATATTCTCATTTCATCAAATCAAGTGTTTACATACTCATCCCCCTCCACTAATGATCTCACAATTGTACTGCCAATCTAACACCAACTGATCACTAGACCATGATTATGTCATGATCTATTTATATATAGAGAGTAACGACAAATAACATCATTTGACATCATCTGGAAAGAGACCTCTAACAATCAAATTAATTGAATGATTACTGGTTGTTATAAAATACAGGTAATCTTACAAACAATTGTTTATATAAAAGACTATTACAATTAACTAAAACAGTTGTCCTATAAAACAATGGTTACCTTTGACAAACAATTTTTCTTTTAGTAGCAACTCTTCATATCAAGACTTTTCTTTATTTTCAACAATTGTTTGATCCAACAGTTCTTATCTTAACCAGTTGTTTAGTTTTGGTCGGTCGGTTCTTTTCAAGGTTCAACAGTCTCTCTTAAACTAATGGTGCCAAAACTAATTATTCAAACTTTACTTATATCAGGGGCATGACCATTACATTTGAATGAGGTGAAGGGGTCCTTGAAGATTGCATATTATCTGGTTGATCAAACATTAAGCCCCTAACAACTTTAAATGGAATCAACTTCTCATTTGTTGTTTCTTGTGCAGAGGTTAAGTTTTTCTTGTTCACGATGTCTATATAGACTCTTGCAACTAATAAATTGATGTTGAGTATTGGTTGTGTGGGAGCCTTTATAGCATAATTTGTAGGAATAATAGACTTTGAGTAATTTTTTGGAGGTGGTATTTTTTCGACATTTCACCTTTAATTCCTCAAGCTTCTTAGAGTTCTCAACTACCTGTGACCCAGTCCATCTATTGATGGCTTTACTAGACCTAATATTAGCTTCAATGAGTTCCCTCATCCTTGCCAGTTTACACACCTCTTCTGTACATAACACCCTTCTTCCACTTGTTTACCAGTTAGGAGGTGTAGGTGTTACAGAGGGGTATTCATTCATTGCGGCAATCCTTTCGAAGTTTGAAGAGCTTCTAAGGTCCAACCTTGAAATTGTTTAATATTGTATTTATACTTAGTTGTGGCCCATATCATATCAAGATAGTCTACCCTTAGACTATTTCTCAATTATGGATCACTTATTGTAGTATCTTTTCAAAGTTTTTGACATTTGTCAAGAAAAAATTGTTCAAAGGTTTTCACTTAAGCAAGATTTGTGTAGCTTCCTTGTCAGATTTTATTTGATGCCCTTGCATGTGCATCAACTACTTCTAGTTTTATCAACTCTTCATAATTTCATGCTCTTTTTATTTTTTATGGCTTTGGAGATGATGTAGGCCTTTTAGTGTAACACCCCGAAAATATAACTTTTATATTAGAAATTTAAGAATTTCTTAAACAAGAGATAACCATGTAGAAATTTTAACCTAGTTAAAATAACAAGTCTTGAAAATAACCTACACATGGTTAAAACACATAAAGTCAAGAACAAAACAAAGTTGGGGACTAAACTTGTTAAAATTGAAAAGCTGGTTTACTAATTGTAACAAAAACCAACCAAACACACCAAAAATTGGTGTGTCTGGTCGATCAAGAGAAGAGGGGCGACAGGGGTTCTCCAAACCCTAGCTTTACACCAAAATCCCTTAAATTGAAGCCCCAAATCTGTTTCAAATCGAGTTCTAAACACAAATTAGTGATCACCCCATCATAAGGATAAAGAGGCAAAGAGTCCGGTTCATCAAGCGGACAAGCCGGAGGGAATTCACGAGGAAAAGGCGCGCTCTAAAGGTATGAAATTTGTCGTTTCATTACATTATATATATTGTTAGCTTTATGCCATTATTTAAAAAGAAAGAAAACATGATGATCGAGAATTACCATTATGTCATGAATTTGACTATTGCCTTAAACAAGTAATAAACATGAATTTGAACATTCGTAAGGTGCTTAATTTCAGCACCCAAACGGGTCGAAACAAGATTGTGAATAATGTAAAGTTAGACCTCACTACCTAAAGCATGGTTATACTCATTGCGTAAGTTGTAAATTTGACATGCTATGTTAGTTGCGAAGTTTAAACTCCTAGTATAGGAGTTATGATCTTGATTTGGTAAACATGACTAGTAGTATAGATGACAAACATGAAGTCTTGGAATTAATTATGTAGATTAATACGTAAGCGATCCCTTATGGAAAGCGAGTCATGATAACGAGTAATAGTTCCAAACATGGGTAAAGAGCCTTGGGTGGGTGATAAACCTGTTCAAGGTCATTTCCCTGCAAAACGGAACTAGGATGCCCAAGATCACAAAGCAAGAAAACAAGTGGAGGGTCCACCGTAAGTTACGGTGACACCGTAACTTACGGTGGCCAATAAAAGGCTACGGTGAGAATCTCCTGCTTTACGGCAGGCAATAAACTTCCAGGTGCCACCGTAATTTACGGTGACTACCGTAAATTACGGTGGTCCCCAGTTCCAAATGCTGAATTTCATAGTTTGTGATTTCTCTAAAGGGGTTTTAACACACCTTTCCTCTTATATTATTGGTCAAGGACCATAATACTAACATTGGATTAAAATGCTCGGTTTTCAGGTAAACTAACAGAAGGGTGATGATCAAGCGCATGCATCTGAACCGAACACACTTACGAACGCTTCCGCACATGATCTTTTGTTTTAAAAACTATGTAAACAATCGTGTTATCTTTTTTTATTACGGTTTCGTAAGGAAAATACATGTTGTTGTGTCTAGTTATGGTTTAAACTATTGAAAGTTTTTGTTAAGTCGTCATTTTGGCGTTAAATGCAAGGTTCTATGTTATTAAATCTAGTATTATAAATTGGGTCTTACAAGTTGGTAATCAGAGCTTAAGGTTGCCAATAAGTGTTCGGTTCAAGCTTGATCAACATCTGGTAAGAGTAATTGCTTAAGTAAAATTTAAAGAAGTATAGAAATAATTCACGAACAAATATGCATGGAAAAGAGTGTGTAAACACACTCAAACACAAGAAAAGCATGAAACAAGAACGATAGAATCAAGAGTGTGTAAACACACTCAAACACAAGAAAGGCATGAAACAAGAATGATTGAGTCAAGTCACGAACTTGATCAAATCAAAACAATTAAAACATGTGTTACAAATGAAATGTTTAACAATGTATGTAAACATTTCAGTATCAAAGATGGCGGGCGGAGGTGATAGTGATGCGGTGCCAAGAGTCACCGAACAAATGAGAATAGTGATTGCCGAGGAGGTTGGGAAGGCGATCGAAAACAGTTTATCGAACTTCATTGATAAAATCCAAAATACGGTTTTATCAGTAGTAGAAGAGAGAATCAAGAAGCTAGAAGATAATTCGAATCTAGCAAAGGAAAAATTTGGGGAACGAAAGCCTTGTTCGTACAAGGAATTCATAGCTTGTAAACCACCTATATATAATGGGGAGGTTGATCCAATCGTGTGTCAACGATGGATAGGCGATATCGAGGGAGTATTCGAGAGAACTCATTGCGATGAGAATGACTACGTAGCTTATGGTACGGGTCAATTAAGAGGTCAAGCGAAAGACTGGTGGGATAATAAAAAGAAGGAGATTGGAAGCGAAGCGGCCAAGGCCATGACATGGGAGGAGTTTAAGACGCCGTTTCTTAAACACCATAGTCCCAAAGCGGTTATAAACAAGATCAAGGAAGAGTTCATGCAACTCAGACACAAAGGTGAATCCATAGACAAGATCACGGGGATGTTTATGGACAAGATGAAGTTCTGTGACGATCTGATAACAAATGAAGAGCAAAAGGTTTATTACTACCATAACATGCTAAGCACAGAGTATAGGGAATTCATAACCCCTTCAAAGTACGAGACCCTTACCGAGATTGTCAATGCCGCTCGGGAAAGGGAGATCGAGCTGAAAAAGAGTATAGAACGGGGTGAACGAAGGGCACAAGACGTAAATCCAAGCCCTACCAAGAAAGCAAGAACGAATGAAACAGCGAAGAAATCAGATACAAAGGGCGGTACACCAAGTTGCAAAATCTGTGGCAAGAATCATAAGGGCGAATGTCGCTTCAAAGATAAGCCTTGTCCCATATGTCGAAAAACGGGACATATGGCCATATCATGCCCGGAGAAAGTGACCGTTTGTTACAACTGTTACCGAACGGGTCACAAAAGATCGGAATGCCCGGAATTGGTTGGGAAGAAAGAAGGGCAAGACTCAAAAGGTGAAGCCTCGAAAGCCAAAGCAAGATCTTTCCAAATGACCGCTGCTGAAGCAAAGGTCGAACCTGACGTGGTCTCAGGTATATTTATTGTAAACTCGATTCCCACACGTGTGTTATTTGATACTGGTGCGAATAAATCCTTTGTTTCATATGGGTTTATTCGGCACCCTTCATTTGTTCTAACAAAACTACCTATGCCCTTAGAAGTAGAGGTAGGTAATAACAAAAGCTTTATTGTTTGTGATGTATGTGAAAACTGTACAATGAACATTGATGACGAGGAATACGCAATAGACTTGATCCCGATGGCGATGGGAGAATTTCAAGTGATAGTGGGAATGGATTGGCTATCCCGTTACCACGCGAAAGTGGTTTGTTTCCGAAAGGAAATAAAACTAACGTCTCCTAGCGGAAAACAAGTTATGATATATGGAGAAAAGGGAGGTAACCCGGCGATATGCACGATGCTAGAAGCCCATAAACTCATGAAACATGGATGCAAGGCCTTTATGGTATACGCAAGCGAAACGGAAAGAAAGCTCCCCAAATTTGGGGATGTACCGGTCGTGCGGGATTATGAAGACGTGTTCCCGGAAGAACTACCGGGGATACCACCAGAACGGGAGGTAGAGTTCGGAATCGAGTTGATTCCGGGCGCGAAATGTGACAACCCTCACAAAACCAGGTATCCGTACGACTTAATTAGCTATTAACTGTTGCCTAATTACTGTGCTTAACTGAGATTTCTGATAAACTGCTACTTGAATACTGATACATGAACTTACTTGCGTCATACTTGCTTGCTGTCACTACACTATTTACATGCTGAACCCTACTGACAAACTTGATGCACAAGAAGCACAGTAGCACTAAACGGATACACAGTGAACATGCTGATATAACCAGCATCAGGCAGATACTGCCTCTAAAGGCCTGAATGAGCCAGAATTATTTTACTACACCCATAGTGTTTGTAGAGATACAAGGGTTGTATAATTGCGTCTCTAGGAATAAGATACAGAGATTGGATGTGCCTAAAACGTACCTTAAGCACGGAACACAGCACTTTTATTTACACACTAGCTTCTAGCTAATTAATAAAGTGCCAAAATACAAAGAATTATTCCCGACACTTTGCTGAATAAATTGTGTCGCTAAAAATATTACTTACGACGCTTAAAGGATATCTTAAGCACTTTAACGGATTCCTATCCGACCGAACAACCGGACAATACCCAGAACATAAAAATATTGCCAGGATTATTATTGGTATTTTTCTGAGCCAGTTAGGGTCCCTGATTACCCTAACACCCGCAATATAACACATTAAACAACTAACGGGGTTAGACCTTAAAGTAACCGACTTTAACTTAACTGAACTATAACTGAACGATCGAGACCCAACCGGGCGACCCCACCCCCTTGGGCCGGTTCCATTGGGATGAAACTAGAGGGTACATCCCTTTGATTATTTAATTCATTTCGTGGTTATCTAGAAGCCTCAAGATCCGATGGTCGATAACGCTTGGAAATCTCTATAAATGGAGCACTCTCTCACACACACAAACACACACAAGATCACAACTCTCCCTCCCTCCTTGCTCCTCCCTCTCGGCCGAACATAATCACCACCACCCATCCATTTTTCGGTTCGTGCCTCTCCATTCCAAGCATACTCTAGTGTCGGGGATCACATACAACGGGGCTTGGAGCAAACGGAAGCTAAAGGACCTCGTGCATTTGCTTTTATCCACGCCGTTTTCGACTAGATGCTTCCCTAGCCCCGAGCTAGAGGTATATCATTTAAAACTCATTTTTAATCGTGTCTAAAGTGGTTAAAAGAAATTTTGACGGTTGAAAGTCGGTAACCCACTTCTTGAATCATTAAAGTCTACTAAAATGTGAATATCGTTGGTTAAAAGCACATAACGCGTGTAAATGTCGTAGTATTCAAGTATGTTGGTTAATAAGGCCCGATCTATGATGTGGTGGCTCTTATCATCGTTTAACCCGACTTTGTTAAGATCCCGTATCTTAACATAAGCTTGTTTCTAGCAGTCCGAGGGTTAAAAGGTGAAACTCCACCACACGGGAAACATGAACTTGTTTAAAAGTGTTTTAACATGAAAAATAGTATTTAAAACTAGCCGATCTACGTATGTACAAGTGGTATATTCGTAGGACCGGATGTTGAGAAAATCATGTTTTATAAAAGTTGGTTAACATGTTAACAAATATGATTTTTATAGTCTACAAGTGTATAAACACTTGTGAAACGAAAGATCCGACAAAATAACCATTTTTACAAAAGTCGTCGGGAAGTTGTAAAGAAAGAACTGTTATAACAACTGGGTTTTTATAATACTAAATCACTTTACACATAGATCCATCAATTATAACGAGATCTACACCGTAGTTTTTGGAAAAACTACAAGTTCATGAAACAATGCAATTATACATACTAGTCTACAAATTTGAAGTGTTGAAACTTGTTTATTATGTTGAAAATTGATTGTTTGAAATAATAGAAGTGATTTTTGTAAAAGAAAATGATACGCTTGAAAGCGTGGCCACCTCCAGTTACAGGGGAAACTCTGGCGAAATTTTCCTAAAATCTAACACTTAGAATTATTTACAAGTGTTAGACTACTTTTGACATGTTTTCAAACTATATTACGCCATGACTTTATTTATTAAATAATCGGAGGTGGGATTTTCACAAAACTAAACGTGATAAATATATATTCGGTAAATATATTTTGTCACAACACTGTTTATGATTATTTTGTGAAAATGTATAAATATTATTTTTAGAGTAAAAATGATATTTACTAACTTGTCAAACCCAAAATAATACCAACGCTTATACGACAAGCATAAAAGTTACAACGGTGATTACTATTACCATCTAATCATTAAAACGTAACTTACGCTTATTACGGAGATATTCACAAACGCGTATGTTGTCAACGTATTATTTTGGAAAGTAATATGTAAAAAGAAAATATATTATTTTTGAGAAAAATAATTATATTTTGGAAAGAGAAATAAAAATATATTAAGTGGGACTTAATGAGATAGTATAAATACACATGTATTTAAATCCCCCATCCTTGGGAAGGAAAGTAAAATACCAAGTATGTACACGAAACGGTTGTCTAACCGTCTCCTAAAAATGTAAGTTATAAAGCTAAGGCACGGCCATCCGTCTAATAGAATTAGCACCTGTAGGTCGTTGCACAGCTTCGGATATTCGGATTACTTGGTAGAGATACGCACTCACTGTGAGTTCATGTCCCCCTTTTCTCTAACTGTTTTCAGTTTACTTAACTGCGGGGGTGAAATACATGTTACTATGATTTACAAGTACTTTACAACGGTATGTTTAACGTAAGGAGGTGTTATACGATCATGTGGGTGGATAGGAACAACATGGGGCCATTAGTCCTCATGGAGGGACCGAGGGACAGGAGCGGTAGATCTATCTGGGTGTAGCGAGCCCAGCCCCCGGCCAAACTAGAAACGGACCGTGGGGTGACTTTGTCCACATACTTTGCCGTGGCGAAATCTGCTAGGTTTGAGTCTCCCTATTTGCACTTCACATATGTCAGTGGCCTTGCAAACCATTGATGATCACAAGTCCTCTTACACTGCTACATACCACAACTATTTTTATACTCACAAATGTTTTACATACTCACCTACACGTGAACTCGCTCAACATTATTGTTGATTTTTCAACTCACATGTATTTCAGGAAATTAAACGGATCTGGCACGGTATGGAACGTTTTCCGCTGCACTGGTCATGAAGTCATCAGGGTTTAGGGTTGTGTCTCTTACCTGGACAAGACACAATCCCTAAATCACGTTTATGTTTTGTTATAAGTTGTAATGTTACTGAACAAGGTTATGGTTGCATGTTAAAAACACTGGTATTGTATGATGTTTTCAAAAACTTAATGGATGACTTGCATGGTTTTTAAATTCATATAGCTTTGTTATGATTAAGCTATGGTATTAAGAAGTCACACAAATAAACCACGCTTCCGCAAAGCCAGGGTGTGACAGCTTGGTATCAGAGCTCTGATCATAGCGAACTAGGATTCCTTCTCGAGTCTAGACTATGATCACTAGGGCTCTCACGAAAACATTTTTCTGCATACCACTTAAGTCCAGATCCACAAACTTTTTACAAACAAATGTTGAGCACATCTTATTCATTATTCTAGGCTCAGTCTGGGAGGCTGAGGTTCGGACTAGTGGGACTAGGAGTGTTGGCTAGTGGGACTAGGAGTGTTGACTAGTGGGACTAGGAAGGACAGTCTGGGAGGCTGGGAGGCTAGTGGGACTAGGAGTGTTGGCTAGTGGGACTAGGAGTGTTGACTAGTGGGACTAGGAAGGACAGTCTGGGAGGCTGGGAGGCTAGTGGGACTAGGAGTGTTGGCTAGTGAGACTAGGAAGGACAGTCTGGGAGGCTGGGAGGCTAGTGGGACTAGGTGGATTATGTGATTATTATCTGGTAACTTATGTGACTATTTGATTCACTGATTTTGTGCTTATTCTGTGTTATGTTACAGACCCATGGATTCACCAGCTACAGGTGGATCAGATACCACTGGACCTCTACCGTTAGTGTCAGACGATGTTATGTCTTCGGAGCATGAGGTGCACACCTCAGACTATACTAGCATCGACGATGACGACTTCCAGCCGTTCGCGTTACCCGACGGCGCCGATGAGCACATTGATGACTCCTTGCCCTTCGCTTTACCCGAGGGTGCCTATGAGCCTATTGATGGCGATCCTGCTGAGTACCTCCCTATTGTTGCGATTCCGGCACCGATTCCTCTTGCTTCTTACCCTGCGTATGAGCTTTTACCAGACGCCGATGCCGACGGCGACATCGAGCTTTACGAGGACGAGCCATTTGAGGACGAGGATCCTGACGTAGCTCCTCTACCTGCTGGCGGTCTCTTGATGATAGCTGACGTTCCAGCTGGAGACTCGCCCATTCACTCACCAGTCCCAGACTCTTTTGAGTCTGTGGCATCTGTACCACCTCGCGGGGCGAGCGCGCAGCAGTTTATTCACGACTCAGACCCTGATCAGGCGTCTTCAGCTGCCCCCATTCCGAGCTACGCGTTTGAGCATGATGATATCGAGGATTCTGACCCTGTTTTCCCTCCAGGATTTGATCCTGACCATGATATCGAGTATATTCCTATGGATGAGCATATGGAGGACCCTGATGATCCTATCGGTCCCATTGATCTAGATTTTGACTTTGACATGGCATTCGACGACCCTGAGCCTGCCATAGCCCCAGAGCAGGCAGCTGCTTTTGACCCTTTACCTGAGCATGACCCTGTTCATGCTGATTTTCCTCTTGAGCCTGTTGATGCTGATCCCCCTGTAGACGTTCCTGTGATCGAGGGCGATCATGTTGCTGCTGATCCCATTGTTCCTTTACCCGTTGGTGACATACCTGCTGATCCTGTTATTGATCCTGTCGATCCTGATATTGCACCTGTTGACCCCGTTATTGCTCCTATCGATCCTTTACCCATCGAGCCCGAGCACGCTCTTTTTGCTGAGCACATGGATCCTCCAGATGAGGAGGCACAGCACGGGTGGATACCGGCGGACGAGGATGTTCCACCGTTTCCCCCACATCACACTGGCACACATCATACTGATTTCTCATTTCAGATCCCATCATTTATTCCTCCAGCGGGGCCTGGAGAGGGCTCTTCAGCCCACCCTTTCGGTCATGTACCGATGACCATGCCATTCATGCCTCAGATAGCATCTATCCCATCTTCTGTTGCACCTATCGATCTTACCAGCACGCCATTACTTTGGTCGACCCCATCTGCCATGCCACCTACAGATCCATACCACCCATTTCATTTGGGCCATACTATTGAGGATCTTTTGATGTCGTTTGTACACCAGCACGAGTCTCATTCACAGCGACTCCAGGAGCTCGAGAGAGCTCAGTTGTCTTTTGGTCCATATCTTGGTCAGACATCTTCATCTTTTCAGCCTTTTCGATCATTTCCTCCTGACATTGCTGCCCGACTTTCGACCTTGGAGCAGCAGGTTGCGTCCGTGATCCGTACTCAGCAGGCGATGGAGGAGGACTGGTATCACTTACGCCGCTTACTTTTCGCTCACTTTCCCCCTCCTCCACCCCTATCCGCATAGGGCTCATTGGTACCGTAGTGGTAGGCGATGGTGAGACGACCGCGATTGTGACTGCACAGCCTTTTGGAGACCATCTGACGATACAGATTTTTGTTGATATTTGTTGATGTACTGGTTGTATGTGACACTGATGTGATGTTGTTTTTGACAGGGGTGATGTAGCCCCTATTTGATTTGTGATTGTATGATACAGTGACGTGCTGACACACTTGCTACACTTTATGGTCTCGATATATAACAATCGCTGTATTCTCACCATATCTGATTCACATGATTGCTTATTTATGATTTGGGACATGGGATGTTATATGTATGATATTTGCAACATGGGATGTTGGGACATGGGATGTTGTGTATATGATATTTGTGACATGGGATGTTGGGACATGGGATGTTGTGTGTGATATATTGATAACATGAGATGTTATATACTATTACTTTATACGTATGTTAAAATGACCTAATCAACGTACGCATCTGTAGAAGATGGCACCCAGACGTCAACCGCAGCCGATGCCCACTACTCCTGAAGAACTACAGCAAGTTATTGCTGCCGCTATTGCGCAGTATGCTGCCTCGCAAGGAGGACCAAGCGGAAGTAGCTCGAACATCAACGGCAACCAAAATCCTCCTCATGGGTGCACCTACAAGCACTTTTTGGACTGTAAGCCCATCAACTTCGACGGCACAGGTGGTGCTGTTGCTTTCGTTCGCTGGGCAGAGAAGACTGATTCCACCATCCGCATGAGCAAATGTGCGCTCGACCAGCAGGTCACTTACATCTCAGGGCTGTTTCTAGACGGAGCCCTATCTTGGTGGAACTTACAAGTGCAAACACTAGGCGAAGCTGCCGCCTACGCCCTGACTTGGGCCGAATTGAAAGAGCTTATGCGCAAGAAGTACTGTTCCCGCGCAGAAATTCAAAGGTTGGAGACTGAATTTTGGCACCTAAAGATGGATGGACCAAAGATTGCAGAATACGTCCAGAGGTTTCATGACCTATCTCAAGTGGTTCCTTATATGGTCACGCCTGAATACAAGCGAATCGAGCGCTTCATTTGGGGATTAGCTCCCCAAATCATTAGCATGGTGACCTCCTCCAAACCGGCAACTATTACGGAAGCCATTGATTTGAGCGTGGCTCTCACTGAGGAGGCAATTCGTTTAAACAAGTTTGATGAAGTCAAGGAGAAGAAGACAGAGACTCACGTTGAGTCCTCAGGAGGTAACAAAAGGAAGTTTTCAAACTTCAAACAAGGCGTCAGTATGGCAGTAAAGAAAGGAAGATCAGCTGGTAGTACCAAGAAAGGGAAAGGGTACCAGGGCACCCAGCCCAAATGCAACAACTGCCAACGCCACCATACTGGCAATTGTAACGTGAAAGTTTGTGAATCTTGTGGAAAACCGGGCCACTCAAAGGAATCATGTTGGGCTAGTGCAGGCCGGGGAGGCCAGGGAGGATATATGAATAGAAACGATAATCGTGGTGGTTTGGGAAATCGCCCACAAGGGAATAACCGAGGCTACAATGCAAATCAAGCCGGAACTGCCAATCAAAACAACCCGCCAGTTGGGGACGGTGCGGGAAGTGGAAAAAGATTAGGATGTTTTCATTGCGGTGACATTGGGCACTTCAAGAAGGATTTCCCGGGATTGAACCAAGCCCGTGGAAGGGTGTTCCAGATCGGTGCACGGGAAGCACGCCAGGATCCCAACGTTGTCACTGGTACGTTCCCTGTAAATCAACGCTATGCATCTGTTCTGTTTGATACTGGTGCCGATTATAGCTTCATATCACTAGAATTTAAGAATATACTTGGGCTAGCCGCTAATAAGTTAGACATTCCCTACGCAATCGAATTGGCTAATGGAAAATTTGTAGAAGCCAATGATGTGATCAGAGGCTGTGTGATTGAATTAGGAGAACGCGAGTTTACTCTAGATCTACTACCCGTCCAGTTGGGAAGCTTCGACGTGGTGGTAGGAATGGATTGGTTATCCGGGAACAAGGCAGAGATAGTATGTCACGAGAAGGTTATTCGTATTCCGACCGACGATGGTGAGACCATTGTTGTTCATGGAGAAAAGCGTGAGACGCCGTTAAAGATGATTAGCTGCCTGAAAGCAAGGAAGTGTCTGAAGAAAGGATGTGTTGCTTTTCTAGCACACATTGTGGATAAGAAGGCTGCTGAGCCGAAGATCGAAGACATCCCTGTCGTGAGGAAGTACCCAGAAGTCTTTCCAGAAGACTTGCCTGGCTTGCCACCTCAGAGGCAAGTGGAGTTTCACATTGACTTAGTTCCAGGCGCCGCGCCTGTGGCTAAGGCACCATACAGACTTGCTCCGTCTGAGATGCAGGAATTGTCGACACAACTGCAAGAGTTGTTAGACAAGGGTTTTATCCGACCAAGCTTCTCGCCTTGGGGAGCTCCAGTTTTGTTTGTCAAGAAGAAGGATGGTAGTTTTCGGATGTGCATTGACTACAGAGAGTTGAACAAACTGACAATCAAGAATAGGTATCCCCTGCCAAGAATCGATGATCTGTTCGACCAGCTTCAAGGTTCAAGCTTCTATTCAAAGATCGATCTTCGATCCGGATACCATCAGCTACGGATACAAGAGGAGAGTATTCCGAAGACAGCCTTCAGAACTCGATATGGACACTACGAATTTCTAGTTATGCCGTTTGGTTTAACAAACGCACCTGCAGTGTTCATGGATTTGATGAACCGAGTTTGTAAGCCATACCTGGATAAATTCGTGATCGTATTCATCGATGACATCCTAATTTATTCTAAGTCAAAGGCTGAACACGAGCAGCATCTTAGAGCCATTCTGGAGCTGCTAAAGAAGGAACAGTTGTACGCCAAGTTCTCTAAGTGCGAGTTTTGGCTACGCGAAGTCCAGTTTCTTGGACATGTGGTTAATGGGGATGGAATTCATGTTGATCCCACCAAGATCGAGGTAATCAAGAATTGGGAAACGCCTACAACGCCAACCGAGATTCGACAATTCTTGGGTTTGGCCGGCTACTATCGAAGGTTCATCGAGGACTTCTCGAAAATCGCTCAACCTTTGACGCTCCTCACACAGAAGGACAAGACGTTTGATTGGGGAATCAAACAGGATGAAGCATTTCAGATATTAAAGGATAAGCTTTGTAACGCGCCGATCTTAGCTCTACCGGAAGGTAC
Organism: Helianthus annuus; assembly: GCF_002127325.2. Classification (NCBI taxonomy): domain Eukaryota; kingdom Viridiplantae; phylum Streptophyta; class Magnoliopsida; order Asterales; family Asteraceae; genus Helianthus; species Helianthus annuus. The sequence continues at coordinate 126,634,667 of NC_035436.2, forward strand.
CGACGATTTTGTGGTATACTGTGACGCATCGCGTCAAGGATTGGGTTGTGTGTTGATGCAACGTCAAAAGGTCATCGCTTACGCATCACGCCAACTGAAGGTGCACGAAAAGAACTATACCACGCATGATTTGGAGCTAGGCGCAGTGGTTTTTGCCTTAAAGATTTGGAGACACTACCTGTATGGTACGAAGTGCACAATCTTCACATATCACAAAAGCCTACAGCATATATTCAACCAGAAGGAGTTGAATATGAGGCAAAGACGATGGGTTGAATTATTGAACGATTACGACTGCGAGATCAAGTATCATCCAGGGAAGGCGAATGTAGTCGCTGATGCCTTAAGTCGTAAGGAAAGGATCAAGCCCCTAAGGGTTAGGGCTATGGAAATGATAATCCAAACCGATCTCTCCTCGCGCGTTCGTGCAGCGCAGAAAGAAGCTCTCAAGGAGGAGAACCTTGAGAAAGAGTATCTCCGTGGGATGGAGAAGATATTGGTGCCAAACGAGGAAGGAACGTTATGTTTTGGGAAAAGGATTTGGGTTCCTCTATTTGGTGAGTTAAGGGAAGTTATTTTTGATGAAGCGCACAAGTCACGGTACTCTATCCACCCGGGATCGGATAAGATGTACCAAGATCTCAAAAATTACTATTGGTGGCCTAGGATGAAAGGCGACGTTGCTATTTACGTGAGCAAATGTTTAACGTGCGCTAAGGTCAAGGCGGAATACCAGAAGCCCTCGGGACTTCTGCAACAACCTGAGATTCCCAAGTGGAAATGGGAACAAATCTCAATGGATTTTGTTACAAAACTGCCAAGAACGCCAAGAGGTCATGATATGATTTGGGTGATTGTTGACCGCCTAACAAAGTCCGCACACTTTCTGCCAATCAAGGAGAAAGACAGTACTAGTAAACTTGCGGAAATTTACTTGAGAGAGATCGTAGCACGACATGGAGTACCCCTCTCGATCATCTCTGATAGAGACGGAAGGTTTGTGTCGAGGATATGGCAATCCTTCCAAGAAGCTTTTGGCTCACAGTAGCACTAAACGGATACACAGTGAACATGCTGATATAACCAGCATCAGGCAGACACTGCCTCTAAAGGCCTGAATGAGCCAGAATTATTTTACTACACCCATAGTGTGTGTAGAGATACAAGGGTTGTATAATTGCGTCTCTAGGAATAAGATACAGAGATTGGATGTGCCTAAAACGTACCTTAAGCACGGAACCCAGCACTTTTATTTACACACTAGCTTCTAGCTAATTAATAAAGTGCCAAAATACAAAGAATTATTCCCAACACTTTGCTGAATAAATTGTGTCGCTAAAAATATTACTTACGACGCTTAAAGGATATCTTAAGCACTTTAACGGATTCCTATCCGACCGAACAACCGGACAATACCCGGAACATAAAAATATTGCCAGGATTATTATTGGTATTTTTCTGAGCCAGTTAGGGTCCCTGATTACCCTAACACCCGCAATATAACACATTAAACAACTAACGGGGTTAGACCTTAAAGTAACCGACTTTAACTTAACTGAACTATAACTGAACGATCGAGACCCAACCGGGCGACCCCACCCCCCTTGGGCCGGTTCCATTGGGATGGAACTAGAGGGTACATCCCTTTGATTATTTAATTCATTTCGTGGTTATCTAGAAGCCTCAAGATCCGATGGTCGATAACGCTTGGAAATCTCTATAAATGGAGCACTCTCTCACACACACAAACACACACAAGATCACAACTCTCCCTCCCTCCTTGCTCCTCCCTCTCGGCCGAACATACTCACCACCACCCATCCATTTTTCGGTTCGTGCCTCTCCATTCCAAGCATACTCTAGTGTCGGGGATCACATACAACGGGGCTTGGAGCAAACGGAAGCTAAAGGACCTCGTGCATTTGCTTTTATCCACGCCGTTTTCGACTAGATTCTTCCCTAGCCCCGAGCTAGAGGTATATCATTTAAAACTCATTTTTAATCGTGTCTAAAGTGGTTAAAAGAAATTTTGACGGTTGAAAGTCGGTAACCCACTTCTTGAATCATTAAAGTCTACTAAAATGTGAATATCGTTGGTTAAAAGCACATAACGCGTGTAAATGTCGTAGTATTCAAGTATGTTGGTTAATAAGGCCCGATCTATGATGTGGTGGCTCTTATCATCGTTTAACCCGACTTTGTTAAGATCCCGTATCTTAACATAAGCTTGTTTCTAGCAGTCCGAGGGTTAAAAGGTGAAACTCCACCACACGGGAAACATGAACTTGTGTAAAAGTGTTTTAACATGAAAAATAGTATTTAAAACGAGCCGATCTACGTATGTACAAGAGGTATATTCGTAGGACCGGATGTTGAGAAAATCATGTTTTATAAAAGTTGGTTAACATGTTAACAAATATGATTTTTATAGTCTACAAGTGTATAAACACTTGTGAAACGAAAGATCCGACAAAATAACCATTTTTACAAAAGTCGTCGGGAAGTTGTAAAGAAAGAACTGTTATAACAACTGGGTTTTTATAATACTAAATCACTTTACACATAGATCCATCAATTATAACGAGATCTACACCGTAGTTTTTGGAAAAACTACAAGTTCATGAAACAATGCAATTATACATACTAGTCTACAAATTTGAAGTGTTGAAACTTGTTTATTATGTTGAAAATTGATTGTTTGAAATAATAGAAGTGATTTTTGTAAAAGAAAATGATACGCTTGAAAGCGTGGCCACCTCCAGTTACAGGGGAAACTCTGGCGAAATTTTCCTAAAATCTAACACTTAGAATTATTTACAAGTGTTAGACTACTTTTGACATGTTTTCAAACTATATTACGCCATGACTTTATTTATTAAATAATCGGAGGTGGGATTTTCACAAAACTAAACGTGATAAATATATATTCGGTAAATATATTTTGTCACAACACTGTTTATGATTATTTTGTGAAAATGTATAAATATTATTTTTAGAGTAAAAATGATATTTACTAACTTGTCAAACCCAAAATAATACCAACGCTTATACGACAAGCATAAAAGTTACAACGGTGATTACTATTACCATCTAATCATTAAAACGTAACTTACGCTTATTACGGAGATATTCACAAACGCGTATGTTGTCAACGTATTATTTTGGAAAGTAATATGTAAAAAGAAAATATATTATTTTTGAGAAAAATAATTATATTTTGGAAAGAGAAATAAAAATATATTAAGTGGGACTTAATGAGATAGTATAAATACACATGTATTTAAATCCCCCATCCTTGGGAAGGAAAGTAAAATACCAAGTATGTACACGAAACGGTTGTCTAACCGTCTCCTAAAAATGTAAGTTATAAAGCTAAGGCACGGCCATCCGTCTAATAGAATTAGCACCTGTAGGTCGTTGCACAGCTTCGGATATTCGGATTACTTGGTAGAGATACGCACTCACTGTGAGTTCATGTCCCCCTTTTCTCTAACTGTTTTCAGTTTACTTAACTGCGGGGGTGAAATACATGTTACTATGATTTACAAGTACTTTACAACGGTATGTTTAACGTAAGGAGGTGTTATACGATCATGTGGGTGGATAGGAACAACATGGGGCCATTAGTCCTCATGGAGGGACCGAGGGACAGGAGCGGTAGATCTATCTGGGTGTAGCGAGCCCAGCCCCCGGCCAAACTAGAAACGGACCGTGGGGTGACTTTGTCCACATACTTTGCCGTGGCGAAATCTGCTAGGTTTGAGTCTCCCTATTTGCACTTCACATATGTCAGTGGCCTTGCAAACCATTGATGATCACAAGTCCTCTTACACTGCTACATACCACAACTATTTTTATACTCACAAATGTTTTACATACTCACCTACACGTGAACTCGCTCAACATTATTGTTGATTTTTCAACTCACATGTATTTCAGGAAATTAAACGGATCTGGCACGGTATGGAACGTTTTCCGCTGCACTGGTCATGAAGTCATCAGGGTTTAGGGTTGTGTCTCTTACCTGGACAAGACACAATCCCTAAATCACGTTTATGTTTTGTTATAAGTTGTAATGTTACTGAACAAGGTTATGGTTGCATGTTAAAAACACTGGTATTGTATGATGTTTTCAAAAACTTAATGGATGACTTGCATGGTTTTTAAATTCATATAGCTTTGTTATGATTAAGCTATGGTATTAAGAAGTCACACAAATAAACCACGCTTCCGCAAAGCCAGGGTGTGACACGAAACCCATGGCCAAGGCGCCATACCGACTTGCACCGTCGGAGTTACAAGAATTGATGTCTCAAATTCAGGAATTTCTTGACAAGGGATTTATTCGACCGAGTGTGTCTCCGTGGGGCGCACCAGTCTTATTCGTGAAAAAGAAGGATGGCAGTATGCGCATGTGTATTGATTACCGAGAGTTAAACAAACTCACGGCGAAGAATCGATACCCGCTCCCAAGAATTGATGATTTGTTTGACCAACTACAAGGAGCAAGTTAGTTCTCCAAAATTGATCTCCGATCCGGTTATCACCAATTGAAAGTCAAGGAGGAGGACGTACCAAAGACGGCTTTTCGTACGAGGTACGGGCATTATGAATTCCTTGTAATGCCCTTCGGATTGACCAATGCACCCGCGGCTTTTATGGACCTCATGAACCGGGTTTGCAAATCCATGCTAGATAAGTCGGTAATTGTATTTATCGACGACATTTTGGTATATTCGAAAAGTGAAGCCGAGCACGTGTGTCATTTGCGGGAAGTATTAGACACACTCAGACGAGAAAAGCTATATGCAAAATTCACAAAGTGTGCTTTCTGGTTACGAGAGGTACAGTTTCTTGGGCATCTCATTAGTGCTGATGGAGTACTAGTAGATCCTTCAAAGATAGAAGTTGTGTCGAAATGGAGCCCTCCAAGAAATCCCTCGGAAATCTAAAGCTTTTTAGGGCTCGCGGGATATTATCGGAGATTCATACAGGATTTCTCCAAAATTGCCTTGCCATTGACCAAATTAACTCGTAAGGAGGAAAAGTTCGTGTGGGGCGTAAAGCAAGAGGAAGCTTTCCAAACGCTCAAGGAAAAGTTGACCCACGCTCCGGTGCTAGCATTACCGGAAGGGACTGACGATATGGTGGTTTACTCGGACGCTTCTCAATTGGGGCTCGGGTGTGTGTTAATGCAACGAGGCAAGATCATTGCCTATGCCTCGAGGCAACTGAAGATTCATGAAAACAAATATCCGGTTCACGACTTAGAATTAGCGGCGGTGGTGTTTGCCTTAAAGATATGGAGGCATTACTTGTACGGGGTAAAATTTACAATCTTTACCGACCATAAAAGCTTGAAATATTTCTTCGACCAGAAGGAATTAAACATGAGACAAAGGCGGTGGTTGGAAACAGTCAAAGATTTTGATTGTGAAATACATTACCACCCTGGGAAGGCCAATGTAGTGGCCGATGCGCTGAGTCGCAAGACAGATTATACCCCGATACGGGTAAGATCAATGCAACCTGTTGTGACTTCAAGCTTACTAGAACGGATTCGAGAAGCGCAGGATGAAGCTGTAAAGGCGGAAAACTGGAAAAAGGAAAGAATTATCGGCCAAGTTAAAGACCTAGAGATAGGCAGTCACGGCCTAAAGACTCGTTTTAATAGAATCTGGGTCCCTAACACATGTGAGGTTAAGAAGCTTCTACTTGATGAAGCTCATAAATCCCGCTACTCCATTCATCCGGGAGCGACCAAGATGTATAATGACTTAAAGCAAAACTATTGGTGGCCCGGAATGAAGCGGGACACCGTGAAATACGTGGAAAAGTGTTTGACTTGCCTACAAGTTAAGGCGGAACACCAAAAGCCATATGGTAAACTCCAACCGTTAGAAATCCCGGTTTGGAAATGGGAGCAAATTACGATGGACCTATTGACCAAACTGCCTAAAACAAGCCGTGGTTTTGATGCTATATGGGTATTCGTGGATAGGTTAACTAAAAGTGCTCACTTCATACCGATTCGTGAGACTTATATGTCTGAGAAAATGTCGGAAGTATACACCAATGAAATCATAGCAAGGCATGGGGTACCGATATCTATTGTGTCAGACAGAGATACACGGTTTACTTCGAAATTCTGGCATGAATTCCAAGAACAAATGGGAACTAAATTGTTCCTTAGCACTGCTTACCATCCACAAACGGATGGGCAGAGCGAAAGAACAATACAAACGTTGGGAGATATGCTGCATGCTTGTATTATTGACTTTGGAGGTAGTTGGGATGTCCATTTACCCTTGGTCGAATTTGCATATAACAATAGCTATCACGCGAGTATTAAAATGGCCCCGTATGAGCTATTATATGGCAGAAAATGTCGGACTCCGATATGTTGGGGAGAAGTGGGTCCGCGGGGGCTAGCACCTGCTGATATAATCCGAACTACAAATGCGAAAATCGACATAGTTCGGGCACACTTGAAAGCGGCTCAAGACCGGCAAAAGGCATATGCGGATAAAAGAAATAGGCCAATTGAATTTCAGGTTGGCGATATGGTTATGCTAAAAGTTTCCCCATGGAAGGGTATTATTAGGTTCAGAAAAAGGGGGAAACTAAGCCCAAGATTTATTGGGCCATTTAGAATCACTGAACGGGTTGGTAAAGTAGCTTATCGACTTGAGTTACCCGAAGAGTTGAGTGGAATTCATAGCACATTCCACGTGTCACATCTCCGAAAATGTTTGGCCGATGAAACTACTCATATCCACTATGATGATATCGAGGTGGATAACAGCCTCAACTATGCAGTAAAACCTATCGCGATTTTAGATCGCAAGGTGAAAACCCTAAGAAATAAAGAGATCAATCAAGTGAGAGTCAAATGAGTACACAAGAAGGGTGCTGATACCACATGGGAATCCGAAGAAGAAATGCAACGGCTATACCCTACTTTATTTGGTACGTAATTCGGTTTCGGGGACGAAACCCTTTTAAGGGGGGTGGACGTGTAACACCCCGAAAATATAACTTTTATATTAGAAATTTAAGAATTTCTTAAACAAGAGATAACCATGTAGAAATTTTAACCTAGATAAAATTACAAGTCTTGAAAATAACCTACACATGGTTAAAACACATAAAGTCAAGAACAAAACAAAGTTGGGGGACTAAACTTGTTAAAATTGAAAAGCTGGTTTACTAATTGTAACAAAAACCAACCAAACACACCAAAAATTGGTGTGTCTGGTCGATCAAGAGAAGAGGGGCGACAGGGGTTCTCCAAACCCTAGCTTTACACCAAAATCCCTTAAATTGAAGCCCCAAATCTGTTTCAAATCGAGTTCTAAACACAAATTAGTGATCACCCCATCATAAGGATAAAGAGTCAAAGAGTCCGGTTCATCTAGCGGACAAGCCGGAGGGAATTCACGAGGAAAAGGCGCGCTCTAAAGGTATGAAATTTGTCGTTTCTTTACATTATATATATTGTTAGCTTTATGCCATTATTTAAAAAGAAAGAAAACATGATGATCGAGAATTACCATTATGTCATGAATTTGACTATTGCCTTAAACAAGTAATAAACATGAATTTGAACGTTCGTAAGGTGCTTAATTTCAGCACCCAAACGGGTCGAAACAAGATTGTGAATAATGTAAAGTTAGACCTCACTACCTAAAGCATGGTTATACTCATTGCGTAAGTTGTAAATTTGACATGCTATGTTAGTTGCGAAGTTTAAACTCCTAGTATAGGAGTTATGATCTTGATTTGGTAAACATGACTAGTAGTATAGATGACAAACATGAAGTCTTGGAATTAATTATGTAGATTAATACGTAAGCGATCCCTTATGGAAAGCGAGTCATGATAACGAGTAATAGTTCCAAACATAGGTAAAGAGCCTTGGGTGGGTGATAAACCTGTTCAAGGTCATTTCCCTGCAAAACGGAACTAGGATGCCCAAGATCACAAAGCAAGACAACAAGTGCAGGGTCCATCGTAAGTTACGGTGACACCGTAACTTACGGTGGCCAATAAAAGGCTACGGTAAGAATCTCCTGCTTTACGGCAGGCAATAAACTTCCAGGTGCCACCGTAATTTACGGTGACTACCGTAAATTACGGTGGTCCCCAGTTCCAAATGCTGAATTTCATAGTTTGTGATTTCTCTAAAGGGGTTTTAACACACCTTTCCTCTTATATTATTGGTCAAGGACCATAATACTAACATTGGATTAAAATGCTCGGTTTTCAGGTAAACTAACAGAAGGGTGATGATCAAGCGCATGCATCTGAACCGAACACACTTACAAACGCTTCCGCACATGATCTTTTGTTTTAAAAACTATGTAAACAATCGTAGTTATCTTTTTTTATTACGGTTTCGTAAGGATAATACATGTTGTTGTGTCTAGTTATGGTTTAAACTATTGAAAGTTTTTGTTAAGTCGTCATTTTGGCGTTAAATGCAAGGTTCTATGTTATTAAATCTAGTATTATAAATTGGGTCTTACATTTAGGATATGTTTCTTTATTGGTGAAAGGGCCTTCTCATTTTCTTCATCTTTATGAACCACAAATTTACTCTTCCTTTTGGTTCTTTATAAAGTTTTGGGAAGTTGCGTGTAGCATACTCTGAAGTTGTTGTTGAAACAACGATGGCTTTGAAGTTGTTGTAGAAACCATTTTTTGATAACTAACAACTATGGGTTTGGAAACAGCTAATGTATGCCCTTCCTAGTTGGAAATAGTTGCGGTATTAGGTGTTAGTGTTTTCCTGCTCTAGCAGCTTAGTAGTTGTTTGCTCATCAGCTACTAGTGCATCAGACTTTTTGTGAGCAGTCGTTTTACTTGCCATTTTAGCTTCTCCTGGCATTTGCCTTGTAGCTGTTATTTCCTATCTTATGTTAGTAGGCTTTGGAAGTAAATTAGTTCTTGTTGCCAACTATTCTTCTCTTTGCCTTTCAATCCTTTCTCAAGCCACTGCTGCATCTTTGGCTTGTCTATTTTTTCAAAATATCTTTTACTTAAGCCTTCTCAGTAGCAACCTCCTATTCTGAGGTGTTAGGCTTTTACTCTTCTCTTTTCTAAGCAGCATACATAACATTCTCCCTTTTATCTTGGCATCGTCATCTTTGGGATGAAACCAGGGAGCAGGTGGAGCAACACATGATATGAATGTGCAAGCTGAGCTCTTTCATCTTTGATAGCTATCATGATTTCCTCATATTGAGTGTCAAAATAAGTCCTCATGAAGCCAAAATGTAAGTTTTGTTTATCCTAAAGGGCCCTTTATTTATAACATCCGTAAAAAACGGAGCTCCGAAATTCGACCCTTTTGAAACTCGGATCCGAATCATTTGTAAACGAAAATTTTCGCGAAATATAATAATAAAATTTATATATTTATTTATTTAATTATTCACTTAGATAATTAATTATAACCCAAACTTCTAATACTTGTAGTTTAGTGTTTTTTTAATAGAAAAGGAAAAATTATATATGTATGTTTTGAAATACGTTTGACTTTTCTAAAAGGATTCAATATTTAAAACAATTAATTAACTTATGTGATATAAAAGATTCTTAAATTAGAAAAAGTTTTACTAAATTTCTAAGATGGTGTTTGTTTTTCTAAAATATATCTGTGTAGACTCTTTTGTTTGCGCCGCACAAACCACGCGCAGACATTACCATTTGCAGATTGTTTGTTTCTCCAAAGACTTTTCATTAAAAAACGTCTGAGCGAGCTCTTCTTGGTGTAGACTTGACCCAATCACTTCTAAGATCTTCTAAGGTCTACAGAGGGTTAAGTACCACCACCACCGTCCACCACTACCACCACCCACCTCCACCACCGTCCACCACTACCACCACCCACCACCACCGCCCACCACCACACCACCAACCACCACCGCCCACCATCATCGTCCACCACCACCACCATCCATCACCACCGCCACCGTCCACCACTCGCCACAACCGTTTACGACCACCGTCCACCACTACCACCCACCACCATCGTCCAACACCACCGTCCACCACTACCACCTGTTTATTTTAGAAGTTTACATACGTTAAAAAACAAACAGTCTTCTTCTACAGATGTCTGCAGATGTGGTTTACAGACTACAAACATTTTACCTCTTAAACCAAATTGCACCTAAATAATATGGATAAAGAGTTTATTTTATAGGTTTTATTTATATTATTAATATATTTTTATAAGACTCACAAATTGCATGGGGCATTATGGTAAGCTTTCCTAAATACTATTCTAATAGACCTTAAAGGTTTTAATTAAATTGTAAATACTCAGGACTCCTGGGATTAAAGCTGTCACAACACAAAAATTTTTTAAACAAAACAACCCAAACCCCTACCCCATGTTCCCCTATGTTCGTTCGATCGATGAATACATCATTAATTTCACTGTTCTTTGTTCCTAGACTCACAATCGTATCACTATTCGCTGGAACTCTCGAATCCATTTAGAACTTCGCAATTCGTAAGTGTGTTTTGTGCCTTTCGTTCATCACGACATGTCTATTTTACAATCTTACTATGAATTGCATGTTTAGTTTTTGAACATAAGGAACTAGGGTTTTGATATGAATCTGATATTCTTGTTATTTAGATAGCGTAAACATTTTTAAGATTGTCCCATTAGTGAAGGTAATAGTTTTGTCTTTAAATGGGAAGAATGAGTTTACTGATATGGGTTCCATATGACGGTGGTATTGAAGGTAGCTTGTTTGTGATCGATTGAGTACATTGCTGGTTGAATAGGTTTGTTGATATGGGCGGGTTTGGGTCACGGGTCAGAATGGGTTCAGCCGTGCGGGTCAAAATGGATCGAGTGAGAATAAGTTATTTTTAAACAGGGTTAATTTGATTCGGGTTAGAACAGGTTCACGTCAATTTTGATTTGGGTCAGAAGGGTTCATTTTCAAGTTTTATTTGGTTTGTGTTAGGAGTTTTTACAAAATAAGCACGAGTCGAGATGAGTTTTTGTTAAAATTAATTAAAGACTACTCATGTATGAATAAGCATAAGACCACTCATGTATAAATATGTTTAATAAAAGTAAAATTGCAAGAAATCTAAGGAATTACGTACTTATTAATACTTTTTAATAATTTATTAAAATAATTAAGTACAAATAAATAACAACATTTTAATATGCTATTCATTTTTAATATGTATGTGTGTTTGTATTTGTGATAAGGGATTTTTACGTTGTTAGTTAGGTTTTTGTAGGGTCGTGTTGATCGACCTGCTGGGTTGATATGTGATGATTACGATTTTATAATTTTTAGCTTCAAAAAGTTCAAGAGGAATTAGAAACAGAAAGAGAGGCCCGACAAAACATAGAAGCCCATTTCGAACAATTTCAACAAGAGCGTGAAAAAGAGCGGGCCGACCAAGAGGCATGGCGAAAAAATATGGAAGAAACGGTGAAAAACATCAGAAAGAAGTAAACAAAGCTCTCGTTTTGTTAAGATTGGAATGTTGGATTAGTTTTGAATCAAAAAAAAAAACTTGCTTTTAATTAGGATTTTTTGTGTGTTTTGGAATGTTTTTGAACTTTTGGAATGTTTTAGAATTTTGCTTGTTGCAGTTGTTTTGGAATGTCTTATAATTTTGCTTTCTGCAATTTTTTTGGAATGCTTTATATTTTGCTGCATTTTTTATACAAAAAATGGTTTTTTAAAATCCTTTGATTGTTATATTTTGTTGTAAATCTGTCGCAAAAAATTTTAGAAATTTTGTCGCAAACCTTAATTTCTAAGTTGTAGGAAATTTGTAGGTACATTAAAAATATATTTTTATTTGTAGGAAATTTGTCGCAAACTGTTTAGAGAAAGTTTAATAACTTTTTAGGAAATTTGTTGGAAATCGTTTAGAAAGTTTAGAATTTTGTAGATAATTTGTCGCAAATTGTTTAGGGAAAATTTATAAATTTATAGGAAACTTGTGGCAGGAAAGTTTTATAGTTTGTAGGAATTTTGTCGTAGGAAAGTTTTAAAATTGTAGGAATTTTGTCAGAAAAATTCAAAATTATGAATATTTTCTTAATAATTTTATTAATTTTAAAAATAAAATATCATAAAATAATATACAAAAAAGGAAAAAATGTGGAAGAATTGTCGGAATTTTGCGAGGAGAGCGTTTTCTCAGTATTTTGTAGCAAAATTTGCGAGGAAAGATTTTGTCAGAATTTTGTAGCAGATTTTGTCGTATTTTTGTAGCTAATCCGGTTACCGACAATTTTATTTTCTATGAATTTTTTTGAGGAAGTTTGTGGGTTAGTCCAATTTCAGACAAATTTGCTACTAATTTGGTTGTCACAAACTTGACAGTTTTCTAGTAGTGCACACCTACAAATGATATCTAGTCTTCTATTTATAGCCTTCTAGCCTTGTTCTCCAAGTCAAGTGGCCCCTTATAGGAAAACCATTAAAGTCGCTAACACACATGAATATAATAGCTAAAGTCGACAATCCACAAAATCAACAAAGTCGTCAAATGTCTTCACTAAGGTCGCTTAATATTGATAACATCATTCTCAAATTTAGACCTAACTATACACACATTGAAGAAATCTAATTTTGTTTTGAAAAGGGTTTGATATAGTACATATATGTACATTTGAAGAAGCTGGTCATTCTGAACATTTTTTGATTATATATATAAGTGTTATGAACATAGTTTAACAGGAACAATTTTGGACGAATGAGAGGATGCCACCTCATATCTACACATGTGTTATTTCAAGGGTAATTTTATAAATTACCGACCTGATACCTTTTCAATAAGCAGCCTTCTCTCTCTCATTCATAAATAAAAACCAGATCTCCTTCTTTCTCTCTCATATCACAATCTCTCTCTCTCTCTCTTATTCAAAAATCAAGAACCCCGGATGTTTTTTTCAAGATCCAATCGAAGATGGTTACAGATAACGGGTGGTTCTTGGCTCAATTATGTTGGGGGTCAGGTTAAGGATGAACGATCGGGCTCTACACGAAGCTATCGTGGTGGATGGTGGTGTTGACGGTAGGTGGGGGCGGAGATAATGCCCGGCCACCGGACGATCGTGGTGGATGGTGGTGTTGACGGTAGGTGGGGAATTATAAACACGAAATCAGATCTGTTTCTCTCTCTCTATCACACAAAAGATCTGTTTCTCTCTCTCTCATATCACGAAATCAGATCTTTGTCTCTCTCCTTGCTCACCACCAGAACCCTAGTTGGTGGTGGTTGGTAGAGTTCGGTGATGGTGGTGGTGTGGGGCAGAGGTGGGTGACGGTGGTAGGGGGTTTGGTCATTGGGGCGACAGCAGGGGGACGGTGGCTTGAATGACGGCGTGGTGGCGGCGGATCTTGAATCTCGTAGAAGAAGCGGCGGTTGGATGTGGTGAGAGGACGGCTGCAGCGGTGGGGGCGTAAAAAAGTGTTTTAAACACAAAATGTGGGGATTTGGGGGCGGATTCTACTAGGGGAATTTGAAGAAACAAGAAAAAGATCGAACAAACAAAGGAATTATGGTTGTTTTCGCATGGATGTCGAGTCAAGATAAACATTTGAAGTACTATATTGATCTTTATTCATCTTTTGGTTGGGATTCTCTTGTTTGCCATAGCCAATTTCTTAAGTTGTATGTGTTCTTTAACCCTCAACTTATAAACACTTAATTGTTGTTTGGTTTTTTGAATTTAGTTGGAATTGTTTTGGGAAGAAATATTGGTTGCAAAGTTGAAAATGGTTTCAATTTGCATGATGAATCTCATAATCTGAGCTGTTGTTGAGAATCTGATAATTATTATGATTGATTCTACATGATAATTGAATATCATCCAAATTACCCTTTTTCTCATCAAGAAGTATGTGACAAAGAGTTAGTTTTGTGGATTGAAAGTTAAGATCCATTATTTCTCCTTCTAGGTACATAAAATATACATCTGTCTTATAGACATTAGATATAGAGTAGTTAAACGAGTCGTATTCATGCTTAAAACTTTTGTTGTTCGCGTTATCAGATACCTGTTAAACCTGCTAAGACACGATTTGCCAGCCTTATATATATATACACACACACACACACACATACATATATACTTCAATATAAATTAAATTTATAGTTTTATATATCCACTCTATTAGATTTTGGTCTACTATATACAAATTTACGACTATATCTTTAAGTACTAGCTCAATCAAGCCAATAAAAAAATTAATATCAAATCTAAAAGTTAAACCCTAAACCGATAAAGGACAGTCTGCTCATCATCTCAATGTTTCATGCTGTTATCCTAAGTCGGTCGTCTCCTGCTCTCGACATCATTGTTCGTGCATATGATCATCCCCTCGTCTGCCACAACATTGTTATTCATAAGAAAATATTATGCCATGAAATGTGCCTGTATTTAAAGACATGAAAACTTGAGACCTAACATTGTCACTATCTTTCTTAGCAAATTTAAATCGGGCGACATGGTTGTCCAAATCACTTGAACTTCGCTCGATGCTTGCTCAAAATATTTACTGCTCAAAAAATGCTCGCTTGATTTGAGACCCGGTTTTAAATGAGCCACTCCGCTCAGTTCGGTTTGTAAACAAGCCAAGCATGAGCAAAGGTCCTCTCGGTTTGGATCGGCTCGTCAACAGCCCTAGTTTCGTGCATTAGGTGTTTGTCACATACTTGATCTCATTCAATTGCATGTTTCGATGCAGGGAATGAGAATATCGTTTACGTATCCTCTGAAAATGAAGTGAAGGTTTTTGACGTCCATATTGTAACACCCCGTGTTAGGAAAGTCAAAGTACAAGTCAAAGTCAAAGTCAAAGAAAGAAAAGATTGCTAATTGCGATCTATCACTCCTTGCTTAACTATTGACTTTACTTCATTGACTTGTAATCGATTCTTTATTTTATTTTTATTGACTTTAGTTGTATTATGTGGAGTATCTGTGAATAATCGAGGTTTAATCGCATGTTTAATCGCTAATCTGTTTAATCCCTAATCGAATCGCAATCGCATTGCGACTCGAATTATGCGTTCTGGATATTGTTTTACGTGTGTGTGCTATTTATGTGTTACTTGTGCATGTTTACTTTATGTTTGTGGTGGTTAATCGAAACGCAATCGCAACTATATCGCAATCGCAATCTAATCGCAAACGCTAAACTCAAGTTATTTAGGGTATTTAGGGTGATTGTATGTTAGATATAGTATTTGTGTGGTTATTATTAATCTATCGCATCTCTCAATCGATACTCGCTTAAATGCATCGCAACGTCCAAAACGCAAAACGAAACGTCAAAACGGAACTCGTCGGAGCCACTCGATCGAATGACCGTTCGATCGAATGGCCATCTGATCGGATTGCCATCCTACACTTGCTCCCCCTTTCCTTTTTTGGCAACCTATAAATACCCCCTGTCACATCACAAGTGATGTGACAGCTCTCTCTCATTCGACCAGCACGCTCCAGACCTTCTTTCTCTCAATTTCTCACGATTCTTGTAAGTTTCCAACTCAAATCTTGTAGGATCGGGGATTCGATCAAAGGAGTCGTTCAAAAGAGTTCTCGATCAATACGAAAGGCGGAATTATACGTATTGATGTTATATCAGCTAGATTCACACTTAGAATCACTTTAACTGTCGATTGTATTGATTTGATAGTGTTTACAGATCGTTCGACACTTCGGCAGCACTTCGTCTCTGGAATCACAAAGTTACAAATGAAGATCCAAGACCACCTATTTATAGGAATGCCAGACTACACGAACCATTTCATGCTTTCTGGCCAGACCCCATGAACTTGCCAGGTCGCACGAACTGGCCAGGTCGCATGAACCTGCCAGGTCGCATGAACTTGGTCACCTCGTGTGAGGTGGCTGGTTCAGGCCTATTTCCCGATTCTCTCGTACAACGTGTCCTGGTCTATCTATTCTAGTTACATGACTCGATACAAGACATAAGACGAGTCAACAGACATATACACTAACAAACTCCCCCTTGCATGATGACGAGTCTTCAGTGTATTGAGTCTTCAGTCGTGATCGGTCTTCTCGCTCTTTCCAAAGTATCTTTCTCTGTAAGCATCATTCAATCCCTATCTTCTTCTTGTCTCTATCTTCTTCTTTCTTAGATCTCTTGATTCCTTAAGCTCATTAGCATCAGCAGCTTCTTTCTCGAGCAATGTTCCATAATCTGAGTCTGGCTCTTTTAAACTTCAAACTCCCCTTTGCTAACAGACTCCCCCTTAAGTTGTTCTGGGATCGCAATCTGTCATAGCACTCGTTCTAATATTGTGTCTTAGCTTAACCTCTGCTCAGGCTTAGACACGAGGATCTGACTCTACAACTTTCACAGGTTCAGAAACGTCTCCTGGTTCTCCGTAGCAACAGGATCAAGAACCTGGTAACCTGCACAATTCTCTACCCAAAAGTAAATTTCACAATTGTTAAAATTTAACAGATTTAGAAACCACTTGTAGATATCTTACAACATTTCTCAAATTATCTCAAACTTTTAACTTCATTTTTCATTTCAAACACACTTTCCCAATCCACTGTTGTTCATCATATTTAGCACTCGGAATTTTGAAAATCAGTTTTTAACATCAGTTGTTGAAAATAAGATGAAATAAATTTTTTTTTTATTTTTCAAAATTTTATGCTAAAACACACTGAAAATCTTTTTAAATTTTTTTCTTTATAATGAAAAGCAGTAAAGAAATATTTACAGACATATTTTTGTGAGTTTGTGTAAGAGGATCATATCAGTTTTTGACAAATCACTAGCACCGTTGAGCTTTAAACACTTTAACTTCTAAATGATTCACTTAGATTGTCAGTATACTGAGCCATTTAAATTTTCACACAAAGTTTAATTGTTTTGAGATACGAGAATTGGTGTTTTAAGCACTTAACTTATTCGCGTGTCCCACCTCAGAATATACTCCCGTATCAAGATTCCCTAGATTCAGTCTTACAGGTGAGTTTACCAATTTGATATATGTTCTTTGGGTTAGTGCAAGACCTTGAGAGCTCAGGTATGAACTTCCGTTCAGTCAAAGAGATGAAGGCTCGACTTTAGGTGTGTTTCCTTTAGGAAATCTTTTCTTCAACTGCAATTGATTCATATCTTTCGATATTTTTCAATCTTTGTGCAGAGGGTAAGCTTTTAAAGCACGTAAAGTATTATACGAGGTCTAGTCCATTGCTTCCGCAATATCAGAAGATCAGGTATAATACCCCAGATATTAAACAGCATAAAGACCTAGTATCTCAGAATCAGGCAATCTCTCAAACAAGATTTCGGGGGTTACCCATATAGACAAGAGATGTTCCCCACGAGATAAGAAAGCTATTAATATTTAGGTTTATATCTCGAAGTCAATCTACTGAATGTGTAAAAACCTACTGACATATCATCAGTGAGACCGTTTATCACATATTTAACTTTCCAATTCTTTAGCATGTTGTGATTGTCTACTGATGTAATATCATTTCCTCTTTTTCACAACAAAACTCATTTTTGATTTTTCGATGTTTTTGTGTTTTTTATTTTATCATGTTTTTGGATTTTTCAAATTTTCAAATTTTTAATTTTTTACTCCTCCTAAAATCAAAAATATGTTTCAATTTTTGATTTTCTGGGAAAATTTGAAAGTAAAAGGAAACTGTACAAATAAAATGACAAACTGATGTGAATTGCTTCAATTCTCCATTCTCTTGGCTTAAACAATCAGAACTCCCCCTGGCAACAAACTATTTTCCCATTATGATTTCAAAACACTTAAGTTTGTTTTAATCAAAATGGTTTTTCCGGAAAAATTAGTTTTGTTGATTTCACACATCATGGTGATTCATTCATCACTTTGTTCTTTCAACCACTTTGTAAAAAAATATCACTTGTAAGTTTTTCACAAAAACATTTTCCAAGAATGATGCCGATTCATGCTCCACGATTACCAACATTGGGAGCTTCGGCAAGTCAGGATTTCAAACAAAGAATGCTGACACCCAAGCCTGACCAGCCTTAGGTGCATCCAAGTTATATTCACTCGGTGTGTAAGTTCTCCTCTTTGATTCATAAAATTCCTTTACCCCTTTGGCCCTTCCATCAACCATCTTACCAAAGATATGTTTCACTTTGCAATTAAACGCTTTTTCGACATCAAATTCTTTCTTTTTAGAATAGAATTGATTCGAAATCTCTACTTTTCTAAATTTTGATTTTAAATTTGCAGCCCGCAATGGTGGAAAGTTGACATCATCCATTGGCGGTACTGACTTTTCTCTTTTTAGCTCAACTTGTGGCTCCTCTGACTTTGACGAGTCAGATTCATCGCCAGAAAGTGGCTCCTTTGCTTCCAAAGAAACAAACTCATCGCCAGAAAGTGGATCAAATGATGGATATGAAGAGAATCCATTATTGTTGTTTCATCCTTGAGATGACCCTCCAGAAGAACTGTTTGCGTTAAATGCAGTTTCGATCTTTGGTGCAATGTTGGTCTTATTAATCGTACTTCCTTTGTAGTACAGACCAATGTCCTGTTCACCATTAGAATTCTTCATTTTCGCCATCTTTCGTTGTTCCATCTCTTGAACTTCGAGTTTTTCAAAAAACTTGCTCAGCGATAGATTTGCAAATTCACCATTATTCTTCAAAATCATAAGATGCGTGCCCCAAACATCTTGTGGCAACGCATCGGCCAACTTTTCCACCTATTCTTCTCTATCTTTCTTGATATCCAATCGCTTCATGTTAACCACCAAATTGCAATATCTTTCTATAATCATTTTGGTGTTTACAGTTTTCAATCCATGAAATAGATCAAATTACTTCTTCAAAAGCGATTTTTTGTTCTTGATCATGTCTAAACTTCCAACAAACTTCGTTTTTAGTGCTTTCCACATTGAGTGTGCACTTCCATTGTGTTGCAATAAGATCAAGATATCTTCCTTAATGGCTTGTTGCAATATACTGATCATCATCTTTTCACTTTTGTATTTCTTTTTCTCTTTTTCATCTAAATCTTTAATAGCAACAATCTCTCCGTATTCATCAATCGGTCTAACATATCGTTCTTAAACACATTCCCACGCCTCTAAGTGATTCGCTTGAACCCAATTTTCGAAACGTTCCTCCCATCCACTATACTCCTCGATATTCTTGAGCTTAGGTGGCTTTTGCATGGTGCCCATTTCATTCTCTAAGTTCACGTTCTAAGCCATAGTGATCGGGGTAGCAAATGCATTGTAAAATTCGTTTTCCATGTTTTGGTGAAAAGATTTACAAAAACACAATGTTCAAGCGAGCTGGAAAGTCACGCGTCCTGGAAATCTTCAAATTGTACAAATCCGTACGACCTGAGATTTGAACCAAACGACCTGGTTCAATTTCAAGCGGCCTGAAAAACTTTCAAATGATCTGAAGACCTTTAAACCACACCGTACGACCAAAATTTCACGCGACCTGGTCCTATTTCAAACCATGCGACATGTCCTGAGTTCAAACCGTGCGTGATGACTTGATTTCAAACCGAGCGACCTGATTGAATTTCCAAACGACTTGGCCACTTCAAACGACCTGGATCATACTTCAACAATGAATCTTGACTTTCAATATAAAATCATATGCAAACTGACATTATGTAGCCGACAACAATCTTTGAATTCGATATTAATTGGGCCGATTAATATGATAAAGTCACATGGGCCACGTGATTGTTCAGAGAACAAAGTAATTTGATTGGACCGAGATATATATTGATCAGATCAAATCAAGTGTAACTCGTGACATCTGTTGTAGTTTATTAATGAAACAAAGAACGGTTGACAAACGACCTGATAAGTTTACACGATCTGATGATTGTTTCACACGGTTTGGTCAGACTTTTCAAAAGACCTGGTCACCTCGTTTGAACAAATCAAACGATTTGGAATTTGTCAAATGACCTGATTAAATTTCGAACGATCTGGTGAGATTTTCAAGCGACTTGGAGATGTTTCAAACGATCTGAGTCAATATTCAAATGATTTCAAGTCCAATAGTTCATCATTTTGTCAATTTTTATCAAGTTTTAGGTTGAATTTGGTTCTGATTTGTTCACGGATTGATTAAAACTCGGTTTTACGTGTTATATCACAAAATCAGGTCATATTAACCACGAAGTCATGGTTAATTTTGAAAAAAACGTGTAGAGAATGAGTAGAAAGAAGTTGTTTTTGATGAAATCAAGCTGAAATGGTAAGAACTCTTCCTCCTAAGCTCTGGTACCACTTGCAGGATCGGGGATTCGATCAAATGAGTCGTTCAGAAGATTTCTCAATCAATACGAAAAGCGGAATCAGACGTATTGATGTTATATCAGCTAGATTCACACTTAGAATCACTTTAACTTTCAATTGTATTGATTTGATAGTGTTTACAGATCGTTCGACACTTCGGCAGCACTTCGTCTCTGGAATCACAAAGTTACAAATGAAGATCCAAGACCACCTATTTATAGGAATGCCAGACCCCACGAACCATTTCATGCTTTCTGACCAGACCCCATGAACTTGCCAGGTCGCACGAACTGGCCAGGTCACATGAACCTGCCAGGTCGCATGAACTTGGTCACCTCGTGTGAGGTGGCTGGTTCAGGCCTGTTTCCCGATTCTCTCGTACAACGTGTCCTGGTCTATCTATTCTAGTTACATGACTTGATACAAGACATAACATGAAGTCAACAGACATATGCACTAACAAATCTTGTACTTCTATGATCTAAATGCACTTCTTCATCATTTTCTCTTTTTAATCTTAACTTTTAACCGTGAAATCAGCGGATTTGAGGTGTTCTAGGATGATGTCATCATGGAGTTCTTATGAACTTCAAAATTTGGCTTCATTCCACCAAGAACAACTTAGATCTGAAGGATTTCCACATGATTAAACAATGTTTTCGCATAGATCTAAACATTTTCAAAGTTAAAAGGATTGAAAGATACTTTTCCAACTTTCTTTCAACTCTTTTACACTCAGTGCACTCAAAACCGATAGAATCGGAGCTCATTCAGGCCTTCTACTCTTCTCTAGTGATGTATCGGTTTGAGTACCAACGAGATAACCGATTTCGGGTTGAACATAAACACCATCACTAACAGTCAACTGATCGGATTGGGGTGATTCCCGTTCGATCGGATAACCTGGGTCTGATGGAGGTTTTCGTTGTTTAAAACGTTGTCATACTGTCACGATTAAACCACACGACTTTCAACACTTAACAAATTTTCAAGTTGCAAAACAATCAGAACGTGGGACGGATCACCGTCCGATCGGATTGCCAACCGATCGAACCTCAATCCGATCGGATTGCACCAAGACTTCAACACTTAAACTTTTTACAATTTTCAAAGATCATTAGTTTTTAACGGATTGCCATCCGATCGAGTGACAATCCTGCTGTGAGCTTGTTCTCCAAAGAAAGGTCTCGCCGGACGGATCGCCATCCAATCGAACTGCCGTTCGATCGAACGACCTGAAAGGTAGAGATACTTCTCTGTTTTCAAAACGATACAACGAAAGCTTCAAAGCCAATATACACAAACACATCCTTACCAAACGAATATCAATCCGACCGAATGGCCATCCGATCGGATGACCATCCGAATGGATTGACATCCAATCGAATGACCACCCGATCGGATTGCCATTCGATCGGATTACCGTTCGACACTTGGTACTCTTCGCACCGTTTTTCGCGCCGTTCCATCGCTTATGCTATCGTTAACTGTTCAGGCTAATCTCTCAGCACTCCCTTCAATCCAAGAGAGCATTTACTTGTTAAATGCTATCTGTAAGTATACTCGAACCCTTTTTGCTTTACGCACTTTTGGGTGTTACATACGTTACTTATTCAAATCACAATTGACACACAACGCAAACACTATTTATACGCTGACCGTTATTG
Source organism: Helianthus annuus (assembly GCF_002127325.2). Classification (NCBI taxonomy): domain Eukaryota; kingdom Viridiplantae; phylum Streptophyta; class Magnoliopsida; order Asterales; family Asteraceae; genus Helianthus; species Helianthus annuus. The sequence continues at coordinate 126,656,654 of NC_035436.2, forward strand.
CATTTTACTTGTTATTCGATGAATACTTGTATGTTATGTTTACACAGTGATTGTTGCCTGACACCTTAGCAATGATAGTACTATAGTTTGGACTCAGTACCTGTTGTGGATAGGGGTTATTAAGGGCTTTACTTCACGTGTCCCAGTGGGGATATGTGTGGCGAATTCTACAACTCGCAGTCACGTCTGTACATATTTCATTGTCGATAACCTACCAGCTTCACTTTGCTACATGTTACATGCTGGTTATGCTTAAACAATTTCGAACTCTATTATAGTATCAAACTTGTATGCTCACCTTTACACTATGTGTATTGACCTCTACTTTAACGTATGTGACAGGTGTTTGAATGCTAAGGATGTTGTGCTCTTGCTTGCTTTCATGTAATCGAGCTTAGGAAAGACTAGAAACAAACGAACAATTTATTTATTTTGAGTTGTCGAAACATGATTTGCCTAGAGATATCTATGTCTGTAATAATTGATTTTACTTGATGGGTTATGGCATGGGACATAATATTAACTATCCGGTAATTTAGTTGTTATGGAATTTCTCTTGGACAATCTGTTTCGCTCAGCGTCGCACCCCGATGTTTCCGTCATCGGTTGGGGTGTGACACATATGGTAATCTTCATTGGTTCGACATTGTCAGATTTTGGTTGCTTATAAGACATTAAGAACTGCCCGTGAAAGTGTATCATTTTCTAGATTTCTTGAAATATCTTTCTCATGACATAGTTTCCATGTATTTTTTACTTAGTCGTCTTAACTTATATTTAGATATGTAGCAGTGTGCAGTTTCTTCCTTGGGGACCTTGCAAAGGTATTCTCTTCATATTTATGTTCTTTTGTTTAGAAAAGTGTGCTTGAGACGCAAGGCAAGCTTCAAAACGCCTCAGGGGTTGAGGCGGTGCCTCGCGTACTTCTGGGTCAAAAATTTTCACATGCGTAAAAATTAACTATCGGGTAATTTAGTTGATTTTAGTTGATGGGTTATGGTATGGAACATAATATTAACTATCCGGTAATTTAGTTGTTATGGAATTTCTCTTGGACAATCTGTTTCGCTCAGTGCCGCACCCCAATGTTTCCGTCATCGGTTGGGGTGTTAAAGATTCGTATTAGAGCCATAACTATAGGGAATTAGGCTAGACTCAACCTAGTCCGGGTCGATCTCTTAGAAACGCCTTAGTCTATAGTCTAAGTACCAACAGACCGACTTGTGCATACCCTATAGGGGTTTTGTACGAGCTTACTTGCTATTCTCGCTCGCACTCGCTGAACACTATCACTACACTATTTTCGAAAATGAACGAGTGACTTGATCGAGACTAGATGTGAAAACCGCAAACTCTCGATCAGATCGCTTGTTTGACCCGCATTTTTACTATAAACAAGAGAATTTGCATTGAATCGGGAGTGAAATCCATACTTCGACGCAAATTTCCATTGCTATCTCATCAAAACAGGAAAGAAGTTGTTAAGTCAGGGGTGAAACCGGAACCTTGATGACTTATTCCGCTTTATTTTGGTTTTACAAAAACTCTCACCAAAGTCTTGACGGATTCCAACGACTTGAAGACACACAGTAACTGGAAGGATGCGTGCCATTCGCTCGAAATTGAGGTGAGAGCACAGTCCCGAAAGCCAAAGTGTGTACCTGAAGTCCTCGTGAATAGTTAAACCGCTTTGGGTAGTCGATGTCTACACACCCAAGGCAATTTATTCTCGATTTCATGTGTTTTCGATTCTGGATCTCGCCGCTGCTGACTCTGATATTTGTCGCTTTAATGGGGATTTTTATGTGTTTATGTGATTTTACCTGTTTATGTGTTTCGTTTTTTGGTGATTTATTCGCTTTTCGCTTCGATCAACACACACGACTCGCACTGCACATCTATCTCAACACGTTAACAAATCGCTTGATGCTCGTTTATGCTATACTGCTCGCTATGCTACTCGTTGTGTACTCGCTAATCGCAATCGCTATTCTCGAACTCATGGACTTTGAATGATAGGTGAAAATCTACGATATATGTAGATGAATACGTGCAAAATATAGTGGACTGCTTGCTTCGGTGCTTACGTGGACTACGTGCTTCTGTGCCTAAGTGCTTCTGTGGATTACGTGCCTATGTGATAATGTGTTGATGTGTTCCTGTGCTTTATATAAAGTAGACTTGGGAGAAATCCATTAGGTTATGCTTAACTTAATCAAAATAGTGTCTGAGTCCTGTCGCGATGTCTGTTGCAGACAATGTCGTCATTTGGATCATTTCACTCCCGCTCTGCTCGACGCAATCATGAAGACAAGCGTATCGCTGCTCTTGTCTCTAAGCAAATGGCGAAAGTCATACCGCAAATTGTTAGCGAGTTGAACGAAAACACTAGCAAGTCTTCGGAAGAGTCCAGGAGTGATTCTCCTAAAGCTACTTTCAGCTTCAAGCAGTTCAAAATCTGCAGACCGAAAGCATTTACCGGCGAAGATGGGCCTACAGCCATTTTTCAATGGTTTGATTCAATCGAAGTTACCCTACGCCAGAACGGCTGTCTGGAAAACCTTCGCACTCTTAACGCCACCGGCGTCTTCCAATCCGAGCTCTAGATTGGTGGACGGTCGAAAGAAACAAGCGCGGAAATGATGCAGCTTATGGGCTGACATGGGATGAGTTGAAGGACATCATGATGCAAGAGTTCTGCCCTCCCCACGAGCGCCAAAAGTTGGAGGACGAGTTCTGGCACATCAAACAAAAGGATGGCGACAACGCTGGTTTAACTGCTCACTTCAAGCAGCTGAGTATAATCTATCCAGGTCAAGTTACTACCCCCGAAATCACCATCAAGAAGTATATCCGTGCTCTACCGGATTGCGTGGCTGATTTCGTCCAAACTGCGAAGATGAAAACTATTGAAGAGACCTTCCTGCTCGCTGCCGAGATCAACGACAAGCGGGTTAAGGCTGGTTACTTTGATAAGGCCTCCAAGAATCTCCACCAAGTTACCGCTGCTCCCACCGCTGAAACCGCCACCGCACCACAATCCTCAAGTTCCTCCCGCCGCATGAGAAAGAACAGCAAATCCAGCAACAAGAACTGTGCGGTAACTACCGCTCCGCACCAAGCAGTACCTGCTCAACAGCAACCCCAACACCGCCAAGTAGCGGCCCCGGTCACTAACGCACCGCTGGCTAAGCGTGCGTATACTGGGCGTCAACCGGCTTGCCCTACCTGTACTTATCACCATCCCGTGGGGATTACTTGCAGATACTGTGTGCACTGTAACATGTACGGCCACTTCACCGCCAACTGTCGTACTGCTCCACATCAAGCTCCAGCTCCAGCTCAAGGTTAAGCTACTTCTCCACAAGCTCTACTTCCTGCTACTCAAGGCCAACAAGCGGCTCCTGCACCCGCGATCCACACTAGAGCTTGCTTTGCGTGTGGTGATCCCAACCACTTCTCAAACATGTGCCCCAATCGAGTGGTGAAGCAAGAGCCACAACAGCAGCAGCCCCAGTAGCAGCCTCTGCAGCAGCAGCAGCAGCAGCAGCAGCCTGCGGACGTGCTTTCAACATCAACGCCCGCTAAACTCAAGCAGACAACAATGTGGTTAATGGTACGTTCCTTGTGAATGGTATATATGCTTCATGTTTATTTGATACTAGAGCCGATAATTGTTTTGTATCGTTTGAATTCGAAAAGCTCTTTAATCGTAAGCGCGCCCATCTCCCCTCGACATTTGATGTTGAAGTTGCCACCAGAAGAATCGTTGCTGTCAATTCTATTCTTCATGATTGTACCCACGAACTCAACAATCATGTTTTCCCTATTGACCTTATTCCGATGCAGCTCAGTAGTTTTGACGTCATAGTAGGCATGGACTTTCTTCGTGAAAACCATGCTGAAGTTGTTTGTTTTAATAAGATGATTCGTTTCTCGCTCGCCAATAGTGATCAATTGTGTGTTTACGGTGAAGTCGCGTCGAAGAAACTCCAACTCATGTCGTGTGTCCAGTCTAGCAAGTATCTCCGCAAGGAATACCAAGCTTTCTTGGCGTACATTGTAGTAGCGGAGAAAAAGGAAGTTAAGGAGATAGACAAGGTGCCTGTGGATCGTGATTTTTCTCTTGTCTTTCCTGATGACTTACCTGGTTTACCTCCGATTCATGATATCGACTTCCGTATCGATCTCATTCCTGGAGCAAATCCTGTTGCTACAGTTCCTTATCGACTTGCTCCGTCTGAAATGCGCGAACTCTCGAGTCAACTCCAGGAATTGCTTGACAAAGGCTTTATTCGCCCTAGCACCTCTCCTTGGGGCGCGCCAGTTCTTTTTGTCAAAAAGAAGGATGGGTCGTTCCGGATGTGCATCAACTACAGGGAATTTAATAAGCTGACTATCAAGAATCGCTATCCCCTGCTTCGAATCGATGATTTGTTCGATCAGTTACAAGGTGCTACGTGTTTCTCGAAGATTGATTTACGCTCAGGCTATCACCAGTTACGCATTCAAGAGGAGGACATACCCAAAACCGCTTTTCGCACCTGATACGGCCACTATGAGTTCGTTGTTATGCCCTTTGGGTTGACCAACGCACCTGCGGTTTTCATGGATCTGATGAATTGCGTGTGTAAACCCTTTCTCAACCGCTTCGTCATCGTGTTCATCGATGATATCCTGATCTATTCCAAGTCGAAAGCCGAACAGGCGCAACATCTACGTTTGGTTCTCGAACTACTCCAGGGGAATCGACTCTATGCCAAGTTCTCCAAGTGTGAATTTTGGCTGGAGGAGGTTCAATTCCTCGGTCACATTATCAATAGTCAAGATATTCACGTCGACCCCGCAAAGATCGAAGCTGTTAAGAGTTGGGTTACACCTAAGAACCCGTCTGAAGTCTGTTCTTTTCTCGGACTAGCGGGCTATTATCACCGATTCATCGATGGATTCTCTAAAATCGTTGTTCCGCTGACTTTTCTCATGCACAAAGACAAGACTTTTGTTTGGGGAACTGAACAAGAGACAGCCTTTCAAACTCTCAAGCATATGCTCTGCAATGCTCCCGTTCTTGCTTTACCCGACGGAAACGATGACTTCGTTGTCTATTGTGATGCCTCGAACCTTGGTCTTGGTTGTGTTCTTATGCAAAGGGACAAGGTTATCGCTTACGCGTCTCGTCAGCTCAAAATCCACGAGAAGTACTATACAACCCCCGACCTCGAGTTAGGCGCAGTTGTTTTTGCGTTGAAAATTTGGCGACACTACCTGTATGGTACAAAGTGTACGGTCTTCACCGACCATAAGAGCCTACAACACATCCTCAGCCAAAAAGAACTGAATATGTGCCAACGCCGATGGGTAGAACTTCTCAATGATTATGATTGTGAGATTCGTCATCATCCTGGCAAAGCAAAAGTCGTTGCCGACGCTCTCAGCAGACGAAGCTATTTGCATAGCGTTCGTAATATCCAAGCCCAACACCATCTTGAAACTCTTATCTGTGACGCTCAGCAAGCTTGTTTTACCGAACGCACTTTGAAGAAGGAAAGGATTCTTAACGATTGCGCCCAGCTAGTGAATAAATCGAATGGGATATTCCATTATCTAGGCCGAATTTGGATCCCCAAGCGCACCAATCTATGAAAAATTCTTCTAGATGAAGCCCACAAATCTCGATATTCTATTCATCCCGGTGCCGATAAAATGTACCAGGACCTTTGCTACAAGTACTGGTGGTTGGGCATGAAGAAAGATATCGCTCTCTATGTTTCAAAGTGCCTGACTTGCTCGAAAGTCAAGGCCGACCACCAAAGACCCTCTGGCTTACTCGTCCAACCCGAAATCCCTATGTGGAAATGGGACAGTATAGCTATGGACTTCATAATGAAACTCCCGCGTACGCCATCAGGCCACGACAACATCTGGGTTGTCGTTGACCGTTTGACTAAATCTGCTCACTTTCTTCCGATACGAGAAGAATTTAAGGCAGAAAAATTAGCCCGAATCTACACCGACGAGTTCATTTGTCGACATGTTATGCCTCGCGACATCATCTCTGACCGCGATGGTCGGTTTACCTCGCGTCTTTGGGAAACATTTCAATCTGCTCTCGGTGCTACTTTTAATCTAAGTACCGCTTTCCATCCCCAAACCGACGGTCAGACTGAAAGAACGATTCGTACCCTTGAAGACATGTTTCGCTCGTGTGTCATAGATTTCGGTGGTAATTGGGACGCGCACTTACCTTTAGTCGAATTCTCGTACAATAACAGTTATCATTCTAGCATCCAAATGACACCATTTGAGGCATGATACGGAAGAAAATGTCGATCGCCTATTTTATGGCACGAGATCGGAGACTCGCAAATAACCGGTCCTGATCTGTTGCAAGAAACAACTGAGAAAATCCTCCAAATTCGAGACAATCTGCTGAAAGCTCGGAGTCGTCAGAAAACTTACGCCGATAGACGCCGCAAGCCCCTTAAATTTGACGTTGGCGATCACGTATTCCTAAAGGTATCAACTTGGAAGGGTGTGGTCAGATTCGGCAATAAAGTAAAGCTCGTGCCTCGATATGTTGGACCCTTTAAGATTCTGGAAAGGATCGGCAAAGTGGCCCACAGACTCGAACTACCGGAGGAACTTAGCAACGTCCACCCGACTTTCCACGTTTCGAACCTCAGAAAGTGTCTGGCTGAGCATGATTTATAAGTGCCACTCGAGGATCTACAAGTGGACGAAACATTACACTTCGTGGAGAAGCCTGTCAAGATCATGGACTGAGAAACCAAGAAGCTCAGGCGCTCACGCATTCCCATTGTGAAGGTTCGCTGGGAAGGCAAACACGGCACAAAGTTCACCTGGGAACTCGAAAGTGACATGAAGGCGAAGTCCCCGCAGTTGTTTGTTACAGCTAAGGCCTAATTTCGGGATGAAATTCCCTAAGTGGGGGAGGCTGTAACACCCCATGTTACGAAAGTCAAAGCACAAGTCAAAGTCAAAGTCAAAGGAAGAAAAGATTGCTAATTGCGATCTCTCACTCCTTGCTTAACTATTGACTTTACTTCATTGACTTGTAATCGAATCTTTATTTTATTTTTATTGACTTTAGTTGTATTATGTGGAGTATCTGTGAATAATCGAGGTTTAATCGCATGTTTAATCGCTAATATGTTTAATCGCTAATCGCATCGCAATCGCATTCGCAACTAGAATTATGCGTTCTGGATATTGTTTTACGTGTATGTGCTATTTATATGTTACTTGTGCACGTTTACTTTATGTTTATGGTGATTAATCGAAATGCTATCGCAACTCTATCGTAATCGCAATCTAATCGCAAACGCTAAACGCAAGTTATTTAGGGTAATTGTATGTTAGATATAGTATTTGTGTGGTTATTATTAATCTATCGCATCGCTCAATCGATACTCGTTTAAACGCATCACAACGTCTAAAACGTGAAACGAAACGTTGAAACGCAACTCGTCAGAGCCACTCGATCGAATGACCTTTCGATCGAATGGACATCCGATCGGATTGCCATCCGATCGAAGTGTCATCCGATGGGCACGCCATCCGACACTTGCTCCCCCTTTCCCTTTTTGGCAACCTATAAATACCCCTTGTCACATCACAAGTGATGTGATAGCTCTCTCTCATTCGACCAGCACGCTCCAGACCTTCTTTCTCTCGATTTCTCTCGATTTCTCGCGATTCTTGTAAGTTTCCAACTCAAATCTTGTACTTCTATGATCTACACGCATTTCTTCATCATTTTCTCTTTTGAATCTTAACTTTTAACCGTGAAATCAGCGGATTTGAGGTGTTCTAGGATGATGTCATCATGGAGTTCTTATGAACTTCAAGATTTAGCTTCATTCCACCAAGAACAACTTAGATCTGAAGGATTTCCACTTGATTAAACAATGTTTTCGCATAGATCTAAACATTTTCAAAGTTAAAAGGATTGAAAGATACTTTTCCAACTTTCTTTCAACTCTTTTACACTCAGTGCACTCAAAACCGATAGAATCGGAGCTCATTCAGACCTTCTACTCTTCTCTAGTGATGTGTCGGTTTGAGATCTTAATCCTACCAACAAGATAACCGATTTTGGGTTGAACATGAACACCGTCACTAACAGTCAACTGATCAGATTGGGGTGATTCCCGTTCGATCGGATAACCTGGGTCTGATGGAGGTTTCCGTTGTTTAAAACGTTGTCATACCGTATCGATTAAACCGCAAAACTTTCAACACTTAACAAATTTTCAAGTTGTAAAACGATCAGAACATGGGACGGATCGCCGTCCGATCGGATTGCCATCCGATCGAACCGCTATCCGATCGGATTGCACCAAGACTTCAACACTTAAACTTTTTACAATTTTCAAAGATCATTAGTTCTGAAGATTTGCCATCCGATCGGTAGACCATTCTATCGAGTGACAATCCTGCTGTGAGCTTGTTCTCCAAAGAAAGGTCTCGCCGGACGGATCGCCATCCGATCAAACTGCCGTTCGATCGAACGACCCGAAAGGTAGAGATACTTCTCTGTTTTCAAAATGCTACAATGAAAACTTCAAAGCCATCATACACAAACACATCCTTACTAAACGAATGTCAATCCGACCGAATGGCCATCCGATTGGATGACCATCCCAACGGATTGACATCCGATCGAATGACCACCCGACCGGATTGCCATCCGATTGGATTACCTTCGACACTTGGTACTCTTCGCACCGTTTATCGCGCCATTCCATCGCTTATGTTATCGTTAACTGTTCAGGCTAATCTCTCAGCGCTCCCTTCAATCCAAGAGATTGTTTACTTGTTAAACGCTATCTGTGAGCATAGTCGAACCCTTTTTGCTTTACGCACTTTTGGGTGTTACATACGTTACTTATTCAAATCACAATAGACACACAACGCAAACACTATTTATACGCTGACCGTTATTGCATGTTACGTGTTATTCGATGAATGCTTGTATGTTATGTTTACACAGTGATTATTGCCTGACACCTTAGCAACGATAATACTATAGTTTGGACTCAGCACCTGTCGTGGACAGTGGTTGTTAAGGGCTTTACTTCACGTGTCCCAGTGGGGATATGTGTTGCGCATTCTACAACTCGCAGTCACGTCTGTGCATATTTCATTGTCGATAACCTACAAGCTTCACTTTGCTACATGTTACATGTTGGTTATGCGTAAACGATTTCGAACTCTATTATAGTATCAAACTTGTATGCTCACCTTTACACTATGTGTATTGACCTCTATTTTAACGTATGTGACAGGTGTTTGAATGCTTAGGATGTTGTGCTCTTGCTTGCTTTCATGGAATCGAGCTTAGGGGAGTCTAGAAACAAACGAACAATTTATTTATTTTGAGTTGTCGGAACATGGTTTGCCTAGAGATATCTATGTCTGTAATAATTGATTTTACTTGATGGGTTATGGTATGGGACATAATATTAACTATCCGGTAATTTAGTTGTTATGGAATTTCTCTTGGACAATCTGTTTCGCTCAGTGTCGCACCCCGATATTTCCGTCATCGGTTGGGGTGTGACACATATGGTAATCTTCATTGGTTCGACATTGTCAGATTTTGGTTGCTTATAAGACATTAGGAGCTGCCCATGAAAGTGTATCCTTTTCTGGATTTCTTGAAATACCTTTCTCATGACATAGTGTCCATGTATTTTTTTACTTAGTCGTCTTAACTTATATTTAGATATGTAGCAGTGTACAGTTTCTTCCTTGGGACCTTGGGATGGTATTCTCTTCATATTTATGTTCTTTTGTTTAGAAAATTGTGCTTGAGACGCGAGGCAAGCTTCAAAACGCCTCAGGGGTTGAGGCGGTGCCTCGCGTACTTCTGGGTCAAAAATTTTCACATGCGTAAAAAATTTACACGGGGTGTGTAAAAGTTTGTTTCAAACCTTTTACGCCACCCGTAAAAACTTTGTTGCAAACCTTTTTTTACAACGGGGGTGTAAAAAGTTTATATCCGTAAAAAGTTCACACGCGACACTGTGCGTAAAAACTTTGTTGCAAACCTTTTACGCCACCCGTAAAAACTGTATATGCTCATATGATTATCGAATGTGAATTCTTTATTTGCCCGACTCACAAATAAATTACGTTCTAAAATCGAATTACCTTTTGCAGTCTTCATTTGCTCGGCATATGTGTGAACAAGTATTCGACACTTGGATTCTTTGAGGTTCGAGGAGCTGGTTTGAGCATGATTCTGAAATTTCTTGTTTGTGATTTTGGTTGAGTTTGTTTGTTAAGATTCTGAAATTTCGTAAATCCGAAATCGGGTCGGGTTGGAGTTTGATACTGATGTTTGTTGATTCTGATGTCTTTCAGGATAAGTTTAAAACCGAGGCGTAAAAAAGTTAAAAACCTGGACGTAAAAAAGTTTAAAACCAGAGAGTAAAAAAGTTTAAAACCGGGGCGTAAAAAAAGTTTAAAACTGGTGCGTAAAAAAAGTTAAAACCGGGGCGTAATAAAAGTTTAAAACCGGTGCGTAAAAAAAGTTTCAAACCGGGGCGTAAAAAATGTTTAAAACTGGGGCATAAAAAAATTTCAAAATTGGGGCGTAAAAAAAGTTCCCGCGCGTAAAGAAAGTTTTAAACCGGCGCGTAAAAAAAGTTTTAAACCAGGGCGTAAAAAAGTTTAAAATCGGGGTGTAAAAAAATTAAAATCGGGACGTAAAAAAATTTTAAAATCGGGGCGTAAAAAAGGTTTAAAACCGGGGCGTAAAAAATTATCTGAGACTTTACTGCATGTTTATAAATTTTTTTATAAAAAAACAATCTCATTAATTAAATTAACAACCAATAATGATACCAATCATTGCAGGCCATAGTAAAAAGGCCAATTTGCCCTTATCCCACTAAAAACAAAAAACCCATTAATTAAAGCACAATGATTACACTACTTTATTCTCTAATCTCATACATTAAAACATTTTTGATCAATGACTTATGTTGGTACAGTTCTAACAACTCAAGGTGATTCTCATTTTACCCAATCCCTAGTTTAATAATGTGTATATAGGGTAGGGTTTAAGCGAGAAACACCTTTAGTGCAAGAACCAATGTGAATACAACAAAATAAACCCACTACACCATCAAAAACCTAACCCCCCATCCAAAAAAAAAAAAAAAGAAAAAAGAAAAAACTAACCCCTCTAGCTAAATGCTAAAAGCTAAATTCTAATTTACCAAATTACGTGTATATAGTCAAGTGTCAAAAATGAAAACACAAATCAAATAAAAAGAAAGAAAGAAAGAAGGGAATCAAGCATTTCTTCAACTCTTCAATTACAATGCACATAAATTACAAATAAAAAGTACGTTAAATCAAGCACACATTTTTATTAAGTAAACAACATAAAATCTAGCATTTCTCTTTATTGTAGGACTGTGAAAGTCAAGCCCAGTACCAAGAATGGCACAAGAAACTTTAGTATCTTGACCATGAGTTCTTGAGTCGGGTCTAAACTAGAGATCTTATTAGTTGTAGATACATTGTGTCGGCGTCTTGATGGAAGAGTTGATTCATCGATCTTACCGATACAAAATTTCTGCATCATTTCTCTAGTTTCATCTTTATGTCCAGCCTCCTCAAAATCACTCGTCGCATCTTTATCTGCAATAATAAAAGTTTAGCCCAAATTGTGATTTTGAATCGTCGATCAAGTTGGAGTCATGGACAAAACGTACTAGTTGCTGCTATCATAGCTTCAGCACCTCCGGGGTGTTCGAGCAAAAACATGCTTACATCATAAACCTGATACACTTTATGTACTTAATGCATATGTTTATTCACTCTTCGTTTTTTACAATAAGCAGTTTGGAACTAACAGTTTCAAACTTCTTATTTTATTATTACATAGATAAGCAGTTTCCCTAAGCACACTTGTGAATCTGGTTAGTTAGGGATGAGTTCATTACAAAACAAATTTAAAATAGAGAAATGCAAAAACCATATAAGCATTTATACGTAGTGCTTTAAAGGTATAGTGGGAGAGAGAAACATATTGGTATCTCGTTAAACAGCGTTTGAACCTCAAATAGGGAAACAACTAACCTTTCCGGAAACGATCAACCATATATCATCGTATTCGTTGTGCTTTGATACCTCGTCAAACCGGTAAGTTTTCTGTTCTGAAGCCATTAATTATATATCTGCTTCTGCATACAAAAAACCAGATTAAATGTTATGTAATAACAAATCAAAAAAATATTGATCAAACAAGATATAGTAGAACTATCAGATATGAATCTACTTACCGATGATGGAGGGACGAAGGAAGTTAGATTACAATGTCATGAAGGAGTTTGGCTATTTATACCGAAACATATTGGAGAAGACGGGGACCTCTCCCTAACCCAAATAACATTGAAATTATTTCACAATTTCAAAATTTATGTAGTTATTTTTGTCTTTATTATTAGCATATTTATTGATATATTGATAAATAGTTGGTTTAATGCATGGTATAAACAAGCCGATTCGCTCGTAAACTACTTGAAATTTACTTGCTAAATGTTTGATTCGGGTCAAGCTTAAACGAGTTAGAGTTTGTGAGCCTGTATTTGAGCTCACTACTTTGACCTTGACATATATCAATCTTAGAGTCATTATTTTTTTTTTTATAAATGTTGTAAATTTTAGAGAAAAATGCCCGGATAATCCCTGTGGTTTCGTCTTTTTTCACCTATAGTCCCCAACTTTCTAAAACTACCTAAATAGTCCCCAAGTTTTCATTTTTTGTTCCCGGATAGTCCCTGGGTCTAACTTCAGTTACTTTTCTCTGTTAAAATGATGTGAAATGACAAAAATGCCCTTTTCTTAAAAGGCCAAACCACAGGGACTATCTGGGCATCTTATTCATTTTTATTTATAAAACCCCACCACCACACTTCATCTTCAACCTCCACCCACCATCACCCTCCTCCACCCTCCACCATCAACCCGAGCCGGAACCGAACCGAGTTGCACCAAGACCTAAACTGAACCGAATCACCAGTCGAGCCGGAGTCACCACCACTGCAACGAATCGAACAAAAATGACTAAAATGAAACTGACCGGAGACTGAACCGAGTAAACTCAAAACTAAAACCTGAACCAAGACTAACCTGCACCGGAATCACTTGTCAGAAACTGAACCGAGACTCGAACTGGAACCGAACATTGAATCTGATCCGAGTAGAAACTGAACCTAGTATCAAACCGAGACACGAGCCGAGACTCCAAACCTGGACCGACGAGACCCTGAGTTGAACTAGATGAAACCAAAACTTGAAGCCCGTATGAACCAAAGCCGCCGCGAGCGGCGCTGCTGTTGCCGGAACGCCACCACCGTCTACCATCGTCGTCTCCATCGACCACCACTATCGACACCACCTGTAAATCACGTAAGGAACCAGAAAAGGGGTGGATCCAAAAGGATCTAATGAAAAACGAGATGAAGAAGATGACGAGTTCAGATGTTACCGGAGTGAACCTGTTGAAACGCGGCTGCCGGAGCTGAAAGTGTCATCCCCGCAGCTCGAATCGGAAAACCGACGCTGGAAAAGGTCTCGGGAGGTGCGGTTTAAGGGGGGTACACCCTGGTTCCACCATGAAAAACGGCCGGAAAACCCTGGTTCCACCGTGAGTCGCCGGACTTTCGCCGGAATTGGAGAGGGAGAGAGAGAGGGTGATGGTGGAGGGTGGAGGAGGGTGATGGTGGGTGGAGGTTGAAGATGAAGTGTGGTGGTGGGGTTTTATAAATAAAAAGAGAAAAATGCCCGGATAGTCCCTGTGGTTTGGCCTTTTAAGAAAAGGGTATTTTTGTCATTTCACATCATTTTAACAGAGAAAAGTAACTGAAGTTAGACCCAGGGACTATCCGGGAACAAAAAATGAAAACTTGGGGACTATTCAGGTAGTTTTAGAAAGTTGGGGACTATAGGTGAAAAAAGGCGAAACCACAGGGACTATCCGGGCATTTTTCTCTAAATTTTATTTAATATATTCAAGGGTTAGGATATAATAGAAAGTTTATTTGGCTAAGAAGGCTAAGAAGTAATCTTGGTCATCCATTTATTTAATCAAGGGCTAAGATTAAATAAGGAAAATTGAAGGAAGAAAAGAGGCGCGTGAGTTTGTTTAGAGGCATTCTAGTCAATCCAAGTCAATAGTTTATCTCTCCTCCAATTCCCCCTCATTTTTTAAACATTAATAATTCTTTCATACGACATTATTTTTTTATAAAAATTGCTATATTTTCGAAAATTTTGTTATAAAACCCAGTTGCGTAAAACGCAATGGAAAAAACCCAGTTGCGTAAAACGCAATGGAAAAAAACCTAAAAATGACATTTTTCTAAAACGTAATGCACAAAAAACACAAAGAAATGTCTTATTTGTAAAACGCAATACCAAGAAAACACAAAGAAATGTCTTATTTGTAAAACACAATAGACTAAAAACACAAAAGAAAGTGTACTTTCTAAAACGCAATTGACTGAAAACACATAAAAATGTGTTTTACCTAAAACGCAATGCATCAAAAACACAAAGAAATGCCAAATGTCTTATTTCTAAAACGCAATGGCCAGAAAACACTTAAAAATGTCATTTTTCTAAAACGCAATGGACTGAAAAAGCATAAAAATGTGTTTTGCCTAAAACGCAATAACTAAAAACACTTCAAAAATGTGTTTATCTAAAACGCAATAGCCAAAAAACACATAAAAATGTCTTATTTCTAAAATGCAGTGGCCTAAAAACACAAAAGAAAGTGTATTTTCTAAAACGCAATGAACTGAAAACAAATAAAAATGTGTTTACCTAAAACGCAATGAACTAAAAACACTTCAAAAATGTGTTTTTTTCTAAAACGCAATGGCTAGAAAACACATAAAACTCTCTTATTTCTAAAACGCAATGAACACAAGCTGACCTGTCTGTGAATTTGTCTGAACCAGAGAGTAGCAAAACAAAAACTGTCTACGAATTACTGTCTTCGAAATGAGGCAATTTTTGGAAAATTAAAATTTCTAATTCATTTTTATTAAAGCAATTTAATCAAAAAAAATCTTGATTAAATTGCTTAAATAAAAATTTTCATTGAATTTTCTGGCAGCTCAACCCCAGCCAGGGGCCTTGCCCCTTGGACACAGCCAGGGGCTACCGCCCCTTGGACCCTGCTACCAGGGGCGCTGCCCCCGGATCCCCGCCAAGATCGTAAAATGCAATAACTCAATTCAAAAACACAGATCGTAAAAATGCAATTCAAAAAATCTTACATAGATCAAAGCCGATTTCTTCACCGATTGACGAAATTTGAATGTTAGAAACACTTATCAGCGATCGAATCGAACGAATCGAGTGAAATCACAGGGAAAAAACGAGATTTTATATGAAATTCAACTGGGTTTCTTCAAAAAAGCTGAAGAACACGTTGATAAGGTGTTTGAATCATTGATTGGTGACGCAAATCGCACTATAATGTAGTGATTATTAAGATAGAAAGTGAAGAAATGGTTGAAGATGGTGGGTTTTGAAGTTACTGGGGAGAAGAAGGAAGAAGAAATGACGTGATTGACTGAAATACCCTTGCTCTTTATTTTAAATTTTATCACATGTCATAATTCTATTGCTTTCTATCCTTTCTAGTCAAAATAAACTTCCTATTTGATTCTTACCCCTTATATATACTTTAATAAAGAAATTATCATTGTACGTAAATAACCTTAAAAATGTTACATGTAACCCACACATGTTTATCAAAACCATATGTCGGGTCGTCATTTAACTTGTCATATAAAAGTTTGTACACAGTAATAAAAAAAAGTTAATGTATGTTAAATATTATAGTGAAAAACAAATTCATATATGATTTGTCTTGCCTTATAATAGCAGACCCAATATCAATTTTCTCAAATACCATCTTTTATTCTTTCTAATTTCAAGTCTTAGTGATCCCCTTAGCTAGATAATAATCGATAACTCAGCCTTTTATACACTCGTTTAAGACTATGAGTAATGGTTTAAGACTTTTTTAGGCATTTTCACTGTGAGGACGCTACGTCAGTATGACCATATTTAACCACAAAAGATGTAACAATTCAAGCTCCATTAGTTAATTGTTACCTAATTATTATTTAGAAAAAAGCCAATAGTAGAGATTGAGAGTGGGTAAGTGCTATTAGTATGGATTTTAGTGAAATTGGCTCGTGATTTAAACCACGTAGGCAAGGATTTTTTTTTTATATATATATTTTTTTTTTTTTTTGCAATCACACGGTGTACACAGACGTTGTGTGGCGTGAATGATGGTTTTAACTCCCATTACGCATGGTCTAATAGAGTAAAACAAAATAATTTAGTTAAGACATACAAAGAATTTTTGCATTATTACTAATATAATTAAATTTATCTTCGTAAGTTTAAAAATTAAATAAATGATAATTGGGAAATCGCACAGAAGCTTAAACGAATAAAAATATTATAAGTCATATAGAGGTGGTAGCGGGCCATCTCTGAAAATATGTTTGTTTAACTAAAGGCCTTATAATAATAGTTTTTAGTCAATTATAATGGGCATTAAAAGCTAGGAAATCGGCTATTTGACACATCACAAATATTAGTAACACTTGTATTATTATTTTTTTCCAGCCGTTTTCACATCTATCACGTTTCTCTTTCTTTACAACGCTAAAACACAACTCATCTTTTCCAGCCGTTTTCACATCTATCACATTTCTCTTTCTTTACAACGCTAAAACACAACTCATCAAACTTGTTTATAAAAATTGACTATAAATAAAAAAACTCTTACTTTAGATCCATATATAACTAGTTAAATCTCCCGCACGTTGCGGCGGGTATTCATTCGGTATCAGAGCATTCGGCTCTTGATTGGCTTGGTTCAGAATCGTTTCTACAGAAAAATCGGTGTTTTTGGACGTTTTCGGAGGCTGAGTTCGTGTTCTGCTACTGATTTCGGATAAGATTCAAGCATTTCGGATCATTACTGATCAAAATACTTGGATTTCGGACCAAAAATCAGTCATTTCAGATTATCAGCATCAATTTCGGACCAGAAACAATCAATTTCGGACCATTTCGGATTTGAAGGCTTGCATTCCAGATCAAAAACTTGCATTTCGGACTGAAGGGTTGCATTTCGGACCAGAATTCAACCATTTCGGACAAAACTGTTGAATTTCGGACCAGATCTGTTTCATTTCGGATCAGAAAGTGATTGATTTCGGATCAGAGTGTTACATTACGGATCTGACTAGTGCATTTCGGACAGAAAGGTGTTCATTTCGGAAAATCATCTCCATTTCGGACCATTCCGGATAAGCATCATCATTCCTGACCATTTCGGACCTTTTCTGATCATTTCGGAAGGGGTGGAATTTTTCTTGGCTTGCGTAAGAAAAATTTCACTGTTTCGCGTTTAGAAAACTATCCGTAACTCATTTGGACAAACCGTTTGCACCGTTGGGATCCTTGGATTTTTAGGACCAAAAAAAAACTCTGGAAAATCCGGAAAAAGGTCTTCGACATTATATATCATTGGAATCGTATTGTCGAGACGAGTCTAACGGTATAATTTGATAAAAACAGATTTCGGACACAATTTGTACGGTTTTACCAGTCTGCTTACGTTAAAATGTCGAGCATGACTAAATTGAACGAACTCTTAAGGATGGAGCATGAGGTTGGCACAACCAACAAACCACCTAAGATGATGAAGGTGGAAAACTACTTGACATGGAAGGATAGATTTCAATCCTTCATTGAATATCAGGACACTCGCATGTGGATCTGTATTGCTGATTGGTACACAAACCCTACACATGACTTTGAAGGCAGACCTCGTGTCACAGCCTATGTGAACATGCATGAGAATGATAAAAAGATGTATGAGGCAGAAAAGAGAGCCTTGGCTGCCATCAAGATGTCCCTACCTGATAGTATCAAACATACCTTTAAGAAGTACACTACTTCAAAGGAAATGTGGGATGCTCTAGAGAAGAGATATAAAGGAAATCCTGATGTCAAGAAGAACAAAGTTGATCTTCTAAAGAAGCAGTTTGCAGTGTTTAAGTACATGAAGAATGAGTCACTTGAGGACATCATCACTCGATACTACCATCTGATGTCAGAACTGGATAATTATGATATAGATTGCTATACTGACATAGAGAAAAATGATAAGCTGCTTGATGCTCTTCCTGCTAAGTGGGATATCTACACCCTAATGATCAAAGGAGAAGCAGATTATGACACAAAGGAACTAGAAGAAGTTGTTGAAAAGCTAAGAGCTTATGAGCTCAGTATGAAGAAGAAGGACACTGGATATGATCAGGTTCAAGATCCAGGGATCTACAATGGGCTTACATCTTCTTCATCACATGATGCTTCTAGCGACTCTGCTACTGCATTTCTTTCGTGTGATAATGAGCAGGTTACAGTTAATGAAGATGGTGATGTGTGCTTTGTAGCTGCTCCAGGAGGATCAACAGGAGTTAAGAGACCATCAGCTTCTAAGCAAACAAGCAGTGCAAAGTCAATGCCTATGAGTGTGAAGTCTGCTGAAGAACACCTTGCACTACTTGCTTCATTTGTTGCCTCTTATGAGAACTACATTCAGGGGAAGATATCTGATCCTGCTACCTTAGATGAAGACTATGATCAGATTGACCCTGATGATCTAGAAGAGATGGATTTACTATGGCAGATGGCCATGATTTCGAGACGTGTGAAGAGGTTCATGAACAGAACTGGAAGGAAGTTTGTGGGGAAGAATGTAGGTTTTGACAAGGCCAAAGTCAGGTGCTTTAACTGTCAGAGTTATGGTCACTTTGCAAGGGAATGTCAGAAACAAAAGCATGAGACTTCAAGCCAGAGTTCAAACAATAGAAATTCATCAAACAACTCTAACTCAAGGGCGTTGATCTCTACTGCAAGAGAGGGTTCATATGACTGGAGCATTCACTTGGAAAATGATGAAAATGTTACACAAGCATTTATGGTAGAGATCGTGCCAGTTGATGAGAGTGAAGCTACAGTAGATGATGCTAAAGTTGAGAAAAAGACTGAAGCTGAGGAAGATAAGGCTGATCAGACAACTGATGCTGATAAAGAAAAGCCAAAGTCTGAGCATGAAATGGAAGATGACGAGAAAGATGAAATCATCAAAAGACTGGGAGCTCAACTTGCTGCTCTTATGGCCAACTCAGAAAAATCGACAGGAGAGGTAAGTAACTCTACTACTTCTGTTTGTTTAAAGTGTCGTGAACTACAGGGTGAAGTTGACAAATTGTCAACTCAAAACAAAAGTCTTGTGAGCGAAATGTCTAACGTAAAAGAATCAAATTTCTTTGCTAAAAGAAATGAGTCATCATATTTGAAAAAGATAAAAGGCTATGAAGCTGAAATTGAAGCTTTAACCTGCAAACTGAATGAAAAACTTCAAGTCATTGACTTAGCTCATGACATGATGGCTGAGAAAACAAAAGAGATTTCTGATAAAAACAAAGAGTTGTCAGATGCACACCTTAAAATTGTTGAACTTGAAAAGAAATTAGGTCAATTCAGGGATTCTACTTTTGTTATGAAACATATGATGGGCGGGTTAAAGAAGAGTAATGACAAGAAGACTGTGGGATTCCAGGGCTTTAATGAAGTCCCACCTCCTCTTAGTCATGACTATTCTTTCTTACCTGATGAAGATGAGTTCACAGACTTTCTGTCAACATCACCAGGTAGTTTCACATCCAGTCAAGATGATGTGTTTGAAGATAATGATGCTAAGAAGGAAAATAACAGCAAACCTGTTTTGAAAAAGAAAAATACATCTTCTAAAAACAATAATCAAACTTTTGTTAAAAAGGTTAATTTTGTTCAAGGAAGTGATATGAAAACCGAAACAGCTGTTATCGAAAAGGAATCAAATGTAGAGTTTGCTAAAAACAAAAACATAGAAAAATCTGAAATTAAGCAAACTGAACAAAATCCTTCCAAGGCATCATCATCAAAACCAGAATCTAGTTCAAAGGCTTCAGGTGAGAAGTCTTCGAAAAAGAGATCATGCTTCAAATGTCACACAAAGGGATATGTAGCCAGCTGCTGTCCCAATAAAAAGGTTGAAGCACAAGTTAGTGAGAAACAAAGAGGGAAGTCACCAGAAAAGAACGGTGATAAAAAGGAAAGAGAGTCCAACTCTCTAAAGAAATCTGCTCCAAAGCAACAATAGGGTGTTGCTAGTGGTGCAGATAAGGCTGAAAAAGGAACTCCTCAAGTTCCTCATTTTCAAAGAAATCAACCAAGATTTCAGCCTGAATCTACATCAGGCAGATATGAGAGACCTAGAAGTAGTTCACCAAGAATGAACAACCAAAATTCAAATAATTTCAGAAGTCAAGGTCAATATCAAAATCGATACCATAATAATGGTGGTCGAACTTTTTATAACAATGGCTTTAGAAATTATAACAATCAAGCTTCTTGGAATCAAAACTCAAGATTTCAAAGGTCACATAGTCCAAACACATATAGGAACCCACAGGACCAGAGACCTTATGGAAATCCTGCCCCATTCCCATCAACAGGTCCAAGATCCAAGACTCCAGTTAGGAGTGATGGACATTGGATGGATGTTCCTGTAGTTGATGAATCTGGACGACCCAAGACCATCAATGCTTGGGTCCCCCACTCTAACTAATCTTTTGGTTGGTGTGTGCAGGAGCTGCTAAGGAGGATTATCAACTTATGGTATGTTGATAGTGGCTGCTCCAGGCACATGACGGGGGATGCGAGGTTGTTTTCTGAATTTGAAGAATATGATGGTGGACATGTTAATTTTGCTGGTGCTAAAGGTGGTAGGATTACTGGAAGAGGAAAAGTGACGAATGGGAAGATCATATTGGACAAAGTGAACTATGTTGAGCAGCTTAAACACAATCTGATGAGCGTGTCGCAAGTCTGCGACAAGGGTCACTCGGTCCATTTTACAAATACTGAGGCATTGGTGTTGAAACCGGGTTTGGTCATTCCGGACGATTGGATAGTGATGCGTGCACCAAGGAAAAATGATACTTATGTCATGGACATGGGTGCCAAGGATCCAACTGCTGCGGTGGCGTGTTTACTGTCAAAAGCATCTGAAACTGAATCTATGCTGTAGCACAGACGCATGGCTCACATTCACTACCGCAAGATGAATTACATTATCAAAAATGAGCTAGTGAAAGGAGTTCCATTGCTGAGGTTTCAAGTGGAAGATAAATGTCTTCCATGTCAAAAGGGAAAACAACACAAGAAACCTCATAAGTCTAAAACAGAAAATTCCATTAATGCCCCTTATGAATTACTTCACATGGATCTTTCCGGTCCATTGAACGTAAGGAGCATAGGTGGAAAGTATTACTGTCTTGTTGTCACTGATGATTACTCACGTTATTCATGGGTTTTCTTTTTAGGTACAAAAGATGAGACAACAGAGATGCTTATTGATCTTTTTACGAAATTGGAAAACGTTCATGATGCAAGGATCAAGAGGATAAGGAGTGATAATGGCACGGAGTTCAAGAATCGGATTCTGGATCTCTACTGTCTTCGAAAGGGAATAGAACATCAATACTCAGCTCCTTATACTCCTCAACAAAATGGAGTCGCTGAGAGGAAAAACAGGACGTTGATTGAAGCCGCTAGGACGATGCTTTCAGATTCAAAGCTACGTCCTAAACAAAGTTTTAACCGTTAAACGTTTTAACAAAACTTGTCATGAGTTGATGTTTAACGAAAAACCAAACTTAATAGGCTTTGAAGCATTTGGATTACCCTGCACTATTGTGCGAAACAAAGATAAACAAAAATTTGGTGAGGTGGCAGACGAAGGCTACTTTCTAGGCTACGTGCCTGGCACACCGAATAAAAGGGTTTTTAATCTAAAAACTGGTAAAATTGAGGTTGTTTTTAATGTGGAAATTACTTCCTACAAGCCTCAACAATCAACGAGTGGTCCTGCTATATTATATGATTATGAAAGTGTTTTTAAATCATTTAATATTCCTGAGGTTTCTGATGCAGATGATTCTCAGCTGATTTAAACAGTGATTGGTGAAGACGATGAAGGCGAGTTCATGCCTAGATCGAATGTTGATATGTCAGATGCTCCGGAAACTTCCCATGGTGCTGCTGATCCTGATTCAAGTGATAGTGAACCTAAACCCAATCATGGGGAGGATTTCATTAATCCATTTGCAAATCAGAATATTCAGGGGGAGGTTGGATCAAACCTGGGTGACAATCTGGAAGTCGATGCTGTTGCTACTACACGAGCAAATAGAGATCATCCAGTCGACATGATTCTTGGAGATCCTACTGCAGGTGTTCAGACAAGAAGAAGCATTGCAGCGAATTCTGGGTTATTTGTTTCGATTGAGAAGACTGGGATAGTGAATGAATGCTTGTATAGTTGCTTTATTTCCCAAGAGGAGCCGAAGAACATTCATATGGCTCTTAAAGACAATTCATGGGTTGAAGCTATGCAAGAGGAATTGGCTCAGTTTGCAAAGTTGAAGGTCTGGGAGTTAGTGGACCTTCCTAAAGGTGAAAGAGAGATTGGCACTAAATGGGTATTTAGGTGCAAGAAAGATGAAAGAGGTATTGTCACGCGCAACAAGGCTCGGTTAGTTGTTAAAGGGTTTAATCAGCAAGAAGGGATTGATTACAATGAAGTGTTTGCACCAGTGGCAAGGTTGGAGGCAATTCGTTTGTTTCTGGCTTTCGCTTCATTCAAGGGCTTCAAAGTTTACCAACTTGACGTGAAGAGTGCATTTCTTTACAGAAAAGTCCAAGAAGTGGTGTATGTCTCACAACCAGAAGGGTTCGTTGATCCAGACTATCCAGATCGAGTATACAAACTTGATAAGGCTTTGTATGGGTTACATCAAGCTCCCAGGGCGTGGTACGAGACACTGTCTACACATCTGCTCAAGAATGGTTTTGAAAGAGGTCAGATTGACAGTACACTGTTCATTAAGAGAAAGAAGGAAGATTTTCGGCGGGTACAGGTATACGTAGATGACATCATCTTTGGGTCATCTGATGAGAACATGTGTAAGGAGTTTGAACAGGTGATGAAGAGCAAGTTTGAAATGAGTGCTATGGGTGAGCTGTCTTACTTTCTGGGATTACAAGTTGAACAGAAGGAGGATGGGATGTTTATTCATCAAACGAAGTATGTGTATGACATTTTGGATCGGTTCAAAATGAATGATTGCTCTACTTCCAACACACCCATTAGTGAAAACCACAATCTCGGCCCAGATCATGAAAGCACTAAAGATGTTGATCCTACTCATTACAGGGTGATGATTGGTTCTCTAATGTACTTGACTGCTTCAAGACCTGACATCATGTTTGCCGTATGCTTGTGTGCCAGATATCAGGCGAATCCGAAAGAGTCACATATGAAAGCAGTGAAGCGTATTCTTCGTTACTTGAAGGGGAAACCTAAACTTGGGTTGTGGTATCCAGCTGATAGTGATCTAAGGTTCGTTGCTTACACTGATTCAGACTTTGGAGGATGCAAATCAAACAGAAAGTCTACAACAGGTGGTTGTCAGTTCTTAGGAGGCAGGATCGTGTCTTGGCAATGCAAGAAGCAATCCTGTGTGTCTACCTCTACGTGTGAAGCTGAATATATTGCTGCGGGTAGCTGTTGCTCTCAGGTTCTCTGGATTCAACAGCAGATGCGCGATTACGGTTTAGATTTCACTCGTCCTCCTATTATGATAGATAATAATGCCACTATATCAATCACAAACAATCCCGTAAAGCACAGTAGAACTAAACATATTGATATACGTCATCACTTTATACGGGATTGTGCTGAAAAACGACTAATTGAATTACATCGAGTCGACACAGAAGATAACCTAGCAGATCTTTACACAAAAGCTTTTGATCGAGCTCGCTTTGAACACTTAGTCGAACTCAACGGGATGAGGAATCCTGAATAACTGGTTTTTCATAAGAATTTTGTAAATAGTTTACTGCTTTCTCAAAAATCAAAAATACAAAAACATTGAAAAATCAAAAACATAAAAAATAGAAAATAAAAAATGAGTTATCACTGTGTGAAAAAGAAGAAATGATAGTACATCAGCAAGTTAGACTGTCACACTGAAATTGAACCAAAATTGCTTAAGTGTGATAGCAGCTTCATCATATGATGTACCAGTAGGCAAAAAGCATGAAATAATCAACTTACCAAAGTGATATAAACTTAAATGCACTGAGTATGAGTGGGGAACACATCAGTGGTGTATGGTTTAATGACCTTAATTCTTGCGTTGATAGATTGCCAAAATCTGAAGTTTTGGGTCTTTATACTGTTATTTCATCCGGGGATATCATGGGTGTCCTTCTGCTGCATCCAGATACATGCTAACCTAGACACACCCAGGATATCTTAAAAGAGCTAAAATTGCCAAAACCCTGAAAATGAAAAAGCTCTCAAAGAGAGTCTTTCAATAAGTGCAAAATGCACAATTCGTACCAAAAATGGTATCTGTCTTAGCCCTCGATAAGATATTTTGGTCTCTCTGCTGTACGGAAGTACTGACCTGTTCACCAATTATCTATCGTTGAAAAACAAAACGGATGAATTCAGTATACTCACCTACTACGATGAATCTTTGTGCATACCTTGATCGTGGGGGTACATCCTGAAGTGGGACACGCTTGTATTTCGGTATTCTAAAATTACCTTAACGTATCATACGGTAATGGTTCTTGAAATGTTCATGCATTTTGTTTAAGTGGGCAAACATACTGGTAATCGTCTTGAACTGCTTTTCACGAAAATTACCAAAAGAATTATCTAAATGTGTGAAACAGTTTGATTTTGCTGATATGATCTTCTTACCGGTGATTCTCACAAAAATAGAGTGTGTATTGCTTTTCGTATTTATTTGCTTTCAGAAAATACAAAAATAGTGTCTTTTTCTGTTTAAAATTCTTTACGTACGGAAAACTGTTATTTCTTGGAGGAGTTGTTACCGATAGGGGGAGACAGTGTTAGAAAGTGGGTTCAAAACTTTCAAATCAAGCAGGTTATAAAGTGTTTGTTTAGAATTTGTGCGTGTTGGTGCTGAATGGAGAGTGCTTAATCTGTGATACAGTTTAACATTCTCTTGAATAATAATAATTTGTTTAACTTTTGTTGAAAAATTCTTATGGTTTCTCGAGATGTTTGTTTTATAGTATACAGATTGAAGCTGTGTGTTGCTGAAGAGTTGCTGTGAAGATGAGAGTTTGCTTGGATGCATGGTAGAACCTCCTTTCTACATTGCAGACAAAGTTAAAGAGTTGAAGATTGCTATTAAAATGCTGAACTGGAGTTTACTCAAATGCTACTGTTTTGAAGATTTGGTGATTGGATGCATCAGCTTAGGGGGAGTCTGTTGCTGACAGAAGCTGTTAAAGCTGAAGCTATCCGAAGACCAAAAGACTTGGAGATTCTGAAGACTGAAGTTACCTTTGCGAGCTATTGTCAAGGGGGAGTTTGTTGGTGCATGTTTTGTGACAACAGCTTAGATTTGGTCTTTGGATATCTTGTAATTAGTAAAACGATAAACAGTTAGCGGGTTTAGCTTTGTAATAGTTTGTAATAGTGAATTAAGAGTGATTGGGCCAAACCAAACCCACATACGGGGGAGGGTTTGCGAAATGGGCCTTGCCCAAGTCCTAGCCCATATCCAAAGCTTTGTCCTATATAAACAAAGCTTAGCATTAGGGTTTAGGTTAATCTTCTAATCACCTTAATCACTTGGAGAGAATTCGTGAAAGAGAAAGGCTTGGACGAATTAGGATCTTGATTGATTGTAATCGTTACGAAGATAATCAATAAAGATCGGGTTTGAAGGAATTTCTGTTTTCTACACTTTTCTGTGAAATCTAATCTAGGGGATTCCGCACTCTAGGTTAGATCGACGATTCTGTTACGATCCGCATGCGTTACGGGACTTACAAACAATCGTCTCCCATTGTTTGCGTGTCTCCTTGCACCGTGTATTTGACAGGTTTTTCTTTTTTGAAAGGGCAAGTTTGGTATTATTTGAAATATATTTAAGGAAGGGGATATATGCAATTGTTTGTTTGGGTTGGGTAAATATGCAATATGGAAGCCATAGAGGGGGATATATGCAATTTTTCCATAAAAGAACTTGTCATTATTCTAGACCATCATTAATTGTAGATAATTATTATTTAATTTAAATTATTAAATTTAATATATGTTTCAAACATTTAAGAAATTTCGGATAGAGTTTCATAAAATATTAAATTTTAAAGTTAAATAATTTAATATTTAGCGATAATTTATACTTATCTGATTAATTTAAATTTAAATATTATTTTGTAGCAATAAGTTTATCTATTTGGCTAATTCCTAGCATAATCTGGACATTTCAACATTTTTAGAACGAATAATTTAAGACCACTATTATTTAAATAAAACTTAGGTTATGAAATGTATGTTCACATGACTGTTAAAACTCAAGAGAAAGTCGATGATAAAGGTGGTCTTTTAATCGATGGTTCAAATGATTTCATATTTGTAAACTTGACAAATATCACACGTTTTTATAATACATGACACAAAATTTTGTTTGGATATCAGAAACGCTTTGATGATACATGACACAAAATTTTGTTTGGATATAGAAACGCGTTTTAAAAATATCGTTTTCTAATTGTTAAATCTTTGTTATTAACTATTTGATTTTTTATTTACTTAACCCGTACAATACACGGGGTTATAACCTTGTAATAAAATAATAAAAACTTAAAAAACTATAATATTAAAAAATCTTGAACTATTGTTCATCACCGATTTCTTAAAATAATAAGATAAAGAAATAATAAAAAAATAAATTAAAGTAATAAAATAATAAAAACTTAAAAAACTATAATATTAAAAAATATTGAACTACTATTCATCACCAGTTTGTATTAATATGTATAATTATTTTATGGCTTACCATTTTTATATATAGTTTGTTATAAATCTTTAGCTTCAAGACAATTAAACTAATCTGAATCTTTTTATGCCTTTTAAGTATGTAAATTATAGCTTTCTGGCTTCGTTTTCACATATTCACGGTTGTTTATCTAATGGCGGAGTTTGATCAGAAGTTTCGTGAGAGTGGGGGAGTCATTTTGCCCAATTTATATATTATATAGGGGAATCCTTTATAATTTAAAATTTTTAGACGAAAAATCAAAAATTTTATACCTAGTTGTACCAACAACCAAATCTTCATCTTCTCGCCCAAATTAAATTCATTGCTTCCTTTATTTAGTCCATGATTCAAGATTAATGTTAGTTATTAATAATATATTTATAAAGAAAGGCTCGTGTACAAGAGCCCTCTTGTACGAAGAATAGGCGAGAAGATCAGTCATTGATCTTGGATCAAAACTAAATGGTAGCATTTTCTTAAATCTCAGGGTCAAACAATTGAAGAAATAAATAGAGAAAGGATATTCAGGTCCTTTCTAACTTGAACTTCTTCCCCTCTTGATTTTTAAACGGCTATAACTTTTTCATACGTTAACTTTTTAAAAAAAAAAGTACATCGTATTAAATAGCGTTTCGTTCTCTTTAATTCGAGCAGCCTATTGCTATAGTTTTCTAAAAAATACATTATTTTAAATACCCATTACGTGATTTTGAATACCCAGCACATATGACTACGTGATTACGTGATTTTGAATACCTATTACGTGATTTCATTATACTATGTGAAACCACACTAAGTGATTACGTAATTATGTAACAATAGTTGACTATGTATTATTGTGATTACGTAATTTTGAATACCCATTTCATGATTACGTGATTTCATTATAGTATTTTATGTGAAACAACACTGAGTGATTACGTAATTATGTAAATACAAAACATGTAATACATAATATTTCATATAGAATACCTAATATTTCTGGTCTAATCACGTATTAAGGATAAATTATATATAAAACACTAGCCAAACCAACCTATAATAACCACATAATGCAGTATATTAGAGATTTAACCACTTAATGAAGTTTAAACAATCAAGTTCTTAATATTGAATGTGTAATCACGTAATGGATTTATATTGAATGTGTAATCACGTAATGGTTTATATTGAATGTGTAATCACGTAATGGTTTATATTGAATGTGTAATTATGTAATGAATATTCAAAATCACGTAATGGACTAATGGGTATTCAAAATTCTGTAATTTTTTTAAGAAAACTATAGCAATAGGCTGTTCTAATTAAAGAGAATGAAATGTTCGTTAATCCGGTGTAATTTTTTTAAAACAATATCAAGTGAGAAAGAACTATATCACCCTTCAAACCAATGCCACTTATCTTCCTCTTCATGTTGTTTAGGCTTCTTTCGAAATATTTGTCACATACATGATCGAGAATCTATATTTATATATGGTTACTTTCACCAAAGAACTAATTTTTCGAATACTGTAATTCACAAATTAATAAATCTATATTAAATAGAAGGATGTAATTAGAAGATTGGTTTATTTCTCTCACTACACTCAATCAATTGACTCTTTCAAATTACAATATTAAAGAAAAGAAACTAAAACATGGATATGCGCATGTGTACATCTGTATGAAATATGCATCTAGTTAATTATTATACGCATCTAGTTAATTATTAGGCTATAAGGTGTGGTTATGATACTCATGACCACTATGACCCTCCATGTTACTGTCATGTAACCCACCTCTAATCTACTATCCAAAACCACTACCCTAAGGGTCTGTTTGGTATGAGGTAATGGAATGGACGAAGGAATGGAATGGACGAGGTAATGGAATGGACGACGAAATGCAATGGATCATTACCATTTCATGTCTTGTTTGGTTACCATGTGTGAATGGAATGAGTTATTATTGTGTATTGTTCGGTAGGCAAGAAAAACGGAGTAATAAAATCAGCGGTGAGTGGTGGTAGTGGTGGTGGTGGTGGTCGGTGGGAGTGATTGTGGGTGGTTATAAGTGGCGGTGGTGGGTGTCGGCGGCGGCGATGGGTGGTGGTGGTGGCGGAGAGTGGCGGTGCGGCGACGACGACGAGTGGTGGTGGTGGCAAGGTGGTCGTTGGTGGTGGGTGGCAGCAGGGGTGGCGGTTGGTGGCGGCAACGGCGGTTGGTGGTGGCGGTGATGGTGGCGTCAACGATGGTGGTGGGTGGCGGCGGCGAGTGTCGTTAGCGGTTGGTCGCAGCTGTGGGTGATAACGGTGGCGAATGGGTGGCGGCGGCGGCGGTGGCTGTCGGTGTGAGGGGGTGGCGGGTGGCGGCGATGGCGTCGGTGGTGGGTGGTGGTGGTGGTGGTGGTGGTGGGTTGTGGCGAAGGTGGTGGATTGTGGTGTTGATGAATGATGCAAGAGGGGATGGAATGGAAAAAAAACATGGGGGGTGGAAGGAATGATTTTGAGGGAATGGAATGCATTTTGGAATGGGTGATTCCATTCCATTGACCAACCAAACACCCTTTCCTTCATTCCCTCGTAATCATCCATTCCATTCCACCTCTCATTCCTGCATACCAAACACTACCTAAGGGTGTGGTCATGACCCAAACCACTAGCCACTTATTTATTTTAATTTATCTTTGTCTAAAGAAAAATGAAATGATTTGTTGAAAAATAGAAAGGAGGTCCATAGTTGCCATGGCTTAATCTATGTAAACCATTATGGATCAATCAAGGGGGTAATGTAACCTTCCATTCATGTTCCTAGGTGGTAAATCATGGTTCAACCATGACCCCCACACCCTACAATTAATCTAAACTCGTTATTAGATGGCTTGTTGCCTAGCTGGATGTGAAGATAAGGATTTTCTTTGTTTAGGAGTAAAACTTGAAGGGTGTGTAAATTAGGAATAGCCACCCATGATTTCTTCTTAGGTTTCTGTTTTTGTATTGGTTACTTCCCAAAACAACAATAATGGCAGTTTTCGATTTCTATATTTGATGAGGAGTTGATCAAGGAGCTGGCACACTCTAATCTGGACAAGCTAGATAAGAGGAAACATGGGCAAAAAAAAAAAAAAAACAAAAAAAAACAAAAAAAACCTAAAATTTAAACAGAAGTAACTTAGGCTATGATTAGAGTTATAGGCTCCACAACCAGCTGGTTAAACGGTCTCGATGAGCCAAATCATGTGGCAAACGCCTCTAGTGGTTTGGCTTAGCTGTCAAACCCAAACTGCTTGATCTAAGACACTCTTGCCTTTTTTAACCTAAAATGTGTAAATTTTTAATTGGAGCAATTTACATGTCAAATTATATATGTACTTAACTTCAGGATTTGTATTTCACTTTTGTAGTTTCGAAATTTACCAAGTTTTATTTAAGAGTTACTCTTTCTTTTTTTGTGGCTCCCGCTTTGCGCCAATATAATCCACTTTCGTTTTCCAAAATTTTAAATAGAGATTTTTAATCAGGTGATACTCTTGATAAACTGTATCACTCAGAGTCTGTCTATAGGGTGAACGAGCCGCACCCCGGCCAAGGCCCGAAAATTCCGAGTGCCTAAATTTATATATATATATATATATATATATATATATATATATATATATATATATATATATATATATATATATATAGTTTTTTAAAAAGTAAAATAGAGAAATTTATTGGACCCTCTATATAAAATTTTAGTCTAATAATTTATTGGACACAAATAATCTTATCTGATCCATATCTAATATCTTATAATTTATTGGGCCTAATAATCTCTTTTGATCTATCTATATCTAATCTAACTAATTATAAAAAGTAAAAAGAATAAAAAACTAAAAACAAAAAAGGAACTCGACGTTGTTGTTGTTGTTGTTTGATTCCGGAATTGACGTTGGCAACCACCAAACCCCAATCAAGGTAATTTTTTATTGTTCCACTTTCTTGATTCACATAAATTTTTCCTTATTTATAATCGTTATTTTTGCCTTAAATTTGATGTTTTATTAAATGTTGAGCTTTAAATTGGGTGCATGTGTTTTACTTTTTTTAATTGTTGAGCCTTAAATTCGGTGTTTTGTTGATTGTCAGCCTTTGAAATTAGAATTGAGTATTTGTTATTTGTTAAACATAGAATTAAGTAATTGTTAGACAATAATATATATCTGAGTAATGGTTTTGACTTTCAAATTTGAATTGATTTTTAGAAATTGTGCACCCTAAACAATCATCCGGTGCTCAAAAACATAAAAAGAGAAAATCATCCGATGCCTCCTAAACAACCATAGGTTAGCTATTACGGCATGTAATTCTATTATTTTAATACTATATTTTTGTTACGTTTATTGCTATAAAGTTAATCGTCATTTAAAAAAGAATAGTTTATATAAATCGTTAGGTGATGTGTAGAATGTTTAATCCAAGGACACAATGTAGCGACTCAATTACACCCAATCGTCAAGTGTACCGGTCGTTATGTTGTCGAGTCAGTAAGACCTGGATCGATCCATGGACACAATGTAGCAACTCTTGATACAGAACCTCTATCGAGTCCTAGTCTAATGATGTTTAGTGAATGATTGATTTTATTAACTACTAAAACTAACTAAGAATGCAAATCACATAAAAAAGTAATCAAACAACGATTATAAGTGAAATCAAATGGTGAGAAAGCCGGTACCTAGGCAAAAATCATGTTAACTTGCTTACACCTTACGGGATTGGATAATTAGGATTTGGCTACCGTGATCTTAAAATACACTATCTAGACCTAAACTAGATGTCAAATCACTCTCCAAACATGACGCAATATGGTATGTGGGGAACTCTGTGAACTCACCGGTCTCGGATTTAGATAACCTCTCAGTCTTGCTAAACAAATGCTAAGGCACCCTAAAACTGGATATCCACTTGGTCACACCAAAAACAGTACATCAAGGATGTGTAAGGGATGCCAAGGGTAGTAGTTCTAAGAGGTTTCTAGCACAACATGATAGCTATATAGACATGGTAGGGGTGGCTCACTCTCATGCAGACTATGGTCCCGAATATCTATAAACCTAGACACCCCGACATCTAAGATGGTAGAATGCTAAATTACCGAATAGTTAAATTACTTGTTCTTATGGTTTACCACATCTAGTAACCACAAGATTGTATCGAAAACACAATGTCTATGAAAATCACTAAACCCTATATCAATTAATACACAATCAATTAACTTGAATCAAGTGAACATGCATTAGCATCAAATATCAAATACGCATATGCATTAAAAACCTGATTAAAACACTTTTTACCAAAACATTAGCAAAATCATTGATTATCTAAGCTGAAAATAGTTTATAAGCTAACAATCATTATAAAACATTAGATAATATGTGATGACTGTCGTAAGGGTCATGCAAAAACCTATTTAAACTATTAGTATAGAATAAGCAGGGTATCGAACCAAGGGAGGACTGTGGAAAGTGTCGTAATGAAAAGGATCGATTAACTATTACTGAATTGGAAAATCGGTGTGATTGATTATAAGAATTATCTAAATTAACGAATAAAAATTAAGAAAAAGATTGAGTTGTAATAAACAATGATGAGAAAAGGTGATCACTCCGGGATTCAGATTCTGTAATTACTAATAACCTAGTTCTGATTTTATTGGATGCTATTGATTGAATAGTAAATCTGTCACATCTACCAATTACCTATGCAGTTCAAAATCTTAATATTAATTGATCAGATAAATATTAAAACAAGCATACATAGGAATCATTCAATTAACAAAAGCATAATTGGATTCCACACATAATTATAACTCTGACTGTCACTCAGGATTTGTCTGTCACACAAATTATATAATCACGCAAATAGTCGGCTGTCACCCGACTACAAATCCAAATCT
This sequence comes from Helianthus annuus, assembly GCF_002127325.2. Taxonomy (NCBI): domain Eukaryota; kingdom Viridiplantae; phylum Streptophyta; class Magnoliopsida; order Asterales; family Asteraceae; genus Helianthus; species Helianthus annuus. Next base: position 126,689,643 of record NC_035436.2, read on the forward strand.
CAATAAAAAAACAGAAACTAGAATTAAAAGTGTCTCACAAGAATCATTCACCCGAAGTGTCCACGAGAGATTTAGCCGCTCATCTCGGTTGACTGTGGCTTGATACCCGGTTGAAAAACCCCCTCTTGCCGTCTACTGCCGTCGAGATGTCTCCTGATATGACGTTTTTTATTTTCTTTTTATGTTTGCCGTAAAAAAGGAATCCACAAGCCCACATGTCTGCGAGCCCACATGAGTCTTAGAAGTCCACCCAATATGTTGGCCCAATTATGTGTGTATTGTCGACTTCCTGCCAAAATAATGTTGGCTTTTGTGTCCTACCCCACTACTGCCAAGTTCACATGTGTGGTACACCTTTTCAAGATATGTCTGCGATGATGTATGTATGTATAGATGATGTGATGAATTAATGATGATGATGATTTGATGGCTTCTTTGAAAACCTCAAAAACAATTGTCTTCGCCCAAGAAGTCAACAACCGCCAAGCAAAGACTGTTTAGTCGTCTCACGTGCACATGGGTTGTCAAAGTCTGCGTCCATCTTCAAGTCAGCCCACATGTGCGTGTGTTATGTTAGCGGCCCAATCCATTTGTACCTTGCATGTGCCGCCCCAAGAAGTCAACAAGCCCAGGTGATGATAGATGATATTGTTGTTGTTGGCCTTTCAATTTCTGAATCAATAATATGCCGCCAATAACGTATGTCCACCTCAAACCCTTCTCACGTGATGATATGTATGTATGATGATTATCTTTGACTTTGTGAATCACCATCCTTAAAAGAAGTCAGCCGCCAAGTGATGTATTCCCTTGACTTTTTAATAAATCTCCTCCACGTAGTCCCCTAATGATGTCGGCTCCTCTTTTCATTTAGTCGTAGCCTACGGTTTAATACCGTAGGTTATGTTTTTAATATTCTGTTTGTTTCTTTTGATTCTTGGCCGTATGTTACGTTACATATACCATAAGCTACATATTAACTCACACACCAGCCCTGGACTTCATGGTTTCGCGTTTCTTTCACATTCAAGCTATCACTCGACCCAAACACATTCCCAATGATGTAATACATCTTGATTTCCATCCACAAACATTCCGCACCATCTCTAACCTCTTTAAATTCACCAAATTACGCGATAAACCTGTAAATTCACGAAAGCTCGTAGTGAACATATTAGAAGTATATAATCACGTAAACGGCAATAAACCACACAAAATAAGCACGTTAACGCTCGGGTTTCACACTCTCCATCACATCCCCACACTTAACATTGATTGTCCTCAAGCAACCGTCACAAACAATACTCACCTTATTAACAAATCACCATTGAATCCCTTACCGAATTAACAATTTAAGGTCCCAAGTCATACCCGTCCCATAGACTGACACAATCGAGATTGACAATCTGACAAATAAGTGATACGCATTTAAAACAATTTAAGACTTGCCTAACTAAAACTAACATGCTTATATTACTACACACATGCCACACGCCCCTCACAATAATCACTCCTCTCGGTTTAATCAAGACTAGCGTGTAATGTGCTAGTATATATTACACTCAAAACCAAATATGCTACTTTGCAATCATAAGCTTGTATAGCAATCATACCTTCACTGTATCAAATAACGTAACACATATCAAAAGGACTTACGGGTTTTGGGTTGTATTTTTATATTTATATGGCGAACACAAATGAACATACCAAACCATGACAACTTTATTCACAATAACTACTAATACTTTGGGTTATTTTCGACCCATTTGTTTAACACGATCATAACACTGATTTTTTTTTCTTTTTCTTTCTTTTCTCTTTTTTTTTTCTTTTCTTTTTTTTTCAATAAACATCTACCACATACTTGTCATTCATGGTTGGTAGTCAAACGGGTCAAACGAGGTGTAACAAACGAAGGGTATAAGGCTCAACATGGTTAACTAAGGTGGGTGGATAAACAATCAACATATTATATGGCGAACACAAATGAGCATACCAAACCATGACAACTTTATTCACAATAACTACTAATACTTTGGGTTATTTTCGACCCATTTGTTTAACACGATCATAACACTGATTTTTTTTCTTTTTCTTTCTTTTCTCTCTTTTTTTTCTTTTCTTTTTTTTTTAATAAACATCTACCACATACTTGTCATTCATGGTTGGTAGTCAAATGGGTCAAACAAGGTGTAACAAACGAAGGGTATAAGGCTCAACATGGTTAACTAAGGTGGGTGGATAAACAATCAACATATAGAACAATGAACTGATCCTAATGCCTTTGTCATCTATATGTAAACGCTAAAGCACAGTCTCGGCACGTATCAAACCACACAAGTTCTAACACAAAGCAACATATGGCCTACTCTCAGCAAATGAACATTTATTGCAATTTCAACTATCAATGTAGTAGGCTCAAATATCTTACCGAACAAAAGGAAATTGGGTTACCGACACGTAGCATGTGTAATTCCTAAAGCATGTTACCCCTTGTTAGGCATCTCTTCTCAACTATTTTCTAAACTTGTCAGAAATACTCTCATGAAACTTAAAGGGACAACCATGACTAGGGATCTAAGTTAGTTTAATATCAGTAGGAACCCTTTAGCGATTGAAAATGTCGGTTTTCATGTAGTTCAAGCATACTCGAGACAAAAATTTTCAAAAATTTTCAATTTTTTCCAATTTCAACCAATTCAAGCATTTAAGATCAACAATCTTACCAACCATTTCTTGAGTTACCGCATCCCCACACTTGGGATACATTGTCCCCAATGTATGGTGCAATTTATAGTCACAACCCGAGAGATACCACCCGCAAACCATGAACGGCTAACAACCTAGACGACTCAACACAAAGAAACCACTCCCAACACAAAAATTTCACACCACCAAATATACGAAAACAAATAAACATAAGATAGATAAACACATGCACCTAATCAGAAAACAAGTGAGTGTCTGTAGCGGTGTAACTGCTGTGATCTAACCGGAACATACGCCCCTCATGGATTTGTTGAGATCTCACCGGGGATGTGCCAAACATCCCCACACTTGATTCATTGCATCCGTGAAGATGGAACGTAGAAACCTGTCAAAACACAAACACACCAAAACGAGACCAAAACAAAGTACAAACTCTACATCCTCGGGCTGCCTCCCGAGAGCGCTAAGTTTAAAGGTCTTCAGCCAGACCGTACCTACTATGCGCTACGGTGGTCTCAATGCACACTTACCCAAAACATTTCCAACGAATGCGCGGAAATTTACATGCCATCTCCATAAATTCGTCAATATAATTGGCATGTTCAGACTCCACCTACGAGTTTCGCTAATCCACTTCACGAGATATACCTTGATGTCTTGTTGTTTCACCCTTCTCATCTTCTTACTCGAACCTTCTTCCCCACACTTATTAATTTGAATGATTGATATGGGGAGAGATTCAGTACACACATTCATCTCATCAGACTGCTCTGCCTCCTCATCCTCACACACCATCTGATCCACCAGTGACTCTTCATCAGATAAAGGATTCATTGGTGTGGTATTATCCTCCACAACCTCCTCCTTCATGTGAGAATAATCTCTAATGTCATCAGGTAATGGTGAGAGACGCTCTTCTATTTCTATCTTCATTTTTAACTTTTGACACTTGGAAGCTAGACAGCTGATTCGATCTTCATCGGAAAGGTTGGGTGCTGATAAATACTGCTCGAGTTTGGACAAACTCGCTTCCAACATAGCAAGCTTTTTCTCCTCCTCGGTCTGATAAGCATAAACACCCTCGGGCTCAGGATATTCCTCGGGATGATACTGTCGGTATCCCTGATACGGTGTTGAGATGTACGCATCCATCATTTTTTTATTCCAATACTCTGGATTTTCCAAATGCACCGTGCACACATCATCATAATAAGAAATATGGTCACGACCGCAACAGAAACATCGTCCATCCGTCCTTGGTTCATAATAAGCATCCTCGTCCTGATCCCATCCGTCAGAGTAATAACCATCCTCCACCGTTGTATCAGAATCATAGAAATATGGTGGAGGGGAAGGAATATCATAGCAAGGCATCAGTGGTTCTTCCAATTTCGCTTTTTCCCGTCTAAATCGGGCCTCGTGGCAACCGATACACGGGTGAAGTGGTTCCCTGCACAAAATGCATGTAAGAGAGCTGCAAAATATTGTAAGATCTGTCATCCTGCACAAACAAAAAAAAAAAAAAAACACAAGCACCACACATAAATCTGAACAAAACAAAACTGACACTATTTTTGGATTTTTTTTAACTAAAAGTTAACACTAAACACTTTGTGCACGCCTCCCCGGCAACGGCTCCATTTTGATGACTGTCGTAAGGGTCATGCAAAAACCTATTTAAACTATTAGTATAGAATAAGCAGGGTATCGAACCAAGGGAGGACTGTGGAAAGTGTCGTAATGAAAAGGATCGATTAACTATTACTGAATTGGAAAATCGGTGTGATTGATTATAAGAATTATCTAAATTAACGAATAAAAATTAAGAAAAAGATTGAGTTGTAATAAACAATGATGAGAAAATGTGATCACTCCGGGATTCAGATTCTGTAATTACTAATAACCTAGTTCTGATTTTATTGGATGCTATTGATTGAATAGTAAATCTGTCACATCTACCAATTACCTATGCAGTTCAAAATCTTAATATTAATTGATCAGATAAATATTAAAACAAGCATACATAGGAATCATTCAATCAACAAAAGCATAATTGGATTCCACACATAATTATAACTCTGACTGTCACTCAGGATTTGTCTGTCACACAAATTATATAATCACGCAAATAGTCGGCTGTCACCCGACTACAAATCCAAATCTCAATAAAAAAACAGAAACTAGAATTAAAAGTGTCTCACAAGAATCATTCACCCGAAGTGTCCACGAGAGATTTAGCCGCTCATCTCGGTTGACTGTGGCTTGATACCCGGTTGAAAAACCCCCTCTTACCGTCTACTGCCGTCGAGATGTCTCCTGATATGACGTTTTTTATTTTCTTTTTATGTTTGTCGTAAAAAAGGAATCCACAAGCCCACATGTCTGCGAGCCCACATGAGTCTTAGAAGTCCACCCAATATGTTGGCCCAATTATGTGTGTATTGTCGACTTCCTGCCAAAATAATGTTGGCTTTTGTGTCCTACCCCACTACTGCCAAGTTCACATGTGTGGTACACCTTTTCAAGATATGTCTGCGATGATGTATGTATGTATAGTTGATGTGATGAATTAATGATGATGATGATTTGATGGCTTCTTTGAAAACCTCAAAAACAATTGTCTTCGCCCAAGAAGTCAACAACCGCCAAGCAAAGACTGTTTAGTCGTCTCATGTGCACATGGGTTGTCAAAGTCTGCGTCCATCTTCAAGTCAGCCCACATGTGCGTGTGTTATGTTAGCGACCCAATCCATTTGTACCTTGCATGTGCCGCCCCAAGAAGTCAACAAGCCCAGGTGATGATAGATGATATTGTTGTTGTTGGCCTTTCAATTTGTGAATCAATAATATTCCGCCAATAACGTATGTCCACCTCAAACCCTTCTCACGTGATGATATGTATGTATGATGATTATCTTTGCCTTTGTGAATCACCATCCTTAAAAGAAGTCAGCCGCCAAGTGATGTATTCCCTTGACTTTTTAATAAATCTCCTCCACGTAGTCCCCTAATGATGTCGGCTCCTCTTTTCATTTAGTCGTAGCCTACGGTTTAATACCGTAGGTTACGTTTTTAATATTCTGTTTCTTTCTTTTGATTCTTGGCCGTATGTTACGTTACATATACCATAAGCTACATATTAACTCACACACCAGCCCTGGACTTCATGGTTTCGCGTTTCTTTCACATTCAAGCTATCACTCGACCCAAACACATTCCCAATGATGTTATACATCTTGATTTCCATCCACAAACATTCCGCATCATCTCTAACCTCTTTAAATTCACCAAATTACGCGATAAACCTGTAAATTCACGAAAGCTCGTAGTGAACATATTCGAAGTATATAATCACGTAAACGGCAATAAACCACACAAGATAAGCACGTTAACACTCGGGTTTCACACTCTCCATCAACATGAAAAATTTAGTTACCTGTGTTCAACACATTAGTAAAAGCTAGTTCAAAACAAGTAAATCCAGTAAACATGTTCATAGTATCCAAGTCTTAACAAACTGAAAACAATAAATGTTAATTCAACCGAAAATACTTGCAATTAGTTAACCCGCTTCAACTCTTAGCTTTCTTCTTGCAAAATCACCTCAATTCGTCCTATGGAAGCTCTGCAGTTTGGAATTTGAAAAGTAAGGCTGACTAGGGTTGATAACAAGCTTAAATAGGTGAAGAAATCATGATTCTTGTCGAACTGCTCCATGGCGTGTTGTGAGAGAGCCCTGTATATGGCTTGCGACACGCCAACAACTCACAAAGTGACAAAACTAATGCGGTGGCACATGTGATGATTAGCTGGACTTTGGTGGACATTTTAGTAATTTTGCTGATATTTTCAATCTTGGCACGTCACGAGGCAAAGGCCCTCTTCTCTCATGACGCGCCAACATCCTGTTTCATCATAATGTTGTTGTCTTCTTCTCGATTCCCCTATGTGCTCGTTTCTTCTTCATTCTTGTTCGTTTAAGTTCCCTTTGCGCACGTTCACCTACAAAATACAACATCATCTAAGTACAAGTTAATAAAGACCAAAAATGACTTAAAAACTATCTAAATACTATACAAAATACAATGGATAAATAGATGTGTTTTGCAACACATCATTAGGCTAAAGGGTCCTTTTTTCGGTTCCGCCGAGGCACTTAAATCCTCAAGGACGACTCTACTATCACCCTAAAATGAGCATATACTCATAGTCAGATTTTTAGAATTCTTCATTCAAACACCTCTAAAAACATAGGTGAACCTACATTTCCTGGGATGGGTTCATCGGAACCCACTGACTTTCCAAATTAAAAAGGTTTATATATAAATGGTTTGGAATGAACCCATAAATAAACTATGGGATGACCCATATACAAGAATGAAGAAGGGGTTCAGTGGTGAAAGACATTCTATTCTAAACAATAGCCCACGGGTTTCACTCTAACTATTGGCACTTTTTCAATGTATATTTTTAATTTTAAACACGTTTAAACAATATAAGGACTAGTTGGGAAGATATTTGCAAAAATCGACCCATGGATAAGAAGACACTTGCATATATAAATCGTCACGTGATACTTCTTGTTTGGAACATTTTGTGTTTGCAGATGTTGAGGAAGAAGAAATGGGGAAGAAAGATGGGTCTTCGGTGCTTGAAGGCACTCTAATTTAGGTTGTGCAAAACAAGGATAGGTTGGGCCTTTAGAAGCCTTGCAATTTACAAATAAAACAATTTGGGCTTATATGATTCAACATGAGTTTTGGTATGATTGTAAAATTGGGGTTGGTTTTCCAAGTGTATGTGAGTACGTCATCATGTACTTGAGTCTTTTATACGTATACATATACTGTATCTATACGTGTAGGTACAACGTATTTATACGTGTAGGTACAACATATTATACGTGTAGGTATACCGTATTTATAATGTATTTTTACAATACATATATTTATATATTTATACATGTATTTTCACTGGGCCTAGCCCACATCTTCGTGTTTTGGGCTTAATCCATGTATTTAGATCATTGGGCCTAGCCCATGTCTTTTAGTTATTGGGCCTGCACGTATTATTATTGCATTTGGGCCTAGCCCATGTTCTTTATTATAAGTGGGCTTTTTCATAAGTGTTTATTGTAATGGGCCATGCCCATGTATTTAGAAGATTGGGTTTAGCCCAACATCTTTTATTTAAGCCCAATATTTGATATTTTAGCCCAAATTTTATGTTCTTGAATTTTTAGTAACCTTTACCAAGTATAGATTACTTAATTAAACATTCTAGTAACTTGTATAATTATCCTTAGTGTTGTTTTTCCATATTAAACTTTCCGGTTTTCGTTGTCGTTAATATATATAAATTAAGTGTCTAAAAATATTTTATTTTTAGACTTATCGTCGTAATCGGTTAATATATAAATTTTGTGTCGAAGTTGTCTAAACGTCGTAGTAACCTTTCGAGGTGCCGACACGTCCGTTTCGTCGCTGAAACATACATTGTTATTTTGTCGATACATATATGGTTATGAAAGGTGTCGTCCGATGTTCGTCGTCCGTTGTCCGCGTCTTGTTTTATGCTACCTCATAAGTGAATGTTTTAAGTGTATGCGAAGGTTCGCGACCGTTGTCATACTTGCGAATATTTGTGAAGTTTCCGGTTATGGTGTAAGTGTATATTTTTCATGTGTATTGTACTTAATATTTTAGTATGTATTCCTAGCACTAATACATACACATATTATACAAACATTATACACAAAATAAAATATACAAACTATATAATTTTTCCAAAAATTATATTAACATACACATTATTTTTACCTATTATTTAGTAATAAGATACATGTGGGTTTACAAAACTCTTGGATGATTAAGGCTTAACCATTTTCATTAAAACTTCCTTAATGATGATTAACATTTCTAATCGTGTTTAACCCACTTAATCACCCCATTAACCTTAATTTAATCGCGATTAGATTTTTAGAAAATTTCGTCATAGTTTCCCCTAAACTATGGCGTTTTCCCATGTTTTCAAAACGCGTTTAAATCAATTTTCAATTTACAATCATCATCAACCTACTAATCTCATCAAAATACAACTTTTCAAGTAGCTAATTCCTACAACTTTACTTCATTATATCATGAGCTTTCATACATTAACTTTCTAAAAACAATTTCTAGACTTTTATGTGTTATAAGTTAAGACTTTTTATGGGAGCTTTTTATAACCATTTGTTTTATCTAAAAAATCACACTTATTAGTTCATAAACATCAAGTTTAGACCATTAAAATCCTTAATCTTTCAAGTTATACAACTTATATATAGGATTAGGTTCAAGAGTGAACACTAGTGTAGCTTGTGAACTGAGTGAACTAATCCTGGCCATACACGTGTGTAGATCAATGGCCAGGATTTGATGTTGAAATACACTAGTGTATTTTACGATTTGATGATGAGATCCTGGCCATACACGTGTGTAGATCAATGGCCAGGATTTGTTCACTCAGTTCGCAAATACACTAGTGTTCACTCTAGAACCCCGCCCTATATATATATATATATATAAAGCTCAAGAAATAATGGTGATGATCTTTCTTGATTTAAACCTCTAGTTGTTTAAATCACATTATTAGGCCTAATATAACAAGATCATCACTAATGTAGATTACTACACTAAACATACAACATGATCATCAAAACCATAAGTTAAACAACCTACTTTGACCAAAATCAACATGATCATACAAATTATTTAACACTAATACACATAATAATCACATAATACTTCATATTAGTAAGTTGTTAAGTTGTGATTAGGGTTTTAAGTTTGATTTTTCTTGATTTTCAAGATGATCAACATGTACTTTCATAATCTATACTTAATAACAAGCTTAGAAAATGGTAAATGAGAGCTTACAACTTTGCACAAGATTAGAATGAAGATTTGGAAGAGATTAATGTCATACCCCCATAATTCCACATATTACCGGTGGGTTGGTGGGGAGTATCGTGCCGTAGTTGATATCATCATAGTCAATATACACAATATAATAGCACAACGGAAGGCTTGGTAATTAAATACTATTACAAACCATAGTGTCCAAGTGTCCAAACAAAAGAATATACAGACTTGGTTGTAATAGAGATCCACAGGCGGATCATAAAACAAAATACAAGAAACTGAAATAACAGACTCCAGGCATCTAAGGATTTGCAAGATCCTCTTATTTGACACCAAGTAGCTCCAGCCTAATTACGTGCGGTACCTGTCACTTAGTCTTTGGAAAATACGTCAGTTTACACTGGTAAATACAATTAACCGACTCATTTGAAAAGAGTTTATGAAAATTGATTTAGGCGCATAAGGCACAAACCATTTATAACCTGGAACAATTATTTAAGATAATCTTGTATACAATTTTATATGTTTGTCATACATATGGGGCCGGTTTGGAAGCCGGTCATGATTAACCGACTCACCATTATAAAACCCACAAAGGAGTTATCCCCAACATGTGGGTTATTTAGCATTTTGCATTTGTCAGGTGTATGCCTACTCCCCATGTATAAGTCGTGGTCATTTACAAATGAAATGAGCCAAGGATATCCAGGACAAGGTCGTATTAACCCCCAATGTTTATGTTATCAAACAAGACAGATTAAAACGTGTTATGTAAATTTATTAATCACAATCCGATTAAATGATTTCATACCCAACCAAGCGGTATTATTATAATACCGTATCCCAGGCCCGTATAACGGAAAATAAGTTAAAAGTATTTACCTGAGCTAGATGTGTAAGGATGTAACTCAGCCGTATATTTCCTAAAGCCTCATGAAAATATCTTCTACCGAAGCTACTCAATCTGTATGGAAGGTTTAATAACCTATTAGGATACTAATGGGTTTTATTTAAGTCAAAGACTTAGACCGGTTAGTTTGAAAGATACTATACGGTTCTAAATGCTAGATTAAGCGGAGACCGGAATGGAATGTGATTTAGACCTGACAAGTTTGGATACTTGTATAATATGGGTAAACTAAACACATTCTGGATTTTGAAGATTTAATGATAAGGTTTAACCTATTTCGGCTAATTTATGTAAACTAGTTACATAAACCGAACCGAACGCATAAATGCCTAACGGGTAACCAAATGAATTATATACAGGTCTCAAATGCTATTATGCTTAAAATATGTTAATACATTAGTAGGGTGTTAACATATATGCCCAAAAAATATTTAAAACCAATTTAAGTCCCGTAGGGGCATTTTGGTCATTTTAATATTTATAAAAGAGATTTAATAGTAAACTGAGGTTCTGGTCTAAAAAATTCAGTGAAGATATTTATTTTATCAAGTTACATCAGTAAGATATCATACATATGCGTGGTTTACCATTTATGACCAAACTATGCACCGAAAGGGTATTTTGGTCATTTCACATATGCTTTTAAGGACATTTTTGAAAGTCTGAGTTCATGACTTATACCTACTGTAATAATATTAAAATTTATTAAAAAATTCAGTAGGTAACAAGTCTTAGGTGTTAAATGTCACACCCCCAAAATCCACAAGCGGAGTATCACCGCAGGGAGCGTGACTGACCAGGATCAAGCCACCATTCATATATTGAACAATATAAATAAATAAATAAAATCCAACCCAAACAATATAATTGGTGTCAAAACAACTTAACAAAGTCTAAGTTATCAGCGGAAGCATTAAGTTCAAAACCCAAAATTATAAATTTAAAGTTCATAAGTTTATCATGAACACACAACGGTCCATGTTCCACAACGACTCCTTCCCTATGCAAGCTCTAGCTAAGTACCTAACGACCTGCAAAGCATGTAGTAACGAATCAACAAAAATGTTGAGCGGGTTCACAGTTGGTTGTCTGTTTTAAAGTTGTTCCAAAAACCATAAGATGTTTCGAAAACCACAAGTTACCCAGTTCCTTGTTTCCCAAACCATATACCGTGGGGGGCTACCCCATGTTGTAAACCACTAGACCCGTTACCATATCGACTACTGACTGGAGTCATGTTTATGTGCCCTGCGTCAATGTCTATCATCATTGACTAAGTGCTCAAGTACATTAGTCCACTCCCGTCCTCTGCGACATGGTGTGAGGCTTGTCAGACCTAATAGCACTATTTAACTAATGACCCGTTCGCCAATGGCCCGGCGATTAAGTGGATATAAAAATGAGGGACTTCATGATAGAGTTTTGTCTAGTAAGCTATATGTTGTCATCCTTCCTATGGAGGATGGAGGTATGCATTCTACCCAAGGAGAATACGCAGGTTTAATGGTGTCATCCTTCCCATGGAGGATGGAGGTACATATCATACCCAAGGAGAATATGCAAGTTTCATTATAATACCTTAACCCATTCCCAAACCACCGGGAATCCCATGCCTTGTAGAAAGTGTGAACACACCTTAGATTAGCTCGGCATAATAAGTTATGGAAAGAAATATGTGAAGTGGAACTGGTCAATCATGTCCTAACATGATTACCGTTTAAGGGTTAGTGGGTGTGCTCACGCGGAAACACGACACGTATCTAACACGTAGCACATTATATCATACAATACTAAATATCATGCATACATTTATCACGACATAGCATAGCAACAACACAAGTGTCACGAAAGACTTAAAATACTCTTCAACAAAAATTTCAGCAATATAGTGCATTTTCGGCATTTTTCGGTTTGTTATCCGGAATAGTTCATGTACAACAAAATTCCCAAAAAATTTAAAGAATGTTTTAAACGATCCAAATATTATTGTATCAAAATCTCGGGATCCAATTCATCACCAATTATTTTATAAAATTCATTTACCAGGCTGCAATCAGATTCGTCACTTTCTGACTGCAGTCCACGGAAAAATTCATTTAAAATTCATCGTAAGTTCGATTGATGAAATTCTAGTTGAGTTTGCACGGACACTTAAGAGCATCTACAGTAAAAATTTCAAGTCTAAACAGTAAACACATACCAAGTTATGACATGAAAAGTGAGCTGCGTTTTCTGCAGAAAAACGCAGCTTTAATTGCTGAAACGAAATAATTTATTTAAAATAGTAAACAACGTCCAAAAATCATGATTCTAGTGCCATTAGAAGCGTATTTTGAAATAGCACGTTATGGACTCAAGAAACGCTAATTTTCGTAAAGTTATGACCCGTTTACAGCCGATTAAAGTCGGCTGTAACTGTCGATCAGATTCTGATTTCGCTTCCCAAACCCCGTAACCGCTTCAGTAACGAACCCGATCAGTTGTAACATTAATCACAGCAGGTTTTAGGTTATTTATATCAGGTGTAGCATGCTGAACATCATGAATTTAATTAATCAATAATCAACCGAACTATCAAGATCCATCCTATGCCCATATCCTTAACGATTAACCGAACCCTTAGTCAAGTATAACATCAACAAAAATCATACCTAGCAGCCCAATACAACTAACATCTTCAAAGAACATAACACTCAACAAGAATCTGAGAGAGAACAAAAAAACGCAGCCGCGTGACAAAGAACTTCAAACCGAAAACACATATAACCCATCAAAACGACTCCTATCATTCCTCTACCATACCCGCATCATCGAGATTTTAATAGATGTATACCAACACATTCATAAAGCTCGACTAAACAACCGACAACCATACATATAAACACCAGAGTTTAACTAAAAGAACCAAGAATTAAGAATGTAGCTAAGAAGGTTACCGAAAGATGCGGTGAAAGATCCAATTGAAACTCGAATCAAGGGTCAAGAAGGGCTTCTTGGAACCCTTACTTGCGTCGACTGAAAGAGAGGCAGAGGTTGTAGGTAGGGTTTTTGGTTTGATAGCATAGCATAAGGGTGGGACGGTTTGGAGAAGTGCACATGGGCCGCACCTAAACAAGGCATCTTGGCTAAACTTAAAGGTGGGATTTGGGCTTGGGCTTGGGGTTGCGTCGGTCATAAGTTAGAAGAGTATTTGGTTGGCAACTTTTTTTTATATTAATTTGATTATAACAATATAATCAATAAATCAACTAAGTATAAAAATGTAACTAATCAATCAACTAATGTAATGTGTAATAATCAAATTATGGTTCAGCCTCAAAAGTTCGAGTTACGCGAGTTAAGCCACGGTTCAAATGGTTCGGGTTGGTTCAACCCGAAATGGATTTGGTTCGAATATTTGCTTGTACATTACAAGTTAGATCAGTATAAAATAATTTCGTCGAATAAGATCGTTATATAAATTGAAATATAGATATGGAACTAATGGTTTTTACCTCGAGAATTCGGGTTGTCACATCATCCCCAAGTTGAAAGAATTTTCGCCCCGAAATTTGCAAACAGTCACTGAAGAAGCTAATGCGGTTGAGCGTTTTCATGGGGTGTCACATCATCCCCGTGTTGGTTTGGAATTTCATCCCGAAATTCAGTAGTAGCTTCAGTACTGGACTCATTTTTCTTAAACAACTGAGGATATTTGCGCTTCATTTGGTCTTCTCGTTCCCAGGTAAACTCTGGGCCACGAAGTGAGTTCCAACGAACTCGAACTATAGCTATCTTGCTACGCTTAAGTGTTTTGATTTCCCGGTCCATGATCTCCACCGGTTCCTCAACAAAACGTAGCTAATCATCGATCGTGAGTTCCTTGAAAGGAACAATGAGGGTCTCATCTGATAAACACTTCTTCAGATTCGACACGTGGAAGACGTTGTGAACACCACTGAGTTCTTCGGGCAAGTTCAGTCTGTACGCCACCTTGCCGATTTTCTCAGTGATTTGGAAAGTTCTGGCATAACGCGGATTTAGCTTGCCCCGCTTGCCAAAGAGAACCACACCTTTCCAAGGTGAGACTTTAAGTAGCACTCGATCCCCAACCTGGAACTCGAGCGGTTTCCTGCGCTTATTAGCGTAGCTTTTCTGACGGTCACGAGCTGCCGCCATTCGTTGTCGTATTTGGGCAATCTTTTCCGTTGTGTCGACAACGAGGTCTGGACCAGTGATTTAGCTATCACCCACTTCTGCCCAGCATAGAGGTGATCGGCATTTTCATCCATACAAAGCCTCTAATGGAGCAGCTTTGATGTTGGTGTGGTAACTATTGTTGTATGAGAACTCTACTAAAGGTAGGTGTCTTTCCCAGCCGTTGCCAAAATCGATAACACATGCTCGAAGCATGTCTTCTAGTGTCTGGATGGTGCGTTCAGTCTGTCCATCCGTCTAAGGGTGATACGCTGTGCTCATGTCTATATGTGAGTCGAAAGATTTGTGCATCGCCTGCCACAACTCAGATGTAAAGCGTGAGTCTCGATCTGAGATAATAGAAGTCGACACTCCGTGCCTAGAGACTACTTCCTTCATATAGATGTCTGCGAGCTAGAAAACTTGTCAGTTTCCTTGATTGCCAGAAAGTGTGCAGACTTAGTTAGTCGATCCATGATCACCCAGATGGTGTCGTTTCCCCGCTGAGATCTAGGCAAGCCAGTGACGAAATCCATGGAAATTTTCTCCCATTTCCATGTTGGGATCTCAGGTTGTTGGAGTAGTCCAGATGGCTTCTGGTATTCAACCTTAACTCTGGCGCATGTCAAGCATTTACTAACATAGGTCGCTATGTTAGCCTTCATACTAGGCCACCAGTAGAGAGTTCTGAGGTCCTGGTACATCTTGTCAGAACCAGGATGCACCGAGTAGCGAGACTTGTGTGCTTCGTCCATCACAAGTTCTCGTAAGTTTCCAAAGAATGGAACCAAGACATGTTCCATGAAATAGTAAGTGCCGTCTTCCTTACGTTCGAGTTTCTTTTCCATGTCCTGCAGGGACTCTGCTTTGAGGTTCTCTTCCTTCAATGCTTCGACCTGAGCATCACGAATTTGGGCGGGAAGACTGGAGTGAATAGTAAGCTGTAATGCGCGTACACGCTTAGGCTTGGTTTCCTTACGACTGAGGGCATCAGCCACAACGTTGGCCTTGCCGGGATGATATTTGATCGTGCACTCATAATCATTCAGAAGTTCGACCCACCGACGCTGTCGCTTGCTCAACTCCTTCTGATCAAAGATGTGTTGGAGACTCATGTGATCGGTGTAAATGGTGCATCTGGTACCGTACAGGTAATGTCTTCATATCTTGAGTGCAAACACTACTGCTCCCAGCTCCAAATCATGGGTAGTGTAGTTCTTTTCGTGGACCTTGAGCTGGCGTGATGCGTAAGCAATAACTTTCTCACGTTGCATCAACACACAACCAAGTCCTTGGATTGACGCGTCACAATAAACCACGAAATCTTCTGTGCCTTCAGGTAACGAAAGAATAGGTGCGCTACAAAGTTTCTCCTTCAGTAGTTAAAACGCGGATTCCTGAGCATCACCCCATCGATTGGTGACACCCTTCTACGTTAAGGTAGTGAGAGGCTGCGCAATCTTCAAAAAATCTTGGATAAACCTTCGGTAGTAACCCGCCAAACCGAAGAATTGATGGACTTCAGTTGGAGTACGGGGTGCAGGCCAGTTCTTGATCGAGTCAATCTTGAATGGATTGACGTGAATCCCATCTTTATTGACTACGTGGCCTAGGAAGTGGACTTCACGAAGCCAAAAGTCACACTTCGAAAACTTAGCGTAGAGCTATTCTGATCGAAGAAGTTCCAGAATAAGTCGCAGATGGTGCTCATGCTCCTCCTGACTTTTAGAATAGATCAAGATGTCATTAATGAAAACAATGACGAACTTATCCAAGTATGGTTTGCACACTCGGTTCATGAGGTCCATGAAGACTGCAAGTGCATTTGTCAACCCGAAAGGCATAACCAGAAACTCGTAGTGTCCGTAACGAGTCCTGAATGCTGTCTTGGAAATGTCCTCGTCTCAGACTCTCAGCTGATGATAACCTGATCTCAGATCTATCTTAGAATAGAAACTCGACCCTTGCAACTGGTCGAACAGGTCATCGATACGAGGAAGGGGATAACGATTCTTCACAGTCACCTTGTTGAGTTCATGATAGTCTATGCAGATTCGAAAAGTACCGTCCTTCTTCTTAACAAATAAAACTAGAGCTCCCCAGGGCGAAGAGCTAGGACGAATGAAACCCTTGTCCAAGAGTTCCTGCAGTTGCGTGGACAATTCTTCTAGTTCAGATGGGGCTAAGCGGTAAGGTGCACGAGCTATTGGTGCTGCTCTAGGAGCTAGCTCGATTTGAAACTCGACCTGACGATGGGGCGGAAGACCAGGTAATTCCTCAGGGAATACCTCAGGAAAGTCACGTACGATAGGAATGTCTTCGATCTTCTTCTCATTCGCTGAGGTGTGGGTAACGAGGGCTAGAATAGCAGTGTGGCCCTTTCGCAAACACTTCTGAGCCTTAAGGAAAGAGATGATGCCCACAACAGCACCACTCTTAACACCACGAATAATGAGGGGTTCTTCGCCATAACGAGGGATGCGAACTATCTTCTCCTTGCAGAGTATTTCCGCTCGATGTTGGGATAACCAGTCCATCCCAATGACAACGTCAAAGCTACCAAGAACGATGGGAATAACATCGATAGAGAAGGTCTGACCAACTAAAGCGAGATTACAACCCTTAACTATGTGTGTGGCTTCAAGATTTTTACCGTTCGCTAATTCTACAACATGCTTAGAATCTAGAGGGATTGGGGTATGCTTAAGCATCTGACTAACCCTTAAGGACACGTAACTAGTATCGGATCCCGAATCGAATAAAACAGAAACAAAGAAATCATCCAGTAGAAATTTATCCGTCACAACATTGGGATCGTTTCTTGCTTCACCCTAACCAATCACAAATGCACGTCCCCTGGCACCATTAACATCATTGTTGTCCCTGTTGTTGTTTCCATTGCCCTGATTGTTGTTATTGTTGTTTTGATTCTGATTCAGCTGGGGGCAGTTCCTCTTGAAGTGGTCTTCAGCTCCACATTGAAAACATCCCCTGTTGTTACCCCGTTGTTGTTGTTGTTGTTGCTGCTGCTGCTGCTGGTTCTAAGGAGCTTGCTGCTGTTGCTGCTGGCGATTCTGATTTGCAGGATGTGGGCTCCTATAATCTTTGCTGCGTGACCAGGTTTGTTGCATCTATGACAGCGACCCTTGCTGCACCGCCCACTGTGGTGCAAGTTACAATGGTTGCATTTAGTGTGGTTTCCCCTGTATCCACCCTTACCTTGATTACTAGTAGACTGCTGACTGGGGCTTTTGTAGTCATCAGCCCTTCGCTGCTGAGACTGAGACTGAACAGAACTTGAACCCTTGCTAGAACTTCCATCCCATTTGCATTTGTTGTCACTAGGAGCATCAGAAGTAGTGGCGCTAATACGCTTTGGCAACTTATTTTGCTCGACTGCCTGATCATTGAGGCGGTGGGACAGTCGTATAATCTGCTGGATCGTAGGAAGATTAGCTGAAGTCACCATGCTTTGAATCTCTGGCACTAAACCCTTGATGTAGAGCTCGATACGCTTGTAAGGAGGATTTGACATGTTGGGACACAAGCAGCTAACTCGTTCGAACGCTTCGTGTAGGCTTCAATTTCTGACCCTACCATCTTAAGGTCGTAGTACTCCACCTCCAACTTAGTAATGTCATCACGATGACAATATTCTTCTTTGATCAACTCTTTAAAGTCGTTCCATGGGGTGGCATTCGCAGCTGCTAACCCTAACATCTGCACTTGTGCGTTCCACCAAGAGAGCACACCACCTTCAAGCGTTCCAGTTGCAAACTTCACCCTACTGGCTACAGGGCATTCACACATCTTGAAAACAGATTCGATCTTCTGGAACCAGTGGAGAAGACCTACAGCTCCTTCTGTGCCACTGAAAGTACTAGGGCGACAATCCATGAAGGTCTTGAACGTACACACTCGAGGCTAAGCATTTTGACTTGACGCGCGAAAAAGATAGGATAAGGTTAAGCACGAGAGTAGGATCACAAAAGTAGGATCTAAACATCCTAGGATAGGTCGAAATGGTAGGTCGTACCTCCTGCTTGAGCTACTGCGAAAGCCTCAGCAACTCGTTCGTTGATTAGAGCCGTCAGTTGGGCCTGGGTCAAGTTGAGACGTCCACTCATGATCTTCACATCGAAAAAAAGCACAAGTAAGAACAGTGACGTAGAGGTGTGGAAAGTATGAGATGACAGAAGAGAGTAAAGACACAAGGTTTCAAGCAACAGTTGCTACACTAAGTAAGCATACCATGAACAATGCATTATTTAAGCTAACAGGCAGGCAATACAAACATAAACCATATCACCTATAGTGTTGAGTCTTGCACGTGGAGCGAAGCGTCGTTGTGGATCGTTCAGCACTGAACAGGTTATAGCCTGCTTTTTATCAAAAAGCTTTTTCCCATTCTATAAAACCATGTTCACTATAACCAATGGCTCTGATACCAATCTGTCACACCCCCAAAATCCACAAGCGGAGTATCACCGCAGGGAGCGTGACTGACCAGGATCAAGCCACCAATCATATTGAACAATATAAATAAATAAATAAAATCCAACCCATACAATAAAATTGGTGTTAAAACAACTTAACAAAGTCTAAGTTATCAGCGGAATCATTAAGTTCAAAACCCAAAATTATAAATTTAAAGTTTATAAGTTTATCATGAACACACAGCGGTCCATGCTCCACAACGACTCTGATGCATGTCGAGTGTGATAGGTTTTTATGTATATTTTTAGCCCTTTTAACACTTTAGTCAAGCTTTAAATTTATAAAACACGATATTCTACTAACACTAAACACACATATGGATAAGTGCACCCATCGTGAGCGTAGTATAGCGTTGGTAAGATACCGAGGTCGTCCAAGGACACAAGAGCTTTTAATACCGGTTTATCCTCAACGTCTAATCAAATCAAAATTTTAGAAAAAAGGTTTTAAACATGAAAATAAAAGCTAAAAATGCTGAAAATAAAAATAAAGTAAAAACAGATAGACAAGATGAATCACTTGGATCCGACTCGCCTTTAGTGTAACCTTTGATATCTTCGGCACTTTTGCACTTTTTAAGAGATTATCTTAGTTATAGTAGTAGGCCCCTCTTTTGAAGGTGACGTTGCCCTCAACCCAGTAGTTTGAGTCAGCAAGGATACAATCCTAAAGGGTTGGATTATTGAAAGATAATGAATTAAGTTATTAATGCGAAATGTGGTAAGCCCCTCTTTTGAAGGTGACGTTACCCTCGGCTAAGTGATTTGAGTCAGTAGGGATACAATCCCAAGTAGCCGGGTTAATGTATTAATAGTAGTTACATATGAGGGGATCAAGCCATTCGCACCCCCGCCATCCAATACCAGTGGGTATTGAAGAAGGTCCTAGTAAGCTTGACCCAGGTCCTTGCAGGATCTATACACTGAACAAGACAAGAACCTTACCAAACAATTTTATTAACCCCCGACCAGGTAGCCAACATATCTCTAAATAGACCGCAGAGATATGAATGGTGTAAATCTTTTATTTTATATAGACAGTAAAATAACGCCAAGACACCACGGACAAATGATAAGGAAGTTTCACCTTCAACATAAGAAACTAGTTATTAAAGTCATTAATACAAAACCAAATAAAAAGTGCGAAAAGATTAAAAAAAACAAAAGTATTACACTAAATGCTTGTCTTCACCAAGTGATGTAAGAGACTTAGGCAAACATGGCCTTTGATTGTCAAGAACTCTTACTTTCAATCTTGGATCCCGAGACTACTACACACACTCTATGATGGATGATGGATGATGGTGGTGGATGAGGGTGCTGTGATGGTGGTGGAGTGTGGGTGAAGTGGGAGAGAGGTGGTTTGCCAAGGGATGCTTTTGAAGTAAACCAAGCACCTCTATTTATAGCCTGCACAGAAGCCCGGACACGGCCCCGTGTCCATCCACTTTTTCTTTCTTCATTAATTGCAGTTTGTCTGCATTAGTTGACCACGCCCCCGTGTCCGCTGGGCACGGCCCCGTGTGCAGAAGCGTATCTGTACTATCAAGATTTGCTTGGATTCTGCGAATCTAAGCGTTGACCACGGCCGTGTTGAGCTGGGCACGCCCTCGTGTTGGGAAATAGAAGCTTCTACAACTTTGTCTTTTCTGCAGACACTTGAGCACGCCCCCGTGTCCGCTGGGCACGAGGCGTGTTCAGCCTTCTGATCTCTTGTTTTTACTTGGGAAGATGCTGTCGAGGGGTCGGGCATGCCACGTTTATTCTTTTTCTTGTATTTATGTTAGCTTTAGCTGTATTTTTGCTTCTTTTGTTCATTTGCACTCATTTAATCCTGAAAATACAAAAGGAAGACAAAAGCACACCTTTTCCAACATTAGTACTAAAAAAATGGTTAGTTTTATGCCTCATTTGATGTAATTTATATGTTGCATTTTACACACATCAACTCCTTCCCTATGCAAGCTCCAGCTAAGTACCTAACGACTTACAAAGCATGTAGTAACGAATCAACAAAAATGTTGAGCGAGTTCACAGTTGGTTGTCTGTTTTAAAGTTGTTCCAAAAACCATAAGATATTTCGAAAACCATAAGTTACCCAGTTCCTTGTTTCCCAAACCATATACCGTGGGGGGCTACCCCATGTTGTAAACCACTAGACCTGTTACCATATCAACTACTGACTGGAGTCATGTTTTTGTGCCCTGCGTCAATGTCTATCATCATTGACTAAGTGCCCAAGTACATTAGTCCACTCCCGTCCTCTGCGGCACGATGTGAGGCTTGTCAGACCTAATAGCGCTATTTAACTAATGACCCGTTCGCCAATGGCCCGACGAGTAAGTCGATATAACAATGAGGGACTTCATGATAGAGTTTTGTCTAGTAAGCTATATGTTGTCATCCTTCCTACGGAGGATGGAGGTACGCATTCTACCCAAGGAGAATACGCAGGTTTAATGTTGTCATCCTTCCCATGGAGGATGGAGGTACATATCCTACCCAAGGAGAATATTCAGGTTTCATTATAAGACTTTAACCCATTCCCAAACCATCGGGAATCCCATGCCTTGTAGAAAGTGTGAAATCACCTTAGATTAGCTCGACATATTAAGTTATGGAAAGAAATATGTGAGGTGGAACTGGTCAATCACGTCTTAACATTATTATCGTTTAAGGGTTAGTGAGTGTGCTCATGCGGAAACACGAATCCTACACGTATCTAACACGTAGCACATTATATCATACAATACTAAATATCATGCATGCATTTATCACGACATAGCATAGCGACAACACAAATGTCACGAAAGACTTAAAATACTCTTAAATAAAAATTTCAGCAATATAGTGCATTTTCGGCAGTTTTCGGTTTGTTATCCGAAATAGTTCGTGTACAATAAAATTCCCAAAAATTTAAAGAATGTTTTAAACGATCAAAATATTATTTTTCTAAGATATCGAGATCCAATTTATCACCAATTATTTTATAAAATTCATTTACCGGGCTGCAATCAGATTCGTCACTTTCTGACTGCAGTCCACGGAAAAATTCATTTAAAATTCATCGTAAGTCCGATTGACGAAATTACAATTGGAGTTTGGACGGACACTTAGGAGCATCTACAGTAAAAATTTCAAGTCTAAACAGTAAACACATACCAAGTTATGACATGAAAAGTGAGCTGTGTTTTCTACAGAAAAACGAAGCTTTAATTGCTGAAACGAAATAATTTATTCAAAATAGTAAACAACGTCCAAAAATCATGATTCCAGTGCCATTAGAAGCGTACTTTGAAATAGCACGTTATGGACTTATAAAACGCTAATTTTCGTTAAGTTATGATCCTGTTACAGCCGATTAAATTCGGTTGTAACTATCGATCAGATTCTGATTTCGCTTCCCAAACCCCGTAACCGCTTTAGTAACAAACCCGATCAGTTGTAACATTAATCAAAACAGGTTTTAGGTTATTTATATGAGGCGTAGCATGCTGAACATCAAGAATTTAATTAATCAATGATCAACCGAACAATCAAGATCCATCCTATGCCCATATCCTTAACGGTTAACCGAACCCTTAGTCAAGTATAACATCAACAACAATCGTACCTAGCAACGCAATACAACTAACATCTTCATAGAACATAATACTCAACAAGAATCTGAGAGATAACAAAAAAACGCAGCAGCGTGACAAAGAACTTCTAACCGAAAACGCATATAACCCATCAAAACGACTCCTGTCATTCCTCTACCATACCCGCATCATCGAGATTTTAATGGATGTATACCAACACATTCACAAAGCTCGACTAAACAACCGACAACCATACATATAAACACCAGAGTTTAACTAAAAGAACCAAGAATTAAGACTATAGCTAAGAAGGTTACCGAAAGATGCGGTGAAAGATCCAATTGAAACTTGAATCAAGGGTCAAGAAGGGCTTCTTGGAACCCTTACTTGCGTTGACTGAAAGAGAGGCAGAGGTTGTAGGTAGGGTTTTTGGTGTTTGGTTTGATAGCATTGCATAACAACATGCATCTTACGTATATGTAGTAAATGGAATAAGGATGGGACAGTTTGGAGAAGTGCACATGGGCCACACCTAAACAAGGCATCTTGGCTAAACTTAAAGGTGGGATTTGGGCTTGGGGTTGGGTCGGTCATAACTTAGAAGAGTATTTGGTTGGCAACTTTTTTTTTATATTAATTTGATTATAACAATATAATCAATAAATCAACTAAGTATAAA
Source organism: Helianthus annuus (assembly GCF_002127325.2). NCBI lineage: Eukaryota > Viridiplantae > Streptophyta > Magnoliopsida > Asterales > Asteraceae > Helianthus > Helianthus annuus. The sequence goes on from NC_035436.2 coordinate 126,713,096, forward strand.
AATGTAAGTAATCAATCAACTAATGTAACATGTAATAATCAAGTTATGGTTCAGCCTCAAAAGTTCGAGTTACGCGAGTTAAGCCACGGTTCAAATGGTTCGGGTTGTTTCAACCTGAAATTGATTTTGTTCGAATATTTGCTTGTACATTACAAGTTAGATCAGTATAAAATAAATTCGTCGAATAAGATCGTTATATAAATTGAAATACAGATACGCAACTAATGGTTTTTACTTCGAGAGTTCGGGTTGTCACATTAAATATGGTTTTAAACCTTACTATGCACCTAATTAGCGTAAAAATCGCTAATTGACGATAATTAAGATGTTTATGGAAATATGAGATTTTGATCAGTCTCAAGTGTTCAAAATATTTTACTTAATGTATAATATCAGTAGGAAAAGGTTTGGCATTCAAATCATATGCTAATCTCATTTTGTGCATGAAAAGGGTATTATCGTCATTTACCGAATTATACAAGAACTCAATGATATGGTCAGTTTATAATCTGACCAAAAATCCTAAAAATCCCCAAAAATAATATCTTAACAGTAGGTAATGAGTTTTGGGTCATAATCCGTGTTTAAACATGCCTTATGCATGATAGCGTAATTTAATTAATAAAGAGTTTCAATTTACGATATCTTGCATAACTTTATTTTGAGACCAGAAACTGATGTCAAATTTTCGAGACATACTTATATATCCGTAATAAACCTTTTTGTCCTCTCACATTTTCAAAAATCTCGTTTATATGACATAAGGGCATAACGGGCATTTATAAGCATATTAACGGAAACAAGCATATAATCCAATATATAAATGACCAGGCAATATAACTCTAGAGGGTTATACTACAACATATGTGGTCCTAATGGAAGCTTAAAACATAGAAGAATTAAGCTTAATCGGGTCAGAACTGGAAGTCAAAGCAAAAGTCAAGCTTTTGCGACTTTCGGTTGCGAACCAACCCTAAACTCAGAATTGTCGGGTTGAACCTGTTTGAACATGCTTTTAATAATACTTACTAAGTTATTAGAGTGTTAAAATATAATTTATAACCTCTGTATTATTAGTTTTAATTATTCTTTATAATTCTGTCCAGTTTGACTTTTTAACTAAATAGTTTGACCCGACAATTAACTAAGCAAACGAAATAATTAGGAGGTGCCCTTTTAAGGGTTAATCACCTACCTAATTATGGTCACATAACCACATTCATCTCGGTTTTTAAGCCGAAGGTCAAAGTTAGATTACGATAACTTTGACTTTTCAGTTTTTAAAATAAAAACTGAACTAAAGAGGGGGCTAAGACACTTGCAAAAGGGTCCTAGCAATCTTTTCTACAAGAACAAGCTCCCTTTTTGATCAGGAACCACCAGATGAGAGTATAAAGAAGATTTGAATGTTTGTGCAAATGAAATGGTTCCATACAATGCCTATTTATAATTGAAGAACACAATCTAAGATCATCACAGGTGTTATGGAATGATCCCAGATGTTTACATGTGTCCTAGTGGTAAATTAAAACCGTCAACAAGCTCCTACGGTCGAAATTCAGGTGTGTAAGGCGGTGGAACAGGCTGCAACCAGCAACTGTCAACATTTTGCAGAACTGGGCATCTCTCGCGGGCCGCGTAGGACTCAAGGGGAGTCTACGCGGGCCGCGACAACCTTGTTTTCAAGTTAAACTTGTTTCAGCTTTGGCAGTTTTAGTCCCTGGTCCTTTGTAACTTGATTTAACTTCATTTTAAGCACAAAAGGCCCTTTTAGTTAGTTTGTAGAGGATCATGGGAGTATAACCAAACTCCGTTAGGCCCGGTTTCGTTAAACGATCACCGTAAACATGACGTGACATCTGTGCCTCTTCGACCATAAAAAAATACCAAATCAATGAAATATTGTGTTTCCTATTTGGGATTTGTATAAATATGAGTATCATTTGCAGATATCAATTCTTGTTCGATTTCGAGCTTTAAATCGTTTTCTGGAAGGTTATACGCGAAGTGATGCGTAAACGTAATCAGTTTAAGGCGACAAACACTCCGAAATAGTGATATAGGCTTACATACCTTAAAAAACTTTTACATAACTTAGAAATAAGTTTTGGAGGGTTTGGTGTGTCGAAATCAAGTTTATTCAATTGCAGGGACTATTTGTGTCAAACTGCAAAAGTATACCGAATCGAATAGTAACGAACATTTCGGAACTTGATCATAAGTTAAACACACCATAAATATCCCTTACATAGCTTAGAAATAGACTTTGAGGGGTTCGGTGTGCAAGAAATAAACTTTTTGGTCAAACAGGGACTAAAGGCGTCAAAAAGTGCATAAGTTTGCATTTTCGCGCAAATCTTACATTCAGATTATATCCGGACATCCAAAAAAATTTTTAATCGTTGAAACATTTTATTTTAGTGATTGGCATGCTAAAATTCCATTCGTCGCGTAATTTGGATCGTTTTTCGCGTCCGTTCGTGTTTCGTCGTAATTAACCGAACAACGCAACCGTACGACCAAACGAACCGACATCCAAGATATTTTGAGCATATTTTAAGTTCCCTATACTTTAACTTCGTTGTAGAGCCTTGAAATGGGGTTAACGGGGCTTAAACATGTCAAAAATGCATCAAAAATCAAGTTTTACACATTCAGGGACCATTTCTGCCAATCTGCCAAACATGCCCTCGCGGGCCGCGTAAGATGAGAGTATTTCTACGCGGGGCGTGACAGAGTAGCAGATCAGATTCATTGAATTTGCTCCAGCAGCTGGTTTCAGGCTTTTTGGACATGGTTTCTTCATCTATGGATGGTTTTTGATTGTCCCATTGTATTATAAACCATGGGCTACACATGGAGGGTCAAAATCAAGGCACGAATTACGAGAAACTATCCTAACAGTTCTCCGAAATCTATATATACCCATCATGTTTCATTCATTCAGCTCACAATTTGATGCATTCTGCTCTAAGTTGAAGTGTATACTTCATACCTGAGTAGTTTTGAATCAAAACTTCCTAGCTTGGACCTCTTGTAAGTTTCTTTCATGCTTTTATGCGTTTTTAAGCATGAAAGTCAAACAGTGTTTGACTTTCTGCTTTGACCAGTCTTTGGTCAACACAAAGTTCGTTTGAACTTTGCAACGTGAGCGTAATCACGATGGTTATAGTCCCTTGTGACTATACCTACTGATTAGCACGTTATTTCGGCATAGTGACGAGTCATAGTTTTGGTCAAAATGCGTATTTATGCGTATTTTGTAACCAAACTATTCTTGGGTATCAAAACCCTTTGTTTTGATATCAAACCTGTTTTCTAACTTAGTTAAACATGTTTTAACATGTTTAACTCGTCACTTTTAGTTTTGTGCTTATATAGGGTCGTAAGATAAGCGGTCTAACCAACCGCTTAGACTGTCGAACCCGACCCGTTTGGTCGATCATTAGGATCCGACCAAACATATTTTGTGACCATAGTTGTATAGGGAATAACCTTCCGAGGTTATACCTTATGGTCACTTCGTTTAGTTAGTTGTATGATAGGTAGTTTATATGCCTTAGGAAAATGACCAAAATGCCCTTTTTGCGCATAAATTCATTTTAAGCATATGTAACCTAAATTTTTACATCTAAACTGACTAGGTAGTATTATTAGACATGTGAAGGCATATAATACTTGTCATAGGACTAGTTAGGCGGTCCAAACGCGTTTTACTCGAACGACGCGTTAAAGTAGCGTAAGCTACCTAAACGGGTGGTAAGCACTTAGTGTCACACCCCAACCGATGGCGGAAACATCGGTGCGTGGCACTGAGCGAAACAGATTGTCCAGAAGTTTCCATAACAATTATATTTATCAATTACTTAAAACAACATGTCCCATACCATGTCATAAAAGATAGTACAATTATTACAGACCAAAATCTAGGCAAATAGTTATGTTCCGACAACTCAGATTTCATTTGTACAGACAACTATTTGTTGGCCTCTAGGACCTTATTCTAGCCTCGCTTTCCTAGCAGATAAGCATCCTAAACACCCGTCACATCCGTTAAAATACAGTCAATACACATAGTGTAAAGGCGAGTATACAAGTTTGATATAGCATATAGAGTTCGAAATAGTTTACGTATAACCAGCACGTACACAGAGGAAAACAAAGCATGTTAGTTATCGACATGAACCTATCGATACCAATGACTGCGGGTTGATTGCCCAAGGCAGTTCGTAATACATGATCATCACTGTAATCCATGCAAATAATTGTCCTTAACAACCCCCATGTGAACGGGTGCTGAGTCCAAACTATAGGACTATCGTCGTTAAGGCAGGTAGACAGCATTCCATGTGTAAACATAACAAACAAGCATTCATTAAGTCACGTATAACATGCGGTAACGGTTAGCGTTTAAAGTATTACGTAGTGTATTCGATCGTGATTTCGTATAAGTAACGTATGTAACACCCAAAAGTGCGTAAAGCAAAAAGGGATCGAGTATACTCACAGTGGTTGATGGATTGAAGGGAGCGTTTGAGAGTAGGGTTAGCCTGCATAGTTCGATAGCATAACGATAAGTAATGCGTAAAACGAGAGCAAGTGTTGGTGGTTCGAACAGCTGGTCGATCGGATGGTAGTCCGATCGGACAGCTGATCGTGGGGTTGATAGTCTGTTCGGACGGCTGTCCGCTCGGATGGCCGTTCGAGTGGATTGTTTCTTCCTTTGGGAAGGATGTGTTTGTGTATGATGGTTTGACTTTTAAAGTTTTTGTTGTAGTATTTTGAAAACATTGATGTACCTCTGCCTTTCAGGTCGGTCGATCGAACGGTCGTTCGATCGGCCGGCAACCCGTTCGGCTGGCACTTCAGCGAGAACAAGTTCTCAGCAGGATGTCACTCGATCGGACAGCAGCCCGGTCGGGTGGCGTCCTTACTGCATTGAACATGTTTGAAAAATCGATTTAAGTGTTAAAGTCCAAGTATCTCATGATCCGAAGGGCAATCCGGTTGGATGGTAGTCCAATCGGATAACAATTCGTTCAATACTAAAACTTCAGATAAAGTGGTTAAGTGTGGGACCCAAGGTGCTAGCCGTTTGGCTGACCGGTCATTCGGGTGACTGTCCGTTCGGACAACAGTCCGATCGGACGGCACCTCGTCCTGGTCGTCCTGTTCGTCTCACACTTGGTTGTTTTGATTGTTTGCCCTTTTATTGAGGCGTTTTTGATAACGAGCCAACAACAGGAACTTCATCAATACTTGGTTCTCCTAATCGGACAGGAATCACCCAAATCCGATTAGTGAACTATTCGAGACGGGGTTCACGTTTAACCTGGAATCGGTAAACCTCGTGGATAGAATCCAGATCTTGAGTCAACACGACCACAGACCGAGTAGTAAGTCGGCACAAGTTCTTATTCTATCGGTTTTGAGTGCATTGAGTGTAAAAGAATTGAAAGAAAGTTAGAAAACCGTCTTTCAATCCCTTTTCTTTGTGAATATGTTTAGATCTATGAAAGATCTTTGTTAGTTTATGTGGAAATCGGTTAGATCTAAGTTGTTCTTGGTGGATTGAGGTCAAAACATGAAGTTCTTCAAGAACACATGATGACGTCATCCTAGAACACCTTGAATCTTGGTGATTTCACGGTTAAAAGTTAAGATTTAAAAGATAGAAAGGTGTAGGAGTGCGTGTAGATTAAGAAAGTACAAGATTTAGGTCGAGATCTTACCGGAATCGAGAGAAATCTGAGAAAAGGTGGAGAGCATGAGTTGGTCGGTCAGAGAGTTTCCAAAAGTAGAAAGAATGAAAGTGACATGGGTATTTATAGAGTTCCAAAAGAGGAAAGGGCTGGCCGATCGGCCAGGCAGCTCGATCGGACAGCCTGTCCGATCGGACGGCAGTCCGGGCGGACGGCTGGTCAATCGGCTGGTTGCCTGATCGATCGGTCGCCTGGTTCGAGTGTTCGGTGCGACGAGTTTTGCTGTTTCGATTTCGATTGTGAGCGATGCGATGCGATGGAGTTTCCTAGTCAAATTACTTTTAATCCCAACTACTCATATCTCGTGCTATCTCTTCTCCACTAATTATCATACTATATCAACATGCAATCATCCTTATTTCGTATTCGTTTTGCGATTGCGATTCGATTGCGATTGAGTTCGATTGCGATTCGATTGATCATCAAACATAACATAAATAAACATTCACAAGTAACACATAAAGCACACACACACTTATAACAACCACCAAAATGCGAAATTCGAGTTGCGAGCGCGATGTTGATTAGATTAGTTCGATTAACGTTTAAATAACTTTATCGCATTGTTACTTCCTATTGTTCACAGTCGTAAAACGATTCGTAGTGATAAATATTCATCGATTACTAAGATTATAATTAATTACTCCACATAATACAACTAACGTAAAACATAAGATAGACTAACTATAGGTCAAAGAAGTCAAAACAGGAATTGAGCAAGGAGAGACAGATCGCAATTAGCAATCTTTTCTTCCTTTGACTTCAATCTTGACTTTGACTTTGACTTTCGAAACACCGGTCGGTAGGCAATGCGTAAGATGGAAACAAGTGATGATGGGTCGAACAGCCTGATCGATCGAACAGTAGGTTCGATCGAACGGGTTGTTCGTTCGGTTAGACAGTTCGTCGGACAGTCTGTTCGATCGGCTGGTAGGCTCGATCGGCTGGATTGTTCGAGTGGATTGTTTTTTCTTTTGAGTAGGATGCGTTTGTGTATGATGGCTTGGCCTTTTGAAGTTTTTGTTGTAGTATTTGAGAACACTGAAGTGTCCTTACCTTTCAGATCGATCGATCGAACGGTCTGTTCGATCGGCCGGCTTAACCGATCGGTTAGGAACTTCAGAAATGGGTCCTCAGTGGAATGTCACCTGATCGGACAGCATGTTCGATCGGCTGGCACTCCAATACGTCGAACGAGTTAAAAATCGATTAAGGGTTGAAGCATAGTATCTCATGATCCGTTGAGTAATGTTATCAAACAGCTCGTTCGATCGAACATCACCTCGTTCAATACTATACTTCCTGAAATTGTCAAAGTGTGGGGCCATGTGCTAGCCGATCGGCTGGCCTGGTTGATCGGCTGACATGTCGAATCGGTTGGGCTGTTCGTTCGAACATCCTGTCCGATCGGTCAGCATCCTGACCTGGTCGGCCTGTTCGTCTAACACTTGGATGTTCTGATTGTTTGACGTTATATCGAGGTATGTTGACAACGAGATGAACCATGGAACTTTCGTTCTTACTTGTTTCCCCTGCTCGGACATGAATCACCCAAGTCCGGCCGGCGAACGGTTCGGAACGGTAGTTTAACGTTTAACCCGAAATCGGCGAACCTCGTAGATAGAATCCGAATCTTGAACCACACAACCATGAGAATGATTAGTGAGTTTGCTCAAGCTCCGTTTCTACCGGTTTGAAAGCATTGAGTGTAAAAGAGTTGAAAGAAAGTTGAAATTCATTCTTTCAATCCTTCACATCATGTAGATGTTTAGATTTGTGATGGATCTTAGTTTGTTTATGTGGAAATTGGCTACATCCAAGTGATTCTTGGTGGATTGAGGCCAAAACATGATGTTCTTGAAGAACACCATGATGACATCATCCTAGAATGCTTAGATCTTGATGATTTCACGGCTAGAAATCAAGATTTGAAAGATAGAAAGGTGTAGGGGCATGTATTGATCAAGAAAGTACAAGATTTAGGATGAAAACTTACCGAAATCGGAAGAAATCTAAGAAAAGAAGGGGAGCACGAGCTGGTCGATCAGAGGGTTTCCAAAAGTGGAAAGAATGACAATGACAGGCCTATTTATAGGCTTCCCAAAGAGGAAAGGGTTGGCCGATCGGCCAGGCATCCCGATCGGACAGCCTGCTCGATCGGACAGCCTGTCCGATCGGCTGGGTTGTTTGATCGACTAAGAGCCTGATCGATCCGCAGCCTGTTTCGAGTGTTCGGGGCGACGATTTTTTTGATATTTCGAGTACGACTGAAGACGATACGAGTACGATAGAGTTTCTTATTCAAATTACTTTTAATCCTAACCTCTATATCTACAAACAAGCATCTACATTCCATATTCGATTTCGATTGAGTTTGATTGAGTTTCGAGTTTCGATTTGATTGATTCGATTGGTCACCACATATAACATAAAGTAAACACGCACAGGTAACACATAAGGCACATACACACGTATAATAACACCAAAGGTGCATAATTTGAGTCTCAAGTTCGATTGATGATTCGATTAGCTTGATCATTGATTTATTAACTTTATCGCATTGTTACTTCCTACTATTCACAGTCGTAAATCGTTTCGCGTCGACTAAATATTCGATTACTTCGATTCCTTGATAAACAACACTTACTCCACATAATACGAACAATAAAAACATAAAATAGACTATTTACAGTCAAAGAAGTCAAACTTGACTTGGACTTTGACTTTGGCATTCGAAAACACGGGGTGTTACATAAATCATGCTCAGCCAGGCACTTTCGGAGGTTTGACACGTGGAAAGTCGGGTGGACATTACTAAGCTCCTCCGGTAGTTCGAGTTTGTAGGAGACTTTGCCGATCCTTTCCAGAATCTTAAAAGGTCCAACATATCGAGGCGCTAGTTTCCCTTTCTTGCCGAATCTGACCACACCCTTCCAAGGTGATACCTTTAGTAGTACGTAGTCACCAACGTCAAATTCAAGGGGCTTGTGTCTTTTATCGGCGTAACTTTTCTGTCTATCCCTGGCTTTCGACAAGTTGTCTCGAATCTGGAGGATTTTGTCAGTCGTTTCTTGTAGTAGCTCGGGACCGGTTAATTGCGAGTGACCGATCTCGTGCCACACAATAAGCGAACGACATCTTCTTCCATATAAGGCCTCGAATGGTGCCATTTGTATGCTGGCATGATAGCTGTTGTTATACGAGAATTCGACTAATGGTAGGTATTTGTTCCAACTACCACCGAAGTCTATGACACACGCACGGAGCATGTCCTCAAGAGTACGGATCATTCTTTCAGTTTGTCCGTCGGTTTGAGGATGAAATGCGGTACTCAGGTTAAGCGTCGTACCAAGAGCTGCTTGAAACGTTTCCCACAAACGCGAGGTAAACCGAGCGTCACGGTCTGAAATGATATCACGAGGCGTACCATGATTACAAATGATCTCGTCGGTGTAGATTCGGGCTAGTCGTTCTACCTTGTAGTCTTCCCGTATTGGCAAAAAGTGGGCTGATTTGGTCAGACGATCAACTATAACCCAAATGTTGTCATGACCTGATGGTGTGGGCGGAAGTTTGGTTATGAAGTCCATAGCTATAGTCTCCCACTTCCATATAGGGATTGGAGGTTGTTCGGGTAAGCCAGAAGGTCGTTGATGTTCCGCCTTGACTCTTGCACAAGTCAGGCAACTTCCAACATAGAGAGCGATATCTCTTTTCATTCCCGACCACCAGTACTTGTAACGAAGGTCCTAGTACATTTTATCGGCACCGGGGTGAATGGAATATCGGGATTTGTGGGCTTCGTTCACTATGATCTTTCACAAATCGGTCCGCTTAGGGATCCAAATTCGGTCCAGATAATAGAAAATCCCATCTGCTTTGCTTACAAGCTGAGTCCCATCGTGGTAGATCCTCTCTTTCTTCAGAGTGCGTTCGTTAAAACAAGCATGCTAGGCTTCGCGGATGAGGGTTTCGAGATCATGCTGGGCTTGGGTGTTGCGAATACTGAGCAAATAACTCCGCCTGCTGAGCGCGTCTGCAACAACATTTGCCTTACCTGGGTGATAACGAATCTCAGAGTCGTAATCGCTAAGAAGTTCTACCCATCTGCGTTGACGCATGTTAAGTTCTTTCTGATTAAAGATGTGTTGTAAACTCCTGTGATCGGTGAAGATCGTACACTTGGTACCATACAGGTAGTGTCGCCAAATCTTCAATGCAAAAACAACTGCGCCTAGCTCGAGATCATGGGTTGTATAGTTCTTCTCGTGGATTTTGAGCTGAAGAGATGCGTAAGCTATAACCTTGTCCCGTTGCATGAGGACACAGCCAAGACCAAGGTTAGAAGCATCACAATAGACAATGAAATCGTTGTTTCCGTCGGGCAATGTGAGGACAGGAGCATTGCAGAGCATATGCTTGAGGACTTGAAAAGCAGACTCTTGTTCAGTTCCCCAAACAAAAGACTTGTCTTTATGAGTAAGGGCGGTAAGCGGCACAGCGATCTTAGAGAATCCTTCGATAAATCGTCGATAATAGCCCGCTAGTCCGAGAAAAGAGCGAACTTCAGACGGGTTCTTAGGCGTAATCCAACTCTTAACTGCTTCAATCTTCGGGGGATCGACATGAATACCTTGACTATTAACGATGTGACCCAGAACCTGAACCTCCTCCAGCCAGAATTCGCACTTGGAGAACTTGGCGTAGAGTTGATTCCCCTGGAGTAGCTCGAGAACCAAACGTAGATGTTGCGCGTGTTCGGCTTTTGACTTAGAATAGATAAAGACATCGTCGATGAACACGATGACGAAACGGTCTAGAAATAGCTTACACACACGATTCATCAGATCCATGAAAACCGCGGGTGCGTTGGTTAAACCAAAAGGCATAACAACGAATTCATAATGGCCGTATCGAGTTCGAAAAGCGGTTTTGGGGATGTCTTCCTCTTGAATGCGCAATTGATGATAGCCTGAACGTAGATCGATCTTCGAGAAACACTTAGCACCTTGCAGCTGATCAAATAAGTCATCGATTCGAGGCAAAGGGTAACGGTTCTTGATGGTTAACTTATTCAATTCCCGATAGTCGATGCACATCCTGAACGACCCATCCTTCTTTTTAACGAAAAGGACTGGTGCGCCCCAAGGAGAGGTGCTCGGGCGAATAAAGCCTTTTTCAAGTAACTCCTTGAGTTGGTTCGAAAGTTCCCGCATTTCGAATGGCGCGAGTCGAAAAGGAGCTTTGGCTACGGGATTAGCTCCAGGAATGAGGTCGATACGAAAGTCGATATCACGACTTGGCGGTAGTCCGGGAAGATCATCAGGGAACACCTGAGGAAATTCACGAACCACTGGAACGTCTTTGACTTCTGCCTTCGTTTTCTTTTCCTTCTCCGCTACTACAATGTTGGCCAAGAAAGCTCTGTATTCCTTGCGGAGGTACTTGCTAGCTTGGATGCATGACATGAGCTTGAGACCTTTCGAAGCTGTTTCACCGTACACACATAAAAGATCACCATTCGCGAGCGAGAATCGAATCATCTTATCAAAACACACAACTTCAGCATGGTTTTCGCGAAGAAATTCCATGCCTACTATGATGTCGAAACTTCCGAGTTGCATGGGAATAAGGTCGATTGGGAAGATGTGATTGTTGAGCTCGAGAGTACAATCACGGAGAACAGAATTAACGGCGACAATTCTTCCAGTAGCGACTTCAACTTCGAATGACGAGGGGAGATAAGAGCGCTTACGACTAAGGAGCTTCTCGAATTCAAACGACACAAAGCAGTTATCGGCTCCAGTATCAAACAAACATGATGCATAAATACCATTTGTCACACCCCAACCAATGGCGGAAACATCGGGATGAGATGAAGTGTGGAGATTGCTAGAGACTTCATAACACTATTAGTGACAATATTTAATTCAACCGATTTCATTTCATAAATAAATTGTCAAAACATACAAGGAAATTCAAATGACATCATTGTTCAAACATAACATAACAAAATTGATACAACGATTTAAACTTAAGGCGTCTAAATGAGTATCTAGGCATCTTCGCTATCCATTTTCATAGTGTCATCAATCATCAACCTGTAACATGTTTAAAATACAATTCAATGCAAAAGCAAAGGCGAGTATACAAGTTTAAGCATAAGTATATCTATACGAGATCAACCTAACGTGGCATGCAATATTTCTAGCCAACCTCAGTTTACGCAAGAAAGTTTAATTAATTCAACATGACCCAAGTTTAAGGGGGGCGGTGCGTTACTCCTAAAGCGCTATACATGTCAAATGGACGCTCGTGAAAGCTAATGACTAAAACATATCACATAAGTATGGTCCACGTAAGCATCAAGTATCACAACATAGTATTCATGTATAAGGATTGTTTTGTGCATTGCATGAAGAATAAGTTTAAGTGTGTTTTTAATAATGTAACATGTTACACCCCAAAAAGTGGTAAACATAAAAAGGGGGTTGCGAATATACTCTCAAAATTTGCATATGCTTTCCGATTATCCAATGTGACGAAGTTGATGAGGTTAGAAAGTTGAATATGTTCGCGTAGGGATTTAGGAAGTTAAAACACAAGAATATAGGTATTCGAAAATAATCATCTTTAACACCAAATACTTGTTCTTGACACTATGAAACCTCAAGGGTTAATGTTTTTATGAGTAATATACTCATTAGAATCGTAACAAGTCTTATGTCTTAGATGATGTTATTCTAATATCTTGACGAATGAACACAAGTCCATCATCAAGGGTTCGAATAGTATATATATGTATAAGTATTATAGGTAATATTTAGTCCATTAGTCATGCATGAGGTAGAAGAGAAAATCTTCATTTAGGTACCTCTAAATATCATGGAAATCATGTAGGAGGTAGGAAGAACAAGCTTCCCTTTAGGTACCTCTAAGTGTTCACCACTACACTTGATGTAAAAACAACCAAGGAGGGTCATGAAAATACAATAAAGAATGAATAAATACAACTAATCTAAGGCAAACATCAAGTAATGTGCGGATTTACAAGTAGGATAGCCCAAGCTAGTCCTATAATCACACAAACATCAAGCATTAGGCTTGTTCATTACTTGTGGGTTAAAACCCAAACAAAACAGAAAGTATGTGAGGTTTACACCTCTAATTTCACATGTCTCAACCTTGTTTTTAAGCCTAACCAACCATAAGATAGGTTGTAAGCATTAGGACATAGGTTTGAGTGAGTTAAACTCAAGTTTAAGTAAGTATTGATAATTATTAATGAAAACAAATTTGAATAGTGGACTTTGAAGCCTATTTGCCGGAGTTCCAGGGGTTTATATTGGAATCGAAGATAAGGTCAAGCCAAGCGTTCTGGAAAAAGAATGAGCTAAAACGGATGAGAAATGAAGAAGTTATGCCCATTTTCGTAAAGCTCGATGAATCTGTCTTGTTCTGGTAATCAGCTACGTTTTTAGAGTATTTGGGAGTGATTAGAGAGTGTTTAGAAAGTGAAAATGTTTGGAGGAGGCTTGGGTTATATAGGAGATGGATTAGGGTTGGGTTAGTTGGCAATTAATATAAGTAAACAATTAAAAAAACAAGAAAAGGAGTCTAAATGTGGTGGTTGTCTCGAGATATGGCTGGAATGGTTGTTTAAAAGCCCTTAAATGCCTTAAATTTTTTTGTGTGTGACAATTAATAGGTGTTCTACATATTACACATATTATATTAAGTCAACTTATAGTAGTAACTATTGAATTAACAAAAGTCTAGGTGATTTAAACATTAAAAAATAAAAAAGTTAAATCAGCCAACAGGCTTGCGATTGGACATGGCTGTTTAACAGCCTTATCTTATTTAGTTTTTTTTTTACCAATATAACATGTAGGTTAGATAATGGTGTATATCATATTAGTGGAACATTATAGGTATTACATATTACATGTATGGAGGTTAAATAAGTAAACCACAAATTAAATTCAACCACTTAAAGGCTTCTGGTGGAACATGTAGCTACCATGTTCTTTATATTTTTTTTCCAAATATTATGTTTCAACATACTAATATCAATGTGAAGTTGATGTTGAGTTATATTATTATTATTATTATTATTATTATTATTATTATTATTATTATTATTATTATTATTATTATTATTATTATTATTATTATTATTATTATTATTATTATTATTATTATTATTATTATTATTATTATTATTATTATTATTATTATTATTATTATTATTATTATTATTATTATTATTATTATTATTATTATTATTATTATTAGAATTAACCACCTATTTAATAGTTAACAAGCATGTATAAGTTATGAGTACCAGTATGTCGAGTATCGGTCGCGCGTATGCATTCGAGATTGGTAACGCATAACCTGAGTATTGCAACACATATAGGCATGTATAAAAATAGAATTTCATTACGATCGAAGTCTCGGTTTTACGACGGTTTGAAACGAAATACGAAATACGAAAGGAACAAGCTTCCAAAAATAGAAATACCAGACACATTTTCTAATTAAGGAAGGTTACGAAAAAGCGGAGAGTTACAGTCTCCCCTTCGTTAGGAAATTTCGTCTCGAAATTTATTCAAGAGGAAGGCTTGAAAGAGTTTTGGCAATAAGGTGATTATTAAGAATTGAGACTTGGAAAATTCAAAACGTTTTGAAAAGTACGAAATCTTGGGAGAATAGTCATAATAGGTTTGTAAAATGATTTGTTTGGCTAAAATGGTTTAGAGGCATAAGCATGAATGAAACGTGCATAGGTAAAACGATTTTGAATAGCTAAATTAGGAGTTGCTTTACAAATGTATTGTATTTACGAATGAGGTCTTTATATTATGGTTTGAAATCAATAAAAGTGAGGTAGGTTGCATAGCAAGTTTTAAAGGTAGTATAAGGCCACATATTCATAAAAATTGCTTCTCGAGTGGAACGAGAAAGTTTGGTAAGATAAAGTATTAATGACCTACTAAATACGTTTACACAAGAATAAAGAATAGAAAAACGGTTCTAAAGGTAATAAGATAAGTTAGGATTCAAATGTTTAAACAAGCTTGATTGTGAACGAGGTTCGTATGAAAGAAAGGATAATGGAGAATAATAGGAGTATTGAAGTGATCGATTGACCCTTAACGAATGCAAGCATAAGAATGGCATAAGTGTTGGATTGATGTACGTAGTGTGTTAAGAATGAAGTCTCATCGTGGATAATCGAATATAATGCGTTTGTGAGTTGTCTAAAGTTGTATCAGGTCTAAATAGGTCTGTAAAACACTGAATTTCTCATGACACGTTTTACGAAAGTTTGGTAACGTGGTGAAAACACTTATATATAGGAAGTACCAACGGCGTATCCACCATGTTTTGACCACATTATGTCCGTTTTGGATTCGGTGTCATGTTACGTTCCGTGTCTTACCATACACAGTAGTACACTCTATGGTTCTCATACGCCTATCACTATAATCCCGTGTGCACCCGCGATTATTTTGATCGTCGCATGATCCGCATAGCTTGTACTAGTTGAATATGAATCAGGGTATACATAATCTAAAAACATGAATGTGTACGTATAAGTATATAGTATATAAGCAAGTCCATGCTTAAGCATGTTTGGGACCCACGTAGGGGAATCCCTCGGATTACGCCCACGTACGGGTACGAATGTATGAATTATGAATGAAAGTATGAGCATAAGTAAAGCATGAATCGTATGAATATGCACGTAAGTATGAGTATCAACATAAAACGTACGAGTAGTATGAGTATATGTATAAGCACGAAACGTATAAAAATATAAGTATAAGCATAAAACGTATGAGTATAAGTATAAACATAAAACATAATGTTATGAATATGAGTGTGAGTGTGAGTACGAACACTAAATGATTTCGTATATCATATTTAATGGAAAACATAACAAATTTAAGCATGTAAAAGTGCTCAAAAGGTTGAGAATGTAAATGCGAATGATATAAATGAAATTGTCGCGATGCAATGACTAAAACGTGTATGATGAATTGTATGTATAGTTGTTTAAACGAAACGTTGAGCGTATCGAGCCAAAGTTAGATTGAGCTTGGTTTGAAAGGTAGAATATAGTTTGCATATGTAAGAGTATATAAAGTACTCATTGGTTAAGCATAATGTATTTTGTAATGAATAGTAATGCTACTTTTGTTTTAATAGAGTTTACGTAATCCGATTATGGTCGGTCCCCATGAAGTCTTCTTGCCCATGTGTTGGTAAATTAGTGTAGGAAAAGGTTTTCGATAAAAAGTAAATGTGTTTCATTAAACAAGATTTTTTTTGTATTTTGGGGGTTCTTGTGAAACGTTGACCCTTAGAGAGAAAAACAAAAGATTTAAAAAAAAATCTTTGGTAAAATGATCTTACAATACCTGTAAGATTTTATAAGTGTTTGAGAAAGGTAGATTTGATTTTGATTAAGAGTAGAAGTCCCTAGTATGATGGTATAATGTGAACGTGCTTTTGTTATTAAATCGAATATGAAGTTCATGGGCAAGAGATTCATTGGGCCGATTAAATTGATAGGTAGCATTTCGTAAGGTTTGGAAATTTGTGAAGTGAAACGTTTACGATGCGATTAATAATCTCGCGTATACGAGTTAAGTGAAAATAGGTTGTAGGATAAGAAACACGTTTGATAAAACAATGTATTTTGAATTTAATATAGATAGGCATTTCGATAAATGATAAATGACTTAGGTATAAAACATGATCGAGTTTGCATAATAAGATATTTGGAAGAGACGTTTTGGTAACGATCACCTAGGTAAGGGAATCAGCTCTAACTCGTTGGTGAGGCCATTTTAAGAAAAAAAAGGGAGTGGGGTTAATCGTCAAGGTAAGGAAGTCACTCCTATCTCGATGATATTTCTCCACTTGTCGTTACAAGGAAAAATGAATTTAAATTATATGAAATCATGCATATGTATAAATGTATGTGTGTGCGAGAAGAAAATATCGAAAGTAAATTCGAATTTGAAATATTGCATCGTATAAAATAAATAGTAAAAAAACACATGTTCGATTAAAATTTGGGATGGTTCCAAAACGGAACGTTGACTAACCAAAGTGGTCGAAAAGTCTTTCGAATTTGAGGAGCATGCTTTGGCCTAATAGGTGAAATACTCTCGCCGACAAGTCGGTTAACGACATTTACCCTTCCGGTTACTACATGACCCCACTTCAATTGAAATTTCAAGACTTGGCGAGATTTATGAAAATCAAGTAGTGGAACTAGTCGACAAGGTGCGGGTTTCACCCCTAACTTGGCGATTTAGTATCCTAAGTGTGGTTGGTACTCGTCGAGTCAAAATTCGAATTCAACACCTTGACGAGGGTCCGCTAGAATTAAAAATTTGAAATTCTCCATCAAGGTGAGGATTGCACTCCTAACTTGATGGTGGATTTCATGTAAAAGAAAAAGTAGATGGATTGAGGGTCTTTCACCAAATTGTGGGTTTCACGCCTATTTTGGTGAAGTCGTCTCGTTTGTGTAGTACGAGTGGTTTTGATCTTAGTATAAATGAGTAAAAGACGTAAGCTCAAAATAGTAATAACAAGTATAAGCATAATAAGTATTGCAAGAAATAATACAAAAAGGCATTTCAAGGATAGCACATAAGGATGAAATAATGCAACAAGTATTAACAAACAAAGCAAGTATTAACACTAAAGTGGCATATATGTTTAAAAGGCCAAAAGCAAGTAAATAAGGAGTAAATAATGTATCATGCAAGTGGTTCAAGCAAAACATAAGAATAAGGCTCTAGAACTATAGACTATGTTAAAGCATTCCTACTTTTCCTAATTCCCTATAGTTATGGCTCTGATACCAATCTGTCACACCCCAACCAATGGCAGAAACATCGGGATGAGACGAAGTGTGGAGATTGCTAGAGACTTCATAACACTATTAGTGACAATATTTAATTCAACCGATTTCATTTCATAAATAAATTGTCAAAACATACAAGGAAATTCAAATGACATCATTGTTCAAATATAACATAACAAAATTGATACAACGATTTAAACTTAAGGCGTCTAAATGAGTATCTAGGCATCTTCGCTATCCATTTTCATAGTGTCATCAATCATCAACCTGTAACATGTTTAAAATACAATTCAATGCAAAAGCAAAGGCGAGTATACAAGTTTAAGCATAAGTATAAGTATAAGTATAAAAGTTTAAAACGAATCCACATGGCAACTTAGTCTATACGATATCAACCTAACGTGGCATGCAATATTTCTAGCCAACCTCAGTTTACGCAAGAAAGTTTAATTAATTCAACATGACCCAAGTTTAAGGGGGGCGGTGCGTTACTCCTATAGCGCTATACATGTCAAATGGAGGCTCGTGAAAGCTAATGACTAAAACATATCACATAAGTATGGTCCACATAAGCATCAAGTATCACAACATAGTATTCATGTATAAGGATTGTTTTGTGCATTGCATAAAGAATAAGTTTAAGTGTGTTTTTTATAATGTAACATGTTACACCCCAAAAAGTGGTAAACATAAAAAGGGGGTTGCGAATATACGCACAAAATTTGCATATGCTTTCCGATTATCCAATGTGACGAAGTTGATGAGGTTAGAAAGTTGAATATGTTCGCGTAGGGATTTAGGAAGTTAAAACACAAGAATATAGGTATTCGAAAGTAATCATCTTCAACACCAAATACTTGTTCTTGACACTATGAAACCTCAAGGGTTAATGTTTTCATGAGTAATATACTCATTAGAATCGTAACAAGTCTTATGTCTTAGATGATGTTATTCTAATATCTTGACAAATGAACACAAGTCCATCATCAAGGGTTCGAATAGTATATATATGTATAAGTATTATAGGTAATATTTAGTCCATTAGTCATGCATGAGGTAGAAGAGAAAATCTTCATTTAGGTACCTCTAAATATCATGGAAATCATGTAGGAGGTAGGAAGAACAAGCTTCCCTTTAGGTACCTCTAAGTGTTCACCACTACACTTGATGTAAAAACAACCAAGGAGGGTCATGAACATACAATAAAGAATGAATAAATACAACTAATCTAAGGCAAACATCAAGTAATGTGTGGATTTACAAGTAGGATAGCCCAAGCTAGTCCTATAATCACACAAACATCAAGCATTAGGCTGGTTCATTACTTGTGGGTTAAAACCCAAACAAAACAGAAAGTATGTGAGGTTTACACCTCTGATTTCACATGTCTCACCTTGTTTTTAAGCCTAACCAACCATAAGATAGGTTTTAAGCATTAGGACATAGGTTTGAGTGAGTTAAACTCAAGTTTAAGTAAGTGTTGATAATTATTAATGAAAGTAAATTTGAACAGTGGACTTTGAAGCCTATTTGCCGGAGTTCCAGGGGTTTATTCATTGAGAAACACCCTTGGAATCGAAGATAAGGTCAAGCCAAGCGTTCTGGAAAAAGAATGAGCTAAAACGGATGAGAAATGAAGAAGTTATGCCCATTTTCGTAAAGCTCGATGAATCTGTCTTGTTCTGGTAATCAGCTACGTTTTTAGAGTGTTTGGGAGTGATTAGAGAGTGTTTAGAAAGTGAAAATGTTTGGAGGAGGCTTGGGTTATATAGGAGATGGATTAGGGTTGGGTTAGTTGGCAATTAATATAAGTAAACAATTAAAAAAAAAGAAAAGGAGTCTAAATGTGGTGGTTGTCTCGAGATATGGCTGGAATGGCTGTTTAACACCCTTAAATGCTTTAAATTTTTTTGTGTGTGACAATTAATAGGTGTTCTACATATTACACATATTATATTAAGTCAACTTATAGTAGTAACTATTGAAATAACAAAAGTCTAGGTGATTTAAACATTAAAAAAAAAGTTAAATCAGCCAACAGGCTTGCGATTGGACATGGCTGTTTAACAGCCTTATCTTATTTATTTATTTTTTACCAATATAACATGTAGGTTAGATAATGGTGTATATCATATTAGTGGAACATTATAGGTATTACATATTACATGTATGGAGGTTAAATAAGTAAACCAAAAATTAAATTCAACCATTTAAAGGCTTCTGGTGGAACATGTAGCTACCATGTTCTTTATATTTTTTTTTTCAAATATTATGTTTCAACATACTAATATCAACGTGAAGTTGATGTTTAGTTATATTATTGTTATATTATATTATATTATATTATATTATATTATATTATATTATATTATATTATATTATATTATATTATATTATATTATATTATATTATATTATATTATATTATATTATATTATATTATATTATATTATATTATATTATATTTTATTATTATTATTATTATTATTATTATTATTATTAACCACGTATTTAATAGTTAACAAGCATGTATAAGTTATGAGTACCAGTATGTTGAGTATCGGTCGCGCGTATGCATTCGAGATTGGTAACGCATACCCTGAGTATTGCAACACATATAGGCATGTATAAAAATAGAATTTCATTACGATCGAAGTCTCGGTTTTACGACGGTTTGAAAAGAAATACGAAATACGAAAGGAACAAGCTTCCAAAAATAGAAATACCAGACACATTTTCTAATTAAGGAAGGTTACGAAAAAGCGGAGCGTTACACCATTCACAAGGAACGTACCATTAACCACGTTGTTGTCAGTCTGGGCTTGATGGGCGTTGATGTTGAAGGTTCTGGCACGGGCTGCTTGTTGCTGCTGCTGAGGCTGCTGCTGCTGTTGGGGCTCTTGTTTCACTACCCTGTTCGGACACATGTTTGCAAAATGGTTAGGATCACCACATGCAAAGCAGACTCGAGCATTGACTGCGAGTGCTCGAGCTGCAGGTTGGCCTTGAGGAGCTGGGAGTAGAGCTTGATGAGCGGCGGCTTGAACTGGGGCTTGACGGGGACTATAGCGACAGTTCGGAGTGAAATGACCGTAGAGATTGCAGTGAGCGCAAAAACGACAGGCGATTCCCACCGGATGATGATATGAGCATATCGGGCAGAGCGGGTGGGGACCTGTGTAAGCACGCTTTGCTGGCGGTGCATTGGTCACTGGAGCTGGTCGGTGATAAGACTGTTGCTGAGCCGGTACGGCTTGTAGTGGAGCAACAGTTGTTGTGATAGCACAGTTCTTGCTGGAGCTACTGTTGTTGTGCTTCTTCTTTCGGCGTGATGACTTGGAGGGTTGAGCAGTGGAGTCGGTAGTTGGTGCAGTAGTAGCTTGATGCAGAGACTTGGATGGCTTATCCCAGAAACCAGACTTTACCCGCTTGTCATTGATCTTGGCGGCAAGCAAGTAGGTCTCCTCAATTGATGATGTCTTGGCGGCGTGAACAAATTCGGCTACACAATCAGGTAGAGCTCGAATGTACTTCTTGATGGCCATGTCTGGTGTCTTGACTTGATCGGGACAGATAATGCTAAGCTGCTTGAAGCGAGCAGTTAAAGCAGCGTTGTCTCCATCCTTCTGCTTGATGTTCCAAAACTCGTCCTCCAACTTCTGGCGTTCATGGGGAGGGCAGAATTCGTCCATCATGATGGCCTTCAGCTCTTCCCAAGTCAGCTCATAAGCTGCATCATTCCCGCGTTTGTTTCGTTCGGCCATCCACCAGTCTAGAGCTCGAGACTGGAAAACGCCGGTTGCATTTAGGGTACGGAGATTTTCAGGACAGCCGCTTTGGCGCAGAGTGACTTCAACCGAATCAAACCATTGAAACATGGCGGTAGGGCCATCTTCTCCGGTAAACTCTTTTGGTCCGCATACCTTAACAGTTTGAAACTGAAAACGGTCTTGTTGGCATCTTTAGGAGCATCAGTTCGCGACTCCTTAGACGATTTGCTGACGTTTTCATACACCTCGCTCACAGCTTTTGCCACTTGTTTGGCGATGATAGCAGCGAGACGCTTGTCAATCTTCTCTTGACGGGTAAGTGGGGTTCGGTGTCCAGATGACGACATAGTCTGCAACAGACATCGTCGTAGCTCTCAAACACAACAAATCGAATCTCACCTCACACGGTTACTATTCACTAAAGCTTAGGAACACGTCGAAACACATATCACCTAAACACATAAGCACATAATCACCGATTCACGTAATCACAGAAGCACATAAGCACGTAGAGCACAGAAACACATAAACATAGAAACATAGAAACATAGAAGCACATACGCATTCAGTCACAGAGGCTGTCAGAATACAGAAACCTACTATTCAAAGCTCGCGTGTCGTTCGTGCATAGTGATCGCGTATAGTATATCGAGTAGCATCGTATAGTCGTATAGTGTGTCGAGTAGTATAGTATAATCGTATAACATGTCGATTGGCATAGTATAATCGTATTTCGTAGAATGATATCATCTAGAATTGCAGCGACTTGTTAGCGTATTGAGGTAGAATAGCAATGCGAGTCGTGTGTATCGATCGAAGCGGTGGCAAAAATCGAATAATTCTCCAAAAATTTAAACACATAAACAGATATATACACATAAAACATATAAAAATCGACGAATGATCAGAGTAGGCAATTGCGGGCTCAAGATCGAAACACATAAAATCGAGAGATAGATTGTCTACGGCTATTAGACGTCGACTACCCAAAGCGATTCGACTATTCACAATAGACTTGTCGTCACATTTTTGACTTTCAGGTTCGTGCTTCTGCCTCGATTCTTGGGCATTCAACACGCATTCCTTAGGTCATACTCGTGAGTTCAGGTCGTTGGGGTCCGTCAAATAAGAATCCGTAACAAGTTGTCAAGGTTAGGGTTTCACCCCTAGCTTAGCAACTTCTTCCTTGTTTTAGTAAAATTTGAGGAGATTATTCATCAAAATATGGATTTCACTCCTGATTTGGTATAATTCTCCTCGATAGTTCTGAAAATTTAATGAAGAAAACCATTGACGAATTGATAAAGTCAGCATTGATCAAGCAATTAAGTCGAGAGTTTGCGGTTTTCACAACTAATCCTGACTAAAGCGCTTGATTCTATTTGAAATTTGGAGTGCAGTGATAGCGAAGAGTAACAGGATATAGCACATACGCTTGGTCTGTTGGTTCCTAAATATAGTCTAGGTCTCTAAGACAGCGACCCGGACTAGGTCGTGTCTAGCCTAATTCCCTATAGTTATGGCTCTGATACCAATCTGTCACACCCCAACCGATGGCGGAATCATCGGGGCATGGCACTGAGCGAAACATATTGTCCAGAAGTTTCCACAACAACTATCATTACTACTTAGTTTAAGTGATACGTCCCATACCGTATCCCAAATAATAAAACAAGTTATTACAGATAAGCATCTAGTCAAATATACTGTTCCGACAACTCAGATTTAAATAAAAATATTAATATTGTTCAAATGCTTCTAGAGACTCGATCTGCAAGATCTACAGACAACTATGCTCTAGACGCTTATTTCTAGCTCGCCTTCCTAGCAGATAAGCATCCTAATTGCCTGTCACATACGTTAAAATAAAGTCAATACATGAAATGTAAAGGTGAGCATACAAGTTTGATAATAGCATATAGAGTTCGAAATTGTTTACGCATAACCAGCACGTACACAGAGGAAAACGAAGCATGTTAATTATCGACATGGATCTATCGATACCAATGACTGCGGGTTGACTGTCCGAGACAGTTCGCAATACATGATTACCACCGTTATCCATGCAAGTAATTGTCCTTAACAACCCCCGTGTGAACGGGTGCTGAGTCCAAACTATAGTACTACATCGTTAAGGCACGTAGATAGCATTCCACGTGTAAACACAATCAACAAGCATTCATTTAGTCACGTAATACATGCATATCGGTTAGCGTATAAAGTAATTGAGTAGTGTGTTCGATTGTGTTTTAGATAAGTTACGTATGTAACACCCAAAAGTGTTAAAGCAAAAAGGGTTCGGGTATACTCACAGCGATTGATTGATGGATTGAAGGGAGCGCTTGAGAGCAGGGTTAGCCTGAATAGTTGGATAGCATAACGATGAGCAATGCGTAAGATGGAAACAAGTGATGATGGGTCGAACAGCCTGATCGATCGAACAGTAGGTTCGATCGAATGGGTTGTTCGTTCGGTTAGACAGTTCGTCAGACAGTCTGTTCGATCGGCCGGTAGGCTCGATTGGCTGGATTGTTCTAGTGGATTGTTTCTACCTTTGAGTAGGATGCGTTTGTGTATGATGGCTTGGCCTTTTGAAGTTTTCGTTGTAGTATTTGAGAACACTGAACTGTCCTTACCTTTCAGGTCGATCGATCGAACGGTCTGTTCGATCGGCCGTCTTAACCGATTGGTTAGGAACTTCAGAAATGGGTCCTCAGTGGAATGTCACCTGATCGGACAGCATGTTCGGTCGGGTGGCACTCCAATACGTCGAACGAGTTAAAAATCGATTAAGGGTTGAAGCATAGTATCTCATGATCCGATGAGTAATGTTATCAAACAGCTCGTTCGATCGAACATCACCTCGTTCAATACTATACTTCCTGAAATTGTCAAAGTGTGGGGCCATGTGCTAGCCGATCGGCTGGACTGGTTGATCGGCTGACATGTCTGATCGGTTGGGCTGTTCGTTCGAACATCCTGTCCGATCGGTCAGCATCCTGACCTGGTCGGCCTGTTCATCTAACACTTGGCTGTTCTAATTGTTTGACGTTATATCGAGGTATGTTGACAACGAGATGAACCATGAACTTTCGTTTTTACTTGTTTCCCCTGCTCGGACAGGAATCACCCAAGTCCGGCCGGCGAACGGTTCGGAACGGTAGTTTAACGTTTAACCCAAAATCGCCGAACCTCGTAGATAGAATCCGAATCTTGAACCACATAACCATGAGAATGATTAGTGAGTTGGCTCAAGCTCCGTTTCTACCGGTTTGAAAGCATTGAGTGTAAAAGAGTTGAAAGAAAGTTGAAATTCATTCTTTCAATCCTTCACATCATGTAGATGTTTAGATTTGTGATGGATCTTAGTTTGTTTATGTGGAAATCGGCTAGATCCAAGTGATTCTTGGTGGATTGAGGCCAAAACATGATGTTCTTGAAGAACACCATGATGACATCATCCTAGAATGCTTAGATCTTGATGATTTCACGGCTAGAAATCAAGATTTGGAAGATAGAAAGGTGTATGGGCATGTATTGATCAAGAAAGTACAAGATTTAGGATGAAAACTTACCGAAATCGGAAGAAATCTGAGAAAAGAAGGGGAGCACGAGCTGGTCGGTCAGAGGGTTTCCAAAAGTGGAAAGAATGACAATGACAGGCCTATTTATAGGCTTCCCAAAGAGGAAAGGGCTGGCCGATCGGCCAGGCATCCCGATCAGACAGCCTGCTCGATCGGACAGTCTGTCCGATCGGCTGGGCTGTTCGATCGGCTAAGAGCCTGATCGATCCGCAGCCTGTTTTGAGTGTTCGGGGCGACGATTTTTTTGATATTTCGATTTCGATTGAAGACGATACGAGTACGATAGAGTTTCTTATTCAAATTACTTTTAATCTTAACCTCTATATCTACATTCAAGCATCTACATTCCATATTCGATTTCGATTTCGATTGAGTTTGATTGAGTTTCGAGTTTCGATTTGATTGATTCGATTAGTCACCACATATAACATAAAGTAAACATGCACAGGTAACACATAAGGCACACACACACGTATAATAACACCAAAGCTACATAATTCGAGTCTCGAGTTCGATTGATGATTCGATTAGCTTGATCATTGATTGATTAACTTTATCGCATTGTTACTTCCTACTATTCACAGTCGTAAATCGTTTCGCGTCGACTAAATATTCGATTACTTCGATTCCTTGATAAACAACACTTACTCCACATAATACGAACAATAAAAACATAAAATAGACTATTTACAGTCAAAGAAGTCAAACTTGACTTGGACTTTGACTTTGACTTTGGCATTCGAAAACACGGGGTGTTACATAAATCATGCTCAGCCAGGCACTTTCGAAGGTTTGACACGTGGAAAGTCGGGTGGAAATTACTAAGCTCCTCCGGTAGTTCTAGTCTGTAGGCGACTTTTCCGATCCTTTCCAGAATCTTAAAAGGTCCAACATATCGAGGTGCTAGTTTCCCTTTCTTGCCGAATGAGACCACACCCTTCCAAGGTGATACTTTAGGAGTACGTAGTCGCCAACGTCAAATTCAAGGGGCTTGCGTCGTCTATCGGCGTAACTTTTCTATCGACTTCGAGCTTTCAACAAGTTGTCTCGAATCTGGAGGACTTTGTCAGTCGTTTCTTGCAATAGCTCAGGACCGGTTAATTATGAGTGACCGATCTCGTGCCATACAATAGGCGATCGACATCTTCTTCCATATAAAGCCTCGAATGGTGCCATCTGAATGCTGGAATGATAATTATTGTTATACGAGAATTCAACTAACGGCAGGTATTTATCCCAATTACCACCGAAGTCTATGACACACGAACAGAGCATGTCTTCAAGAGTACAGATCGTTCTCTCAGTCTGACCGTCAGTTTGAGGGTGGAATGCGGCACTCAGATTAAGCGTAGTACCAAGAGCAGCTTGAAACGTTTCCCATAGTCGTGAGGTAAACCAAGCATCACGGACAGAGATGATGTCGCGAGGCGTCCCATGATTACAATTGATCTCATCGGTGTAGATTCGGGCTAATCGTTCTACCTTGTAGTCTTCTCGTATTGGCAAAAAGTGGGCGGATTTGGTCAAACGATCAACAACAACCCAAATGCTGTCTTGACCTGATGACGTGTGCGGAAGTTTAGTTATGAAGTCCATGGCTAAACTCTCCTACTTCCATATAGGGATTGGGGGTTGTTCGAGTAAGCCAGAGGGCCTTTGATGTTTAGCCTTGACTCTTGCACAAGTCAGGCGCTTCCCAACGTAGAGAGCAATATCCCTTTTCATGCCCGGCCACCAGTACTTGTAGCGAAGGTCCTGGTACATTTTATCGGCACCGGGATGAATAGTGTACCAGGATTTGTGGGCTTCGTCCATCAAGATCTTTCGCAATTCGGTCCGCTTAGGTATCCAAATTCGGTCCAGAAAATGGAAAATCCCATTTGATTTACTCACCAGTTGAGCTCCATCTTGATAGATTCTCTCCTTCTTTAATGTGCGTTCGTTAAAACAGGCATGTTGGGCTTCACGGATGAGGGTTTCGAGATCGTTGGGCTTGGGTATTACGGATATTAAACAAATAACTCCGACTGCTGAGCGCGTCGGCAACGACATTTGCTTTGCCTGGGTGATAACGAATCTCGCAGTCGTAATCGTTGAGAAGTTCTACCCATCGACGTCGACGCATATTAAGTTCCTTCTGATCAATGATATGTTGTAGGCTCCTATGATCGGTGAAGATCGTACACTTGGTACCATATAGGTAGTGTCGCCAAATCTTTAATGTAAAAACAACCGCGCCTAGCTCGAGATCATGGGTTGTATAGTTCTTCTCGTGGATTTTGAGCTGACGAGATGCGTAAGCTATAACCTTGTCCCGTTGCATAAGAACACAACCCAGACCAAGGTTAGAAGCATCACAATAGACAATGAAGTCGTCGTTTCCGTCGGGCAATGTGAGAATAAGAGCATTCCAAAGCATGTGCTTGAGGGTTTGGAAAGCAGACACTTGTTCGGTTCCCCAAACAAAAGGCTTGTCTTTATGCGTAAGAGCGGTAAGCAGTACAACGATCTTTGAGAATCCTTCGATAAATCGTCGATAATAGCCTACTAGTCCGAGAAAAGAACGGACCTCAGACGGGTTCTTTGGCGTAATCCAACTCTTGACTGCTTCAATCTTCGCGGGGTCGACATGAATACCATGTCTATTGACAATGTGACCGAGAAACTGAACCTCCTCTAGCCAAAATTCACACTTGGAGAACTTAGCATAGAGTTGATTCCCCTGGAGTAGTTCTAGAACCAAACGTAGATGTTGCACGTGTTCGGCTTTTGATTTGGAATAGATCAAGACATCGTCGATGAAGAAACGGTCTAGAAATGGCTTACACACGCGATTCATCAGATCCATGAAAACCGCGGGTGCGTTGGTTAAACCAAAAGGCATAACAAGGAACTCATAGTGGCCGTAACTAGTGCGAAAAGCAGTTTTGTGTATATCTTCCTCCTGAATACGTAGTTGATGATAGCCTGAGCGTAGATCGATCTTCGAGAAACACGTAGCACCTTGTAGCTGATCAAACAAATCGTCAATGTGAGGCAGAGGATAGCGGTTCTTGATGGTTAGCTTATTCAATTCCCGATAGTCGATGCACATGATGAACGACCCATCCTTCTTTTTAACGAAGAGGACTGGCGTGCCCCAAGGAGAGGTACTCAGGCGAATGATGCCTTTCTCAAGTAATTCCTGGAGTTGATTCGAGAGTTCATGCATTTCGGACGGTGTGAGTCGTTAAGGGGCTTTGGCAACAGGGTTGGCTCCAGGAATGAGGTCGATACGGAAGTCGATATCACGACTTGGTGGTAAACCGGGGAGATCATCAGGAAACACATTAGGAAACTCACGAACCATAGGAACGTCTTTCACTTCTATCTTTCCTTTCTTTTCCTTCTCCGCTACTATAATGTTAGCCAAGAAAGCTCTGTATTCCTTGCGGAGATACTTGCTAGCTTGGACACACGACATGAGCTTGAGACCCTTCGAAGCAGTTTCACCATAGACACACAATAAATCACCATTCGCGAGCGAGAATCGAATCATCTTATCGAAGCACACAACTTCAGCATGGTTTTCGCGAAGAAAGTCCATGCCTACTATGACGTCAAAACTTCCGAGTTGCATTGGAATAAGGTTGATTGGGAAGATGTGATTGTTGAGCTCAAGAGTATAATCACGGAGAACAGAATTAACGGCGACAGTTCTTCCGGTGGCGACTTCAATATCGAACGCCGAGGAGAGTTGGGAGCACTTACGACTAAGGAGCTTCTCGAATTCAAACGATACAAAGCAGTTATCGGCTCCAGTATCAAACAAACACGATGCATAAATACCATTCACAAGGAACGTACCATTGACCACGTTGTTGTCAGCCTGGGCTTGGCGCGCATTGATGTTGAATGTTCTGGCGCGTGCGGCTTGTTGCTGCTACTGAGGCTGTTGCTGCTGATGAGGCTGCTATTGCTGGGGCTGCTGTTTCACAACCCTGTTCGGGCACATGTTCGCAAAGTGGTCAGGATCACCACATGCGAAGCAGACTCTGGCGTTGATCGAGGATACCTGAGCCGCTTGATGGCCTTGCGGGCCTGGGAGCAGAGCTTGATGAGCAGTGGCAGGAGTTGCAGTGTTGCGGGGACCAGTACGGCAGTTGGCAGTAAAGTGATCGTACATGTTGCAATGAGCACAGAAACGACAGGCGAGACCCACCGGATGATGATATGAGCATGTCGGGCAAGCCGGGTGGGGGCCTGTGTATGCACGTTTTGCTGGCGGTGCATAAGTGACTGGTGCTGGACGGTGATGAGACTGTTGCTGAGCCGGTACGGCTTGCAGAGGAGCAGCAGTGGTAGTGACAGCACAGTTCTTGTTGTTGGAGATACTGTTGTTGTTCTTCTTCTTGCGGCGTGAGGACTTTGACGGTTGAGCAGTGGCGGTTTCGGAGGCTGATGCGGCGGTAGCTTGATGCAGAGACTTTGAAGCTTTATCCCAAAAACCAGCTTTTACCCGCTTGTCGTTGATCTCGGTGGCAAGCAGATAAGTTTCTTCGATCGTTGCTGTTTTTGCGGCATGAACAAAATCAGCAACACAGTCGGGTAGAGCTCGGATGTACTTCTTGATTGCCATATCAGACGTCTTCACTTGATCGGGGCAGATGATACTGAGATGCTTAAAGCGAGCAGTCAGGGCAGCGTTGTCTCCATCCTTCTGCTTTATGTTCCAAAACTCGTCTTCCAGCTTTTGGCGTTCATGGGGAGGGCAGAATTCGTCCATCATGATGGCCTTTAACTCTTTCCAGGTCAGCTCATAAGCTGCATCATTCCCGTGTTTGTTTCGTTCGGCAGTCCACCAGTCTAGTGCGCAGGACTGGAAGACACCGGTAGCGTTTAGGGTATGGAGATTTTCAGGACAGCCGCTTTGGCGCTGAGTGACTTCGATGGAATCGAACCATTGAAACATAGCCGTTGGGCAATCTTCTCCGGTGAATTCCTTTGGACCGCATGCCTTGAATTGCTTGAAGCTGAAAGCAGTCTTGGGAGAAACTTTGGGAGCGTCAGTTCTAGACTCCTCAGATGATTTGCTAACATTCTCGTAAATTTCACTCACGATCTGGGGCACGACCTTGGCCACTTGTTTAGCGAGGATGGCAGCAAGGCGTTTGTCCCATTGTTCTTGGCGAGTGAGTCGTGGGTGACGAGGTCCTGATGATGGTCCGGTTGACATTGTCTGCAACAGACATCGTCATAGGTCTCAGACACGTGATAAGCGAATCTCACCTCACACGTCTAACACTTACTAAAGCTCAGGAACACGCATAATCATATAAACACATAGGCACGATATCACAGATTCACGTAGAGGCGTATAAGCACATAAGCACGTAAGCACATAGACACGTAGGGTATATTAGCACAGAAGCACGTACGCATGTAATCACAGAGGCAGTCAGAATACAGAAACCTATTATTCAAAGTTTGGGGGCGTTCAAATATAGCGATCGCGTTTAGCATAGCGGTTAGTATAGTATAGCGAGCTTCGTACAGTGGTTCCTTATAGTTGCAGCGACTTGTTAACGTTTTGAGATAGATAAGCAATGCGAGTCGTGTGTGTCGATCGAAGTGGAGGCAAAAATCGAATTAAGTCTCAAAATTTGAACACATAAACAGGTAAATACACACAAACACATAAAATCAACGAGTCATCAGAGTCAGCAGTTGCGGGCTCAGAATCGAAACACATAAAAATCGAGAAATGGATTGTCTGCGGCTATTAGACATTGACTAACCAAAGCGGTTCGACTATTCTCAAGGGCTTGTCGTACACCTTTTGACTTTCAGGATCGTGTCTCTGCCTCGATTCTTGGGCGTTTGGCATGCATTCCTTTGGTCATTTAGTGACTTCAGGTCGTTGGAGTCCGTCGAGACTTTGGTGAGAGTTTTGGAAAACAAAATAAAAGTCGGAACAAGTCGTCAAAGTTAGGGTTTCACCCCTGGCTTAACAACTTCATTCCTATTTTAATAAAATAGGGGCAAAAATTCGCGCTAAAGTATGGATTTCACTCCTGGTTCAACGCGAATTCTCGCGTTTTAGAGATAAATACAGATCAAACAAGCAATTTGATCGAGAGTTTGCGGTTTTCACACCTAATCTCGACTTAATCGCCTATCCAAAAATTGAAATTTCGA
This sequence comes from Helianthus annuus, assembly GCF_002127325.2. Classification (NCBI taxonomy): domain Eukaryota; kingdom Viridiplantae; phylum Streptophyta; class Magnoliopsida; order Asterales; family Asteraceae; genus Helianthus; species Helianthus annuus. The sequence continues at coordinate 126,744,281 of NC_035436.2, forward strand.
GTGCAGTGATAGTGTAGCGTAGGCGAGAATAGCGAGAGATAACAGGTAAGCTCATACATAATCCCTACTGGACATGCATGAGTCAGTCTATTGGGTCCTAACTATAGACTAGGTCTCTAAGACATCGGCCCAGACTAGGTCGAGTCTTGCCTAATTCCCTATAGTTATGGCTCTGATACCAATCTGACACACCCCAACCGATGGCGGAAACATTGGGGTGTGGCACTGAGCGAAACAGATTGTCCAGAAGTTTCCATAACAATTATATTTATCAATTACTTAAAACAACATGTCCCATACCACGTCATAAAAGATAGTACAATTATTACAGACCAAAATCTAGGCAAATAATTCTGTTCTGACAACTCAGATTTCATTTGTACAGACAACTATTTGTTGGCCTCTAGGACCTTATTCTAGCCTCGCTTTCCTAGCAGATAAGCATCCTAAACATCTGTCACATACGTTAAAATAAAGTCAATACACATAGTGTAACGGCGAGTATACAAGTTTGATATAGCATATAGAGTTCGAAATAGTTTACGCATAACCAGCACGTACACAGAGGAAAACGAAGCATGTTAGTTATCGACATGAACCTATCGATACCAATGACTGTGGGTTGACTGCCTAAGGCAGTTGGTAATACATGATCACCACTGTAATCCATGCAAATAATTGTCCTTAACAACCCCCGTGTGAACGGGTGCTGAGTCCAAACTATAGTACTATCATCGTTAAGGCAGGTAGACAACATTCCATGTGTAAACATAACAAACAAGCATTCATTAAGTCACGTATAACATGCGGTAACGGTTAGCGTTTAAAGTATTGCGTAGTTTGTTCGATCGTGATTTCGTATAAGTAACATATGTAACACCCAAAAGTGCGTAAAGCAAAAAGGGATCGAGTATACTCACAGTGGTTGATGGATTGAAGGTGTCACACCCCCAAAATCCACACGCGGAGTACCACCGCTTGGAGGCGTTGTTGGACTCTGTATGCCCAAGACACATAGTAAATTGATGTGGCTAGTACGTTATGATCCAAGTCGGGTCATACCCAATAACAAGCTAGACAAACACCTACAATATTTATTTATGATATGATCAAACAAATAAATATTAACACTTAGAATATTTAGAAATTGGTTTTCTAAATAATTGCACTTGACAAACTAATAAATTATATGGATAATTTATTTTTGAGAGAATATTTTATTTTTGTTATTTAATGGGTTAAATAACAATTTTAAAAGATTGCATAAGTCTTGTAAACATGGGATGTCTAATTTTATAAAAGTTATAAAATTAAAATACAAGACTTGATTTAATAAAAAATTGAAAATTTTGGGTGGGAAAACCCCATGTGGGCCGTCCACTTTGGGTGGTTCCAAGGTGGTTTTCACCAATAAAATTACACGCAATCTTCCAAGAAGGCTCCCTCTTGATTGGGTGAATTGGGAGGTGAACTTCTCTCATCATTAATAAATAAAACCTTCTCTCATTTTATATATTCATAAGAAATAAAGTTTTAAAAGTGCAAGAACAAGAAAACTCTCAAAACTCCTCTCTAAATTTCGGCCAAGAGTAGGTTGTCAAAAGGGATTTTCAAGTGAGTTTTCAAGTGTAGAAATCCTAGCAACTCAAGGTGTTTGTTGGAGGCTTGGGGGTATACTAGCTTGAGGCTTTCTCGTTTGAAAGCTACCATTCAAGATTCATCATCATCTTCCATCTCCTTGCTCCAAAGAAAGGTTGAATTCTCAAACACCCTATGGTTGTATTTTGATAGCATGCATATCATATATGGATCCGATTTTGGGTTTTTGCATTTAAAAATGGTTTTAAATCTTGCAAAGTAACATGTTTTAAATCCTTATTCCGCTGCGTTTTAATTTTATTCGGATAAAAATTACTTTGATAAACATGTGAAAAACCCAACAAATGGCATCTAGAGCCGCTTATATGAGTGCTTGCTTCATCAGATTTAAAAATTTTCGGGTTTTTGGGTTTGGAGAAACCCAATAGCCGAAATTTTATCCATGGATTTCCTTTTGTTTTTCCAAGATTTACTTCCTACATGCTTAAAGGAATCTTGAAAAAATTATGTCATATGGATGATTTGTTTTGTTTGGACAAAACCCACATTTTTCGGTTTTCATTCTTGGCCGAAAAATATAGGTTGTGAAAGGAAACCATTTTGCTCTTGAGTTTTATATATACTTGGATATATATTTTGGTGTTCATAACCTAGCCATGACCTTGTGTGATAATATTTGTGTTTGTGATTTTATTATTCAATGGGTTGTAATAATTATTATTTTTGTCTTCCATTTGTAAAAATATGTAATCTATTTATTTTCATTTGGTATGTAAGTAAATAGATTAGATGCATTTTATTTTACTAGAAAAATGTATTAGGATACTTTTATGTAAAAGAAGATGCACACAAAAATGCGGTTTTGGATTTTGCCATTTTCGGGCATAAAGGACTTCATAGTTCTTAACGGGATTTTAGCCCGATAACCAAAACACATTTTTGAAGTCCAAAGGAGTTTGGAGCTGAATTTAAAAGACATTTGGAAGCTCAAAGAATGTGAAGAAATCACAACACAAGATGAAGACTTGGAGCATTTGGATGCGGGATCAAGTGGGAGTTCACCTACACCCCTCTTATGTCTATCTTCACCCTTTAGGAAGGACCTTTTGACACACTTGTTTCGGCTAACAAGTGTGGTCAAAATAGTTGGCTATGGTTATGCACCTATTATCATATGTGTTGTGTGCTTGTATGGTTATTTTTTATGGTTGTTTGGATGATATTTGGATATGCATGCTTAACAACAAATAATTCGGAACAAGCTTAAAATTGGTTCTTACAAAATCATTAAAACGATTAATAAAAGGTTTTATTAAAAATTAATGATTTTATAATAAAATGAGTTTTATTAAAAGAACCTTGAAAATTGGTTTTCACTAAAGTACCATTGATTTGAATGCATGCAAATATATGGTACATAAAATTTTTCTAAACTAGAACTTTGAAAAATAAAAATCCCTTTTATAAAACAAGTCAAACACCATCCTTTTATACAACACTCGAATTACTTGGGAACTCTTTGTGGGATAAAGGTCACCTAACCACATTTGAGGAAACTTGTATATTTGAGGTGGGTTCACCATGTTTGTGGGATAAAGGTCACCTAACCACTTATGTGTGTAAACTCACATGTGTGTATAAGTTGGACGACTTGATTTGGAAACCATGAACTTAGGGTCACCGAAGCATGGGGAACAAAGGTGTTGATGGGATTAAACATGCCAACTAAACATAAAGATGTTTAACCGATCCCATATAGCTAGAAGTTGCAAAGGGTTGCAATCGTCAAACGTTGACTACCTTGTTAATTTAAATAATGGGATAAAGGTCACCTAACCAATATTTAAATGTAACGTTGGATTCTAGATTTTAATTATTAATTGTCTATGAGACATCAAAAGGGTATTAATGATTAAAATTTTAATAATATCGAAAATACTAAAATTGAACTTTGTTAAATTTTGTAGATGGCCGCTAACAATGCAAACCCGATAACCCAAACCGTCCGTAACCTATCACTAAGAACCATCCTTGAAAAGGATCGTCTCAACCATAACAACTTCATGGATTGGTTTCGAAACTTGAGAATTGTTCTCAAGCAAGAGAAGATATCCTATGTGTTGGACGATCCTATTCCCGACCAACCTGACGAGGAAGATGTAGAAGCCTACAATGATTGGGTTAAGTATACCGAGGACTCCATGCAAGCCTCTTGCCTCATGTTGGGAACTATGATTCCCGAGATTCAAAAGGACTTTGAACATCATGGGGCATATGACATGATTACCCAATTGAAGGAAATGTTCCTACAACAAGCAAGGGTAGAACGCTTCGAAACGGTTCGAGCGCTTCATGCATGTCGGATGGAGGAAACCCAATCGGTCTCATCTTACGTCCTTAAAATGAAAAGCCACATTGATCGCCTCGAGAGGCTCAATTGTCCCGTCTCTAAAGAGTTGGCTACGGATTTGATCCTCAACTCTTTAACAAAGAAATTTGAGAGCTTTGTTATGAACTATAACATGAACGGATGGGACAAGAGCATTGGTGAACTTAATGCAATGCTCAAAACGGCCGAAGCAGGAATGGGTAAAAAGGCTTTACACGTTCTAATGATCAATGAGGGAGGCAAGAAAGGGCATCACCCCGACACCAAAGCAAATGTTGCCAAGGGAAAGGGACACGTCAAAGGGAAGGGAAAAAGAAAGGCAAAAGCAGAACCACCAAAACCAAAAGAGAAGAAGGCAAAAGTTGCCACAACCGATCCATGCTTTGAGTGTGGAGAGATAGGACATTGGAAAAGGAATTGTCCAACCTATCTCAAAGAGTTGAAAAACAAGAGGGATGCAGGGCAAACCTCAGGTACAATCTTTATGATACATATTGATCTAAATGTTATTTCTTCTAACACATGGGTATTAGATACCGGATGTGGAACTCATATTTGCAATTCGTTGCAGGGGTTCAAAAGAAATAAGCATTACAAGAAGGGAGACACTAGTCTCTTCATGGGCAATGGAGCGAAGGTTCAAGTTGAAGCCCAAGGAGACTATGTTTTAAAACTTCCAAGTGGTTTGGAAATATGTTTGAAAAATGTTTTGTATGCTCCTAGTTTGACTAGGAACATCATTTCTGTTTCCCTTTTAAAACAATATGGATTTGATTTGAAGTTTGTGAACAATGAAATTTATGCTTTGATGAATGACATGTTCTACTTTAAAGCTACGCCTTCAAATGGTATTTATGAATTGGTTCATGATAATACATCATTTGATAAATCGATGTACCAAGCAAACACCAAGAAACTCAAAATGGATTTGAGTGAGACCTATCTTTGGCATTGTCGTCTTGGTCATATAAACAGAAATCGCATGCAAACACTTCAAAAGGATGGTCTTTTGGAAACAAATGAAATTGGTTCATTTGATACATGCGAATCTTGTTTACAAGGAAAAATGACCAAGAAACCCTTTAGTGGCACAAACCAAAGGGCAAAAGATTTATTAGGCATCATACATTCAGATGTATGTGGTCCTTTTAAGCCAATGACTAGGAATGGTGAAAGATACTTCGTAACTTTTACCGACGACTTTAGTCGTTATGGTTATGTGTACTTGCTAACACACAAAGATGAAGTTTTTGAAACGTTCAAAGTCTTCCAAAACGAAGTAGAGAATCAACTCACCAAGACAGTCAAAGTTCTTCGTTCCGATAGAGGAGGTGAATACCTTAGTGATGCTTTTCAAGATCATCTTCAGAGTTGTGGGATCATCTCACAACTTACTCCACCTGGAACACCACAACATAATGGTGTGTCTGAGAGGAGGAATCGAACTTTATTGGATATGGTTCGATCTATGATGGTTAGAAGCACATTGCCTCTATCATTTTGGGGTTACGCTTTGCTCTCTGCGGCTCGTATATTAAATATGGCCCCAACCAAGAAAGTGGATAAGACACCTTTTGAAAAATGGCATGGAACAGTTCCATCATTATCATATTTGAAGGTATGGGGTTGTGATGCTTATGTGAAGCAATACACCCCAAACAAGTTAGAAGTACGATCCATTAAGTGTATCTTCGTAGGATATCCTAAAGATGATATAGGATATTATTTCTACGATCCAACAGAGCAAAAGGTATTTGTTGCTCGGAAGGGTAAGTTCTTGGAGGATAAGTTCCTTATGGAAGGAACTAGTAGAACAGTGGAACTTGATGAGGATCAAGAACCATAACCCGATACACGTTTGGTTGATACTAGCACTGAACAAGAGGTTGTTGAAAATGATCAAATGGTTGATCAACATACACAAAACGTTCGCAGATCTGGTAGAATTAGTAATCCACCTGAAAGATATGGATTTTTCATGGATGGATGTTATGTGGTAGATTCAGATGAACCAACCACATACCATGATGCAATGTCAAAATCTGATTGCGACAAATGGCTTGAAGCCATGAACGTAGAGATGCAATCCATGTATGACAACCAAGTTTGGGAATTGGTAGTGCCACCTCTTAACTCCAAAGTAGTTGGAAGTAAGTGGGTTTTCAAGAAGAAAACAGATATGCATGGTAACTTGGATACTTATAAAGCGAGACTTGTAGCAAAAGGTTTCACTCAAACTCAAGGGGTTGATTATGATGAGACCTTCTCGCCAGTGGCAATGCTAAAGTCAATTAGGATATTATTTGCCATAGCTGCATATTATGACTATGAGATTTGGCAAATGGATGTCAAAACGGCTTTCCTCAATGGATATCTTGATGAAGATGTCTATATGGTTCAGCCTGAAGGTTTTGTCGATCCAAAACATCCTAACAAAGTGTGCAAGTTAAAGAAATCAATCTATGGATTGAAACAAGCATCGAGAAGTTGGAATCACCGTTTTGATGAAGAAATTAGGAATTTTGGGTTCATCAAGAACGGCGATGAAGCTTGTGTGTATAAGAAAGCTAGTGGGAGCACCGTCACTTTCTTAGTATTGTATGTCGATGACATTCTACTATTTGGAAATGACATTCCAACCATGGAAGGTGTAAAAGCCTGGCTTGGAAGATGTTTTTCCATTAAAGATCTTGGAGAAGCTGCCTATATTTTGGGAATAAAGATCTATAGGGATAGATCAAGGCGCTTGATAGGTTTAAACCAAAGTGCATACATTGACAAAGTCTTGAAAAGGTTCAAGATGGAGAACTCTAAGAAAGGTTTGGTACCTATTCAAAAGGGGACAATATTGAATGTAACTCAATGTCCAAGCTCAAAGGATGAGCAAGAAAGAATGAAAGGAATCCCATATGCATCTGCTATTGGATCCATAATGTATGCAATGATATGTACTAGACCGGACGTGTCATGCGCTTTAAGCATGACAAGCAGATACCAGCAAAATCCAGGTAACAGTCATTGGATGGCTGTTAAGAGCATATTGAAATACCTTAGAAGGACTAAGGATATGTTTCTAATTTATGGATCTGGTGAAGAGGAACTCGTTGTAAAAGGTTACACGGATGCGAGTTTCCAAACTGATCGAGATGGTTCACGATCACAATCTGGGTATGTCTTCATTTTGAATGGAGCTGCAGTCTCTTGGAAGAGCTCGAAGCAGGATGTTGTAGCATTGTCCACTACAGAATCAGAATACATCGCCGCCTCATTGGCAGCACAAGAAGCTGCGTGGTTAAAGAAGTTCATTGTCGACCTAGGGGTAGTCCCTACCATTCAAGACCCCCTAGAGATCTTTTGTGATAACGAGGGTGCAATTGCTCAAATCAAGGAACCTCGTGCACATCAAAAGACTAGGCACATTGAGCGGAGATTCAACTACATAAGGGATGAAGTTGAAAAGGGAAAGATATGTATTCGCAAAGTTCACACCGATCAAAACATTGCGGATCCACTCACGAAGCTCCTTGAACGGCCAAAACATGAGGGTCATACTTGTGCCTTAGGACTTCGATATTCTAGTGACTGGATTTGATCTATTTTGTATTTGGATATTGGAACAATTGTTATTTTAACTCTTTATGGTATTTTGAGTTATGTTCCATTTTAGCATGTTTAAATCCGTGAATAAATTAATTATTCTAAATGTCCGTAGTCGATCATACTTGTGGGAACAAATATGAATGTAAGACTATTATGAACTTGGATTGGTGGATATTCATTAGGTATGAATATAGAGCAAAGTGTTGCTGCCAATGTTCATAGATATTTGTGGGATACAAATATTGGACTGACCCGCTCTCAAATGTTACTGCATGGAATCATTTATGATTGATCATAAGTAAATTTGAGCAAAGGCGAATATCATAGTATCCTCTGACCTGAGATACATATTGGGTCTTGATATTCACTAAATATTGTACCTTGACTTAGTTCTTCGCTGTCTGTAATAAGACAGTACACAAGGCTAAGCTCAGGTGTGGTACAAGGTGATTGTGAGAGACGTATGTAGTCAAGAAGGGATTTGTTCCTCTTATTCGTTGAGAGTAAGATGTCTAAGGCCTGCTTAAGTTAAATCAACAGAGAATGATCACACTGTGTCTCTGGATTTGACATGACATCTGTAACGAAAGGATAAATGATAGATTCACCTAAATCATGTTCAAGTAAGGGACTTGAAGGGAATGATGTTATTGAATGGCACTTCGTCATACGTATTAGGGGTAGTAGACCGTTGTTAGGCGTCATTTACTGCTTGCATCAATCTTCTATATATCTTGTGCAAGTGGGAGATTGTTGGACTCTGTATGCCCAAGACACATAGTAAATTGATGTGGCTAGTACGTTATGATCCAAGTCGGGTCATACCCAATAACAAGCTAGACAAACACCTACAATATTTATTTATGATATGATCAAACAAATAAATATTAACACTTGGAATATTTAGAAATTGATTTTCTAAATAATTGCACTTGACAAACTAATAAATTATATGGATAATTTATTTTTGAGAGAATATTTTATTTTTGTTATTTAATGGGTTAAATAACAATTTTAAAAGATTGCATAAGTCTTGTAAACATGGGATGTCTAATTTTATAAAAGTTATAAAATTAAAATACAAGACTTGATTTAATAAAAAATTGAAAATTTTGGGTGGGAAAACCCCATGTGGGCCGTCCACTTTGGGTGGTTCCAAGGTGGTTTTCACCAATAAAATTACATGCAATCTTCCAAGAAGGCTCCCTCTTGATTGGGTGAATTGGGAGGTGAACTTCCCTCATCATTAATAAATAAAACCTTCTCTCATTTTATATATTCATAAGAAATAAAGTTTTAAAAGTGCAAGAACAAGAAAACTCTCAAAACTCCTCTCTAAATTTCGGCCAAGAGTAGGTTGTCAAAAGGGATTTTCAAGTGAGTTTTCAAGTGTAGAAATCCTAGCAACTCAAGGTGTTTGTTGGAGGCTTGGGGGTATACTAGCTTGAGGCTTTCTCGTTTGGAAGCTACCATTCAAGATTCATCATCATCTTCCATCTCCTTGCTCCAAAGAAAGGTTGAATTCTCAAACACCCTATGGTTGTATTTTGATAGCATGCATATCATATATGGATCCGATTTTGGGTTTTTGCATTTAAAAATGGTTTTAAATCTTGCAAAGTAACATGTTTTAAATCCTTATTCCGCTGCGTTTTAATTTTATTCGGATAAAAATTACTTTGATAAACATGTGAAAAACCCAACAGGCGTGACATGACCAGGATCAAGCCACCAATCATATTGAACGTATATGTAATTAGTAAATGTCATTCTTCAATACGAAAGGTGTTTTCAATACCAAACATAAACAAGTGTGTAGCGGAAGCATTAATGTAAAAACCCAACATAAGTATTAAGTTGATATGTCATAAAAGTGTTTATCATAACATCCACAATCCGTGCCCACAACGACTGCGCCTCCTGTGCAATCTCCATGAGTACCTAAGGTCCTGCAAGGCATGTAACAGAGAGTCAACAACTAGTTGAGCGAGTTCACAGTTGGTTATTCAGTGTTCGCGATAAAATAGTAAAGTGTGTGTTCGTTTAGTAAACCATGTATCGTATGCTTTTGTATCGCAGCCCTCTAGGCATGTGTGCGAAGATTAGTGGGGGTCTCCCAAGTATTCTAGACTAGGTATATTTGTATCGCAGCCCACCCGGCATGTGTGCGAAGTTTAGTGTATGGTTCGCAGCCATTCCAGGCATGTGTGTGAAGATTAGTTCTATTATCGCAGCCATTCCCGGCGTGTGTGCGAAGAGAAGTATTCGTATCACTAGTCTAGTAGTATCTATCAATATCCCTTCCTCTCCCGAGGCCCATAGTACGTAATCCCGATAATAACTTAAGTACAAGAAATCTTTCAACCCATTCCCGACCCTGGGAATCCCATGCCTTGGTAAGAGTGTGAACTCACTTTGGTTTGCTCGGCAGATACACAGAAAGTCCGTCAAGCTATAAGTGGTCAACCACGTCCTAACATGGTTACCATACAAGTCAGGTTCATATTCAAGTAGTGCACGTATATTCTACACGTATTGTACACGAGTAGTGATCATAGTATACACGTATAATTAACAAGTTACATGATCATGGCATGGCAGTTCAACAGTAGAATCACGTAAACAAACAAAGTCCAAGTATGCGGCCCAAATGGTTGGGCTCGTAACAGTGTGCAAGTCCAACAGTGTGCACGTGTATGTGGTCTCGAGTCGAGACTAGAGATCTCGGGTCGAGACAGTGTGGTTTCGAGTTGTACTGGCCTCAAGGTCTCGAGTCGAAACCAAAGAGGTCTCGAGTCGTCATGTACTAGTAGAGACTACACAGTCTCGAGTCGCAACCGGACCCACAACCGTCGTCTCGAGTTGTGCTGTTTGTGTCGGTGTTGTGGTCTCGAGTCGAGACTATGAGTTCTCGACTAGCAACTCGTGTCGTGACTATGCATGTGTAACAGATTTCCTTATTTGCAGCTCATGATTTCCGTAACAATTGCAAACAGATTTGGCAGTTTCACAATCAGATCAAATCACAATTATTCAACATTCAAACACGTTCATATTACCGCAATCATCAACAATTCAAGAACAGTAAATCAATATCATAATGGACATACAATCGGATCATATGATTAATGAGTTTAAAGACTATCATGCAACCCTAAGTCATATGTACCACAACCAAACCATATGTTCGAGATTTATCAACCCAGTACAAGAAATCAGTTCTAAATCATCATGCAACACCCGAATCAAAGTTGCTTGTATATCATCTAAGCACATGTTCCGAATACATAATATCATCAATAAACATCACTAGCATGAAACCCTATGTCACACCCTGGCTTTGCGGAAGCGTGGTTAATTTGGTGTGACTTCTTAATACCATAACTTAATCATAACAAAGCTATATGAAAATAAAACCATGCAAGATCATCCATTGATTTAAGTTTTAAAACAAAAGTACCACAACATTGTTTTAAAGTGCTGACACATGCAACGGAGATTGCGACCTAATAACATAAAAACATTGTTCAGAATTTATAACCACAAACATAAAGCAGACGTAGTTTAAGAACTGTGGCTCGTCCAGGCAAGAGCTTGACCCCTAAACTTGGATGACCTTATTTCTCTTATGCAGCGTGAAAAACGTAGCATACCATGCCAGATCCTTAATTACCTGAAATACATGTAAGTTGGAAAAATCAACAAAAATTGTTGAGCAAGTTCATGTATAGTGAGTAAGTAAAACCTTTGTAAGTATAAAATCCTGGTATGTAGCAAATAACGAAAAAGAGATCACCAATGGTTTGCAAGGCCATTGATATGTGTGAAGTGCAAGTAGGAAGACTCAAACCTAGCATATTTGGCGTTGGGTACAAAGTCACCCCGAGGTCCGTTACGCTGGGCCTGGGGCTGGGCTCGCTACACCCAGATAGATCTACCGCTACTGTCCCTTGGTCCTACAATGAGGATTAATGGCCTCAAGTTGCGCCTACCCACTCACATGATCTAAATAATAACCCTCCTTACGCTATCCATACCATGTAAAAAGTATTCGTAATCATAGTAACATGTATTTCACCCCCGCAGTTTAGAAAACTGAAAACAGTTAAAAGAAAAGGGGGACATGAACTCACAGTGGTGCGTCTCTATCAAGAAAATCTCCTGATCAATCTGCTGTGCGACGACCTACACGTACTAACTTTATTAGACGGACGGTCGTGCCTTAGTTTAAGGTTTAAGTTTTTGGGGAAATAGTTAGACAACTATTTCGTGTTTACACTTTGTAAATATTTGGTAAATATTTTCCTTCCCAAGGATGGGGGCTTAAATACATGTGCGCTTCTGTATCTTCGGAATATATTATTAAGTCTCACTTAATAAAATATATTTTATTTCATTTATCAAAAATACTTTACTTCCAAAATATAAATATTTTTCCCAAAAATATTATATTTTATTCCATATAATTTTCCCAAAAATAATACCGTTGTCAAAATACGCGTTCACTAGTATTTTCTGAAAACGCGTAAGTTACGTTGTAAGGTTTCGGGTGGTATTAATAATACCGTTGTAACTTATTATTTATGGTGAAGGCGTTCGTATTATTTTGGAGTCGTTAATATTTGGTAATATTATTTTTACCCTAAAAATAATATTTGTATAGTTCACAAAATAATCACCAAAAATCTCACAAGTGTTGTTATGAAAATATATATGCTAAATATATATTTATCAAGTTTTATTTTGTGAAAATCCCACCTCCGACACTTGGAAATGTTGTAAATAAAATCGTGGTGAAATTTACATTTTTTGAAAACAAGTTAAAAATATATTTATAACACTTGTAGTGAAAATATTTCCAAGTGTAGGTTTTTGGAAAAATTTCGCCAGAGTTTCCCCTGTAACTGGAGGTGGCCATGCTTTCAAGCGTATCATTTTCTTTTAAAATTCAAATCAACAATTTCTCAATCAACAATAAACAATATTCAAACCATCAAACTAGTCAAAATAGATATAAATCGCAAAAATACATGAACTTGTGGTTTATCCAAAATGTGTGGAAATTTTCCCATTACTTTTAGTGGATCTTTGTATAAATCTATCTGGTTTCTTGAAAGTCTCGTTTTTAAAGAAAATAAATTTCCACAACTTCTTGTCAACATTTACAAAAATAGTTCTTTGTCAAAACTTCTTGTTTCACAAGTGTCTACACACTCGTGTGTTCACAAAAATCACCTTTATTTAGTAAAGATCCGGTTTTAGAAAACATGATTTCTTTTGACGCTTGGTCCTTTGAAAATAGCACTTGTAGATCCGTAGATCTACTAGTTTAGAACACCATTTCATAAGAAAAATTGATTTTACACAAGTTCATGCTTAGTATGTAGTAGTGTTCATCATTTAACCCTTTCACACTTTAACATATTCTAAGTCATGTTTCATGAACATGACTAATCCGGGTTAGATGACGATCCGAGCTACTACTAACATAGATCAACACTAAATAATCACCATAAAACAAGTCTTACAAGTTTTACACAACTCTATTGTTTTTATCCAACATGTTTATCATTTTTGGAAACTTTTGCATGTCGTCTTGTATGTTCATGATTTTTAACCGACAAAGTTCATTTTAACCACTTTAGAATAGATCAAGATGGCGTTTAGAGTCACTTACTACTAGCTCGAGGCTAGGGAAGAAACTAGTCGGAAATCGAGTGGATAAAAGCAATGTAGCGAGGTTCTTCGCAATCCGAGTGCATCGAGGCTCCTTATTCGCAATCCTTAACCCTTGTATGTGCTTGGAATGGGAAGATGGAAATTGAAAAATGGTGGTGGTGATGCTTGGGGTTTCGGCCGAAAGTGAGCAAGAGAGGAGAGAGTAGAGTGAATTTGATAAATGTGGTGAAGGTTACGGTGGACTTTACTTGATACATATAGACAATTCCTTCAAGTTTAACCAATGGATTTCATGTTCACTTGATATTAGACATAGATGATTATTATAATCAAATAAAGGACAAGGGGTGTCCCCTTGGGGACGATTTCGTTGGAGGGGGGGGTATTCGGTTCCATTTCAACTATATAGTTCAGATGTAGTTAGATAATTAGGAGGTTATCCCGGTTACTAGCATGTAGTGAGTTGTGACAGGTGTTAGGGTATTCGGAGACCCTAACTGGCTCAGAAAAAGAAAAACAATGTTAATGGCAAAATTTTTATGTTCCGGGTATAGTCCGGTTGTTCGGTTGGATAGTGATCCGTTAAAGTACTTAACAAAGCTTTAAAGTGTCGTTATTATTATTTTTAATGACACGAAGAATTTCCGACACTTTGGAAAGTGACTAGTAGTATTTTTCTCATGTTTTGGCACTTTATTAGTTAGCTTAATGCTGAATTTTTATTTAAAGTGTTGAATTTTGTACTTAAAGTACGTTTTAGGCACATCCGGTCACTGTAATTATCACCTAGTGACGCAGTTCTACAATCCTCACTTCCCTACACTCTTTATGGGTGTAGTAAACTATCTCTGGCTCATGCAGGCCTTAGAGGCAGTGTCCGCCTGGTGCTGGCTATATCAGCGTGTTAAATGGGTTATCCGTTCATTGTGCTACTGTGCTTTTGTGCATCAAGGTTGTCACTAAAGTTCTGTATGTAAATAATAGAGTAACAGCAAATAGAATATGAGACATGGTTATATATATTTCAGAAATCATGTAGAAGTTTATTTACCATTGTAAGCAAGCACAGTAATTGAGCAGTAATTAAATACTAATTAATTCATACGGATACCTGGTTTGGTGAGGGTTGTCACATTCTCCCCCCGTTAAAGAAATTTCATCCCCGAAATTTGTACTACCTTAACTCCTTATGGTCACGTCACACATGTATATATATAAATAACATCGAGGTAGATAGTCATCAAACCGAATCAAACCTTACTCACACTTGGTGGGTCCAAGAATATTTAACAATCCGTACCCTAGGGTTAAGAAGGTGTGTGCTCATAGCAGTTGATGTTAGAAGTACAAAACGTACTTTACGTATAGCCTAATGTATTCCAGCTAGCAGGGGGTCCACAAGAGAGGAGTTTCAACTAATAAGATCCTCAAACAATCGATCGCAGTATCCAAGCGAGTTTTCACGAAACAGATCGCCCGCTATAAAAATTCAAAAATTTTCAACTCAAATGAAATGGTAAAAAGATCTGTCAACTCCCAAGTAGACGAGTGGCAAGGTTCAGTGCGTTGAACATTTTGAACTGCGAGAATACGCCGAATGAATACAAACGAATCTGGGGTATCCTTGCTTTGATTTGTAGTTGCATCGGAAATGTTTAAATGGCAGGTCAAACGAGAAGATATGCAGTTTGGTGTAAAACGGTTGACCATGATTAGCACAAGCTGCAAGTTTATAATGACGTCACAAGGTATTACAACGACATGATTCCATAATAGCGGTGACTGAACAAATTCACCGAGTTTGAGACCAGATGAAGGTGTACCGAAACAAGCCGGAAGATGAAACTAAATACTGCAAGGCGTTTGATTGATAACGAAAGAATCGTTAGGAGGTACACCATGATATGAAATGAATTTATGTACCTTTGACTCAGCACGCAAGTGTGTTGAGAGTGATTTAATTGTGATAAAGGAAAAGGATTTAGGGCAAGTTGTCAAATAATCAATTAAATCCGTGTACGAAGTGAGTAGTCAGATAAGCGCAAGCTTCAATTCTGTGAAAGTATCACTGTAAGGCATCGAAATCTATCAACGTTTTAGTGGAGTCATAGACCAAATAAGTCTACTACGACTCGAGACAAAAGAATCTGTGCCAAAGTATTAGAATATGATGCTCTCAATACATCATATGGCGTCTCAAATCAAACATGTGAACTGGATAAGTTCAAGCAGTTGAACCTAGTTTCAACGTAACCAACCAATAAACGTACATATCAACAAGGAAATCTTGACATGATAGCAAACATGTAACTTGAAAGAAGGTAGCTTCAAAAAGTGTGTTGACTTGATAACAAAAGAGTCAACAATGACAAAAAAACTGTAGGTCATTCGAATCACAAACCGGTAATTAGATTTGACAACGTAATATCTGAACATTCCTGAAGCGTTTATTCGAAATGAAACCGCATGCGTAGCAAATGGTGCATGGGTTATATATAGGTTTTCAAGTAATGAAGCGATGCGTTCTTACCAAAACGAAGAAGTGACCAAATATACGAAGCAAACGTGTGTTCGCTCTCAGCGAAGGAAAACAACGTGATGCAACTACTTGAGGGGAGTAGAAATGCAAATTTCTACTTGTTAGAAGTGAAAGTGAAGACTTCAACGGAAGAAAATTTAAGTACTTTCGGGTTCGTTAACTGTAATGACAAGTTGGTCAAGTTAATGATGTTTGATTGAGTTGACAGATATGGTTCCTAGATGTAAGGCTTCTAGTTTCTCTGGATTCCGCATCTCGTGTGGATCTGGTTTATACATTGTGTAGGAAGCAACATTTTGTTTATGCCTAATCACAATCATTGTCCCACAATTTCATCCTGGTATATTCCCTGAATTTCTCCGCTAACGATGTTCGATCGTCGATCAGTCGTGTAGTAGTAGTTGGGTCATCATAGCCAGTTGTGTAAGAGTTCCGCAAATTTTTAGCAAGAGTCACTGACTCTAGTGGGATAGCTCGTTCGGCTCCTGGTAGCTGACGTTTACTTGAAAATCATCATCCCTCTTTTTGGCGAGCAGATATGGGGTTACCCAACAGGGATTTTTTTCTTTTTTTTTTTTTTTGGTATGTTATCTTCCTTCTCCATCAACTTCTGAAACTTCACTGTCAATCCTTGCATTCCCGAAGTTTTAAGTCATTGAGGGGTATTGACTGCAGGTGCGACGCCGAGAATTTATCTAATGTGAACGGGATTAGCCGTGGGAGAAAATATTCTGGCAAATCCTCGGGGAAGACCTTAGGGCATTTCATGTAATAAGAAGATCTTCATGCTTAGTTCTTCGGCTCCTCCTGTCCCCGACATGGGCCAAGAAACAACATATTCTCTATACAACATCCTTCATGCCTTCAAGCAATTTGTAGTTTGTAGAGGCATATCTTGCCTCATGAGTCATGATTGCTTCGTCGTTTGACTCCGGGATGCGGATAACGATTCTCCGCTTGGTTGCTCGAGCGCAGGTTCATCCTAGTTACTACGTCGAGGTCGTTTATTAACCAGCCTCATTAAGAGTGGGTCGTCTAACTTACTCTTTACTAAACTAAGTAGATTCCTAAATTCGTGAGATGCGGGGCTATGGTCGGCACTGTTATCAAATAACGTGGATGCAAAATTTTGGGTTGATAAAGAATGTACCAACGACCATATCTGGATCCTGGCATGCTTCACTAGCTCGGTGTTGGATGCTCCTTCATGGTCTTGGTTAACCTCCCTTGGGCAATCCTTCCCAAGATGCCCCATATCTCCATTTCCGTCCTGATAGTTACTGTGGTCTTTGTTTACTTCGTGTTTTCTGCTACCATCTTGACCTTGATTTCCACGTTTCTTCCGGCGGTAACACTCCTCCTTGTAGTGTCCCACCCTGCCACAGTTATCACACTTTCCATTTTTGCATGCCCCGATATGATGGCGCGGGCATTCTTCGCACTTAGGTAGTTTTCCCCTGTACCCCCTTTCCTTTTTGGCCTTGTTCTTGTTATTTGCCTGATCACCTCCTTGGAATTTACTGAGCTTCCTTTTGTTCTTCTCAGACGTCTCCACTAATGTTTCCTTCTTCTCGTCCGGGATTGAAAGTTTCACCAATCTAAGTGCTTCCTTAGTGAGCTCCAGTCCTATCACATGGGCAATCATTAGTGATGGTGGTGTTGATACCATCATCAAGCTCAAGGCTTGAGGTGTCAGTTCCCAAATGGATTGCTCCATTCTCTTCAACTCGGGTTCCACTAGGTACGGAACGACTCGCGACAAATCGTAAAGCCTTCGTACATGCTTCACCACATCTGGACCTTCCTTCTGTAGTTCCCAGAATTCTAATTCCAGCCTTTGGATATCAATCTGTGAACAATACACCTTCCGCATTATTTATTTCAGCTCGCTCCATGACAACGCATATGCTACAGCCTCGCCCCCTTCTCGAACCTTACGGTCCCACCATAACAGAGCTCCATCTTGTAGCAATCCAGAAACGTATGGGACTTGCTGCTCTGGCGTGCGACCACTCATTCGCACAACGACATCCACATTCTCAGCCCATTTTACAAAAGCTATGGCACCTCCGTGCCACCGAAATTCAGGGGTTTGCATTCTAGAAAATGCTGGTAGGTACAGCCTGTATTCAAGAATTCATCATCACAAAAGGTATTAGCAAGGCACTTTGGGGACTTTCCAAACGTCTCGTAATGTGTCTTAGATGACTTAAACATTACCGTTAGGTAGGTTTCTCCCTGAGGCACCTTTGCCATGTTTGTAGCGAAGAACCTCGTGCCGAGCTCTAACTTGAGAGGCGTGCGCTAACCATTCTGCCTCGGTCAGTCGGGTGATCTCTTGATGCGACATCTTCTAGGAAGAAGTTCATGTTAGTTAGGTCTCTTCTATTCAGGGAACGTAAATAGTCGTTTGGAACACATGTATCGCACATATTTAAGTCATCATATTACACCTCACGCAATTCATCAAGCAAGTATTGGAATCATGTTTACCGAAAGTATAACAAACAAACACGTGTTTCTCAGTCATAGCACATTCCTGTTATATTGGTATCACGTCTTATGATTAGGTTTTCATTAAACGGGTAAGCACATTGCATCAAAATCATAACATTCGTACGTAATTTGAGGGTTTCGTTTAATGAGAGTATAGCAAGTAAACATGTAGTATAAAAATTTTAGTACGCACATAAGCGTTACTGATCGCATTTAGCAATGACATGGCGACTGTGCTTTCGTTGGTTATTGGCCACAATGTTTTGGTGCATGCTTAATGACAATTGGTTCCCATCGTTTTCCGGCTACAACTTCATTGTCTTACAAAATGTATCACATTATCAGGGTCACCGGGTCTCCCTACCCTTGCCCAACAAGTATATCCGCATATCTAAATTACGTAGTCAGACGTGGTCCTCACAAATCTCCACAATCTTGGGGTCTCTACCCAATCGTAACGCAATCTGCGTTATCCAGACACCGACATTTCTGGTGACTAAGGTGGGGGAGGAAAGAAAAGTATACTGTCAACATGTTTGAATTTCTCTGCGAGCTCGTATATTCCTCGAAGTAGTCAACTGATTTGCCGCTCAATGGTAAAAGGAACGAGCATCAAAAATCCTGGGGACGGTGAAGTATCAGAGGTCAAGGGCATAAAAGAGATCCTGATGTACGTGGCGGATCGAGGCATGCTGGTGGAGGACGTGGTGTTTTACTTAAAATTTTCAGACAATATGTTGTCTTGTGATGTAGACACTTAACTCATGTTTTTGGTTATGTAACGTTTTGCATTTGAAGCTCCCCTTTGTGGTGTCAGCTCAAGCTTCAACGTTCCGCGACTCATATCCTCAACTGCAGTTGATGTTACAGAAGAAACTTATCCTGTGTGTGGCTTTCATAATGCGAGGAATGGTAAGGGTTTATAGTTAGCATAGTGCGTTAATAGGGACCATCAAATCAGATTATCGAGCGTTGTAGAGGTGAATGTAGCAAGCGGTGCGGCCTGGAGCATCTCTACGAGGCGCGGGTATGTCCTGACAGAAAGTGTTAGGCACGATGGCGCAACGGGCGTCGATCTTCACAAGGGAAAACGAACCTCTCCACAAATGAGGGGGTTGCCTGATACAGGTAGATATAAGGGGTGCAACGTCTGGCAGACTAAAAAGAAACAGGATCGTGACCACGTAAAGGTGTAGGTTCAGCAGGCGCAACATCAAGCTGACCCAAATGGTGTAGCAGCTGGCTCAAGTGCAGGCTCCGGGTCATGTAACGGTGTGGGTAACAAAGGTGCATCCATAGGAACTGAAACAGGGGCTGGAACAGGAGTCCCAAGAGAGTGTGCGCGTATCGAGGATCAACTTGGGTCGCAAAAGGCGCATGATCGAACTGTACAGGCACAGGGTCAGAAAAGGGGCAATAACAGGATCAGTAGGAATATCAGCAATGTGAGGGGCATCAACATGAGCATCAACAGCATGCTCATCCCCCAGCAGTGGAGCAACAATGGGATGATCATCGATAGGTACATCATCAATCAAAGGATCAACAGCGGGTACATCAGCATGAATAGGGTCATGCTCGAATATGGGGTCTGGAGCAACTACTGGCTCGGGGCCACTGCAGGCTCCGGATCGTCAGACTTCTTCTCAAAAATCTGCGGGGTCAGCAAACATTGGGTCAACAGGGGCTACGGGATCCACCACGGGCTGATCTAGTTGGATAAACTCAATGTCATGATCAAACTCAAAGCTAGGGGGCAGGGGCAGGTGCAGTGGATGATGCCATATCAGGGTCCGTGTCATGCGAATGATGCTGCACTCCCTGCGCATGTGAAGGTGCAGATGCTACAAACTCAAAGGAATCTGGGACAGGTGAATGGATGGGTGCCTCCTCCACAGGAGCATCAGCGAGAAGTAGGAGATCACCGGCAGCAATAAGGGCCTCGCCCTCCATGTCATCCTCGAGTGGGACCTCATCAACAAGTCGACGTCGTCGTCAGCGCCTACGTTAAGGGGCATATCAACAATAGGGTAAGCGGCAAGGGGTACAGGGGCAGGGATCACTGCGAGCGGCGAATCCCCAGTGATAGGGCTATCAGCGGGCTCATCCACGACATCGGGCAGCGCAAATGGCTAGAAATCATCATCTTTACGTGCTGGTGGTATTTGAGGTATACACCTCGTGCTCTGATGAGTCTATGTCGTCTGATACTATGGGCATAGGGCCAGTGGTGTCCGACCCTCCTGTGTCGGATGAAGGCTTAGCGTCTGTAACATATATATGCACAAACAATCAATCATATAGTCAAATAAACATATTAGTCACCAATACGCAATCAAATAGTTCTCCTAGTCTCACTAGCCTCCCAGACTGATCTCCCTAGTCCCACTAGCCTCCCAGCCTCCCAGACTGCTCATCCTAGTCCCACTAGACAACTACCTCGGTCTCCCAGACCGAGCCTCGGCCTCCCAGACCGAGTCTCAGCCTCCCAGACTGAGCCTATAACTATTAAATAACATGTGCTCAACATTTGTTCTGTAAAAACGTTTTGGATCTGGACTTAAGTGGTATGCAGTGTAAAAATGTTTTCGTGAGAGCCCTAGTGATCATAGTCTAGACTCGAGAAAGAATCCTAGTTTGCTATGATCAGAGCTCTGATACCAAGCTGTCACACCCTGGCTTTGCGGAAGCGTGGTTAATTTGGTGTGACTTCTTAATACCATAACTTAATCATAATAAAGCTATATGAAAATAAAACCATGCAAGATCATCCATTGATTTAAATTTTAAAACAAAAGTACCACAACATTGTTTTAAAGTGCTGACACATGCAACGGAGATTGCGACCTAATAACATAAAAACATTGTTCAGAATTTATAACCACAAACATAAAGCAGACGTAGTTTAAGAACTGTTGCTCGTCCAGGCAAGAGCCACGACCCCTAAACTTGGATGACCTTATTTCTCTTATGCAGCGTGAAAAACGTAGCATACCATGCCAGATCCTTAATTACCTGAAATACATGTAAGTTGGAAAAATCAACAAAAATTGTTGAGCAAGTTCATGTATAGTGAGTAAGTAAAACCTTTGTAAGTATAAAATCCTGGTATGTAGCAAATAAGGAAAAAGAGATCACCAATGGTTTGCAAGGCCATTGATATGTGTGAAGTGCAAGTAGGAAGACTCAAACCTAGCATATTTGGCGTTGGGTACAAAGTCACCCCGAGGTCCGTTACGCTGGGCCTGGGGCTGGGCTCGCTACACCCAGATAGATCTACCGCTACTGTCCCTCGGTCCTACAATGAGGATTAATGGCCTCAAGTTGCGCCTACCCACTCACATGATCTAAATAATAACCCTCCTTACGCTATCCATACCATGTAAAAAGTATTCGTAATCATAGTAACATGTATTTCACCACCTCAGTTTAGAAAACTGAAAACAGTTAAAAGAAAAGGGGGACATGAACTCACAGTGGTGCGTCTCTATCAAGAAAATCTCCTGATCAATCTGCTGTGCGACGACCTACACGTACTAACTTTATTAGACGGACGGCCGTGCCTTAGTTTAAGGTTTAAGTTTTTGGGGAAATAGTTAGACAACTATTTCGTGTTTACACTTTGTAAATATTTGGTAAATATTTTCCTTCCCAAGGATGGGGGCTTAAATACATGTGCGCTTCTGTATCTTCGGAATATATTATTAAGTCTCACTTAATAAAATATATTTTATTTCATTTATCAAAAATACTTTACTTCCAAAATATAAATATTTTTCCCAAAAATATTATATTTTATTCCATATAATTTTCCCAAAAATAATACCTTCGTAAAAATACGCGTTCACTAGTATTTTCCGAAAACGCGTAAGTTACGTTGTAAGGTTTCGGGTGGTATTAATAATACCGTTGTAACTTATTATTTATGGTGAAGGCGTTCGTATTATTTTGGAGTCGTTAATATTTGGTAATATTATTTTTACCCTAAAAATAATATTTGTATAGTTCACAAAATAATCACCAAAAATCTCACAAGTGTTGTTATGAAAATATATATGCTAAATATATATTTATCAAGTTTTATTTTGTGAAAATCCCACCTCCGACACTTGGAAATGTTGTAAATAAAATCGTGGCGAAATTTACATTTTTTTAAAACAAGTTAAAAATATATTTATAACACTTGTAGTGAAAATATTTCCAAGTGTTAGGTTTTTGGAAAAATTTCGCCAGAGTTTCCCCTGTAACTGGAGGTGGCCACGCTTTCAAGCGTATCATTTTCTTTTAAAATTCAAATCAACAATTTCTCAATCAACAATAAACAATATTCAAACCATCAAACTAGTCAAAATAGATATAAATCGCAAAAATACATGAACTTGTGGTTTATCCAAAATATGTGGAAATTTTCCCATTACTTTTAGTGGATCTTTGTATAAATCTATCCGGTTTCTTGAAAGTCTCGTTTTTAAAGAAAATAAATTTCCACAACTTCTTGTCAACATTTACAAAAATAGTTCTTTGTCAAAACTTCTTGTTTCACAAGTGTCTACACACTCGTGTGTTCACAATAATCACCTTTATTTAGTAAAGATCCGGTTTTAGAAAACATGATTTCTTTTGACGCTTGGTCCTTTGAAAATACCACTTGTAGATCCGTAGATCTACTAGTTTAGAACACCATTTCATAAGAAAAATTGATTTTACACAAGTTCATGCTTAGTATGTAGTAGTGTTCATCATTTAACCCTTTCACACTTTAACATATTCTAAGTCATGTTTCATGAACATGACTAATCCGGGTTAGATGACGATCCGAGCTACTACTAACATAGATCAACACTAAATAATCACCATAAAACAAGTCTTAGAAGTTTTACACAACTCTATTGTTTTTATCCAACATGTTTATCATTTTTGGAAACTTTTGCATGTCGTCTTGTATGTTCATGATTTTTAACCGACAAAGTTCATTTTAACCACTTTAGAATAGATCAAGATGGCGTTTAGAGTCACTTACTACTAGCTCGAGGCTAGGGAAGAAACTAGTCGGAAATCGAGTGGATAAAAGCAATGTAGCGAGGTTCTTCGCAATCCGAGTGCACCGAGGCTCCTTATTCGCAATCCTTAACCCTTGTATGTGCTTGGAATGGGAAGATGGAAATCGAAAAATGGTGATGGTGATGCTTGGGGTTTCGGCCGAAAGTGAGCAAGAGAGGAGAGAGTAGAGTGAATTTGATAAATGTGGTGAAGGTTAAGGTGGACTTTACTTGATACTTATAGACAATTCCTTCAAGTTTAACCAATGGATTTCATGTTCACTTGATATTAGACATAGATGATTATTATAATCAAATAAAGGACAAGGGGTGTCCCCTTGGGGACGATTTCGTTGGAGGGGGGGTATTCGGTTCCATTTCAACAATATAGTTAAGATGTAGTTAGATAATTAGGAGGTTATCCCGGTTACTAGCATGTAGTGAGTTGTGACGGGTGTTAGGGTATTCGGGGACCCTAACTGGCTCAGAAAAAGAAAAACAATGTTAATGGCAAAATTTTTATGTTCCGGGTATAGTCCGGTTGTTCGGTTGGTAGTGATCCGTTAAAGTACTTAACAAAGCTTTAAAGTGTCGTTATTATTATTTTTAATGACACGAAGAATTCCCGACACTTTGGAAAGTGACTAGTAGTATTTTTCTCATGTTTTAGCACTTTATTAGTTAGCTTAATGCTGAATTTTTATTTAAAGTGTTGAATTTTGTACTTAAAGTACGTTTTAGGCACATCCGGTCACTGTAATTATCACCTAGTGACGCAGTTCTATAATCCTCACTTCCCTACACTCTCTATGGGTGTAGTAAACTATCTCTGGCTCATACAGGCCTTAGAGGCAGTGTCCGCCTGGTGCTGGCTATATCAGCGTGTTAAATGGGTTATCCGTTCATTGTGCCACTGTGCTTTTGTGCATGAAGGTTGTCACTAAAGTTCTGTATGTAAATAATAGAGTAACAGCAAATAGAGTATGAGACATGGTTATATATATTTCAGAAATCATGTAGAAGTTTATTTACCATTGTAAGCAAGCACAGTAATTGAGCAGTAATTAAATACTAATTAATTTGTACGGATACCTGGTTTGGTGAGGGTTGTCACACCCTAGTTGCCATATGGTATCAAAACATCAAAGATCATATAACTAAGCAATAGCGATATACTAACCGAAAGTGTGAAGTGATTAACTAGATCAAGATGAAAGCCGTGATCCGTAGGCTTCGATGGTGAAAGAGTTTCCGTCGGTTCAAGAGAGAGAGAGAGAGCTCCTAGGGTTTGGTGTGAGTTGGTGTTTTTGCAAACAATGAGAAACTACACCCCCTAAGGGTTCATGTATGCGTAATGGGTGAGTGGGCAGAACCCATCTTTGGGTTGCCTTTTGGTCTCGGGTCAAACATAATGATAGTGGCCCGAGAATAGTGTGTGGCGAGGGACAAGGTGTGCGGCCCAGTTTATTTTGCATATACACAAAACACATTCATGTAACACATAGCATTATCCTAAAACCATGAATCACGTAATCACATAGAGTTCATACAAGTTAACACGTAATACAAGAGACGGTTCTGAAATACGAGTTGTCACATTATCCCCAACTTAAAAGAAATTTCGTCCCGAAATTTGGTACGTACTCACTTCGGAAGCTAGTTAAGTTGCATGGTTTTCCTGATTTTCCTGGGGTGTCACATCCTCCCCCCGTTGATCTGGAATTTCGTCCCGAAATTCCGTGGTAGCTTCAGCCTCAGTAGTGGTTGTACTGTTTGCGAACAACTGGGGATACTTTTCCTTCATCTGATCTTCGCATTCCCAGGTGAACTCTGGGCCACGATGGGAGTTCCAACGAACTCAAATAAGAGGGATTCTCTTGTTTTTGAGGACCTTGACATCCTTGTCCGTGATTTCAACTGGTTCCTCGACGAATCGAAACTGTTCGTCGATAGTGAGCTCCTTCAAAGGAACTATGAGGGTCTCATCTGACAGACACTTCTTCAGATTCGACATGTGGAAAACGTTGTGAACTGCACCGAGTTTAGCTGGTAGGTTCAGTTTGTAGGCCACTTTGCCTATTCTTTCCATGATCTCGAATGGTCCGACATACCGCGGATTGAGTTTGCCTCGTTTACCAAAACGAACTACCCCTTTCCAAGGTGAGACTTTGAGTAGCACTCGATCCCCAACATGGAATTCGAGTGGTTTCCTACGCTTATCAACGTAACTTTTCTGACGGCCACGAGCCGCCGCCATGCGTTGCCGTATCTGTGCAATTCGTTCAGTGGCATCAACTACCATTTCTGGACCTGTGATTTGACTATCCCCCACCTCTGCCCAACAGAGAGGTGACCGGCATTTACGTCCGTACAATGCCTCGAATGGAGCGGCTTGGATGCTGGTATGGTAACTGTTATTGTATGAAAACTCCACTAAAGGGAGATGCTTTTCCCAGCTGTTGCCGAAATCAATAACGCATGCCCGAAGCATGTCTTCTAGGGTTTGAATCGTGCGCTCAGACTGTCCATCCATCTGAGGGTGATATGCTGTGCTCATGTCTAGTCGAGAGCCAAAAGATTTGTGCATTGCTTGCCACAGTTCTGAAGTAAATCGTGCATCGCGATCCGAAATGACAGAGGTGGCCACCCTGTGCCTCGAGACTACTTCCTTCAAGTAGATGTCTGCTAATGTGGAAAACTTGTATGTTTCTTTGATTGCCAAGAAAAGAGCAGACTTGGTGAGTCGATCCACGATCACCCAAATGGTATCGTTCCCACGCTGGGATCTAGGCAGGCCAGTAACAAAGTCCATGGAAATTTCCTCCCATTTCCACTGTGGTATCTTGGGTTGCTGAAGTAAGCCTGAGGGTTTCTGGTATTCCGACTTGACTCTCGCACAAGTCAAGCACTTGCTAACGTTTGTTGCTATGTGGGCCTTCATGCTTGGCCGCCAATACGTTGCCCTGATATCGTGGTACATCTTATCTGAACCAGGTTGTACCGAGTAGCGAGACTTGTGTGCTTCATCCATCACAAGTTCTCGTAAACCACCATATAGTGGGACCCAAATACGCCCCGTTACGTAATAGGCGCCGTCTTCCTTCTGTTCTAATCATTTCCTCGAGCCGCGTAAGGCTTCAGCCCTTACGTTTTCTGGTTTCAATGCTTCTACCTGAGCATCTCGTATCTGTGCAGGAAGACCAGACTGAATAGTGAGCTGTAGGGCTCGCACGCGTCTTGGTAGAGTGTCTTTTCGACTAAGAGCGTCAGCCACAACGTTGGCTTTGCCTGGATGGTACTTCATGGCGCATTCGTAATCGTTAAGTAGTTCAACCCATCGTCGTTGGTGCATGTTCAATTCCTTCTGCTTGAAGATATGCTCGAGACTCCTGTGATCGTTGTAGATAGTGCACTTGGTACCGTACAGGTAGTGTCGCCATATCTTGAGCGCGAAAACAACAGCTCCCAGCTCTAAATCGTGCGTCGTGTAGTTTCGTTCGTGAACCTTGAGTTGGCGCTAAGCGTAAGCAATGACTTTATCCCGTTGTATCAATACACAACCAAGACCCTGTATCGATGCGTCACAGTAGACCACAAAATCGTCCGTGCCCTCTGGCAATGAAAGAATAGGTGCGCTGCAGAGCCTATCCTTTAGGTGCTGAAAAGCAGTTTCCTGAGTATTACCCCAATGGTAGGTGACACCCTTCTGTGTTAGTAGTGTAAGCGGCTGTGCAATCTTGGAGAAGTCTTTGATAAACCTCCTGTAGTAACCTGCCAAACCCAAGAATTGGCGTATTTCCGTTGGTGTACGTGGTGCAGGCCAGTTCCTGATCGAATCTACCTTGGATGGATCAACATGGATCCCATCCTTGTTTACCACGTGGCTTAGGAAGTGGACTTCACGAAGCCAGAAGTCGCATTTTGAAAACTTGGCGTATAGTTGTTCCTTTCGAAGAAGTTCCAAGATAAGTCGTAGATGCTGCTCGTGTTCCTCCTGACTCTTGGAGTAGATCAGAATGTCGTCAATGAAAACAATCACAAACTTGTCTAGGTAGGGCTTGCATACCCTGTTCATAAGGTCCATAAAGACTGCCGGTGCGTTTGTCAATCTGAATGGCATGACTAGAAACTCGTAGTGGCCGTAGCGTGTTCTGAATGCTGTCTTAGAGACGTCCTCATCCCGGACTCTCAGCTGATGGTAACCTGACCTCAGATCAATCTTGGAGTAGTAGCTCGACCCTTGCAACTGGTCGAATAAGTCATCAATACGCGGCAGAGGGTAGCGGTTCTTCACTGTTACCTTGTTCAGTTCACGGTAGTCAATGCACATCCTGAAGGTACCTCCTTCTTTTTCACGAATAATACTGGAGCTCCCCAAGGCGAAGAGCTAGGTCGGATAAACCCCTTATCCAAGAGTTCTTGTAGCTGTGCAGAGAGTTCTTCCAACTCTGGTGGAGCTAAGCGATACGGTGCACGTGCTATCGGTGCTGCTCCTGGTGCTAGCTCGATTTGAAACTCAACCTGGCGATGAGGCGGTAGACCAGGTAAATCTTCAGGGAACACCTGAGGAATGTCGCGTACAACTGGAATATCTTCCAATTTCTTTTCTTTTGCTGATGCATCAGTAACAAGTGCCAAAATGGCAGTGTGCCCCTTTCGTAAACACTTTTGGGCCTTCAGGAAGGAGATGATGCCAACCACGGCACCACTCTTGTCGCCTTGAATCACGAGAGGTTCTTTACCAGAACGAGGAATACGAACTATCTTTTCCTTGCATAACATCTCTGCTTGCTGTTGGGATAACCAGTCCATCCCAATGACGATGTCGAAACTACCCAAAACTATGGGAATGAGATCGATCGAGAAGGTCTGACCAGCGAGGATAAGATTACAACCCTGAACTATGTGTGTGGCCTCTAGACTTTTACCGTTAGCTAATTCTACGACATGTTTGGTGTTTAAGGGAGTTGGTGCACCATTTAACATTTGGCTAACTTTTAGAGACATATAGCTTGTATCCGTACCCGAATCAAACAATACAGTAACATAAAAGTCGTCGAGAAGAAACTTACCCATAACTACGTTGGGATCATTCCTTGCTTCTCCATGCCCTAGCACAAATGCACGTCCCCTAGCTTCATTGCCATTATTGTTTCCACCGTTGTTGTTCCCATTGCCCTGATTGTTATTGTTGTTGCGATTCTGGTTTAGCTGGGGGCAATCCCGCTTGAAGTGGCCTTCAGCACCACACTGAAAGCATCCCCTGTTGCCTCGCTGTTGCTGCTGCTGCTGGTTTTGAGGCGCTGGTGGTTGTTGTTGGTTCTGGTTCGCAGGTCGTGAGCTCCTGCAATCTTTAGCTTCGTGCCCTATCTTGAGACATCTTTGACAGCGGCCCTTGCGGCACTGACCACTGTGGTCTCTGTTGCATCTGTTACATAGTGGGTGAATTCCCCGATATCCACCCTGCCCCTGACCACCAGAAGATTGTTGACCCGGGCTCTGGTAGTCATTAGTCTTGCGCTGCTGCTGTGCATGAGACTGAACGGTAGCCGAACCCTTGCTGGAATCCCCATCCCATTTCCGTTTGTCATTGGGGGTAGCAGGAGTAGCATAAGTGGTAGCGGTAGCAGTAGCGCTGATGCGCTTAGGCAGCCTGTTTTGTTCCACTGCCTGATCTGTGAGGCGATGAGCAAGACGCTGAATATCCTGGATATTATTAAGGTTAGCCGATGTCACATGGCTCTGAATTTCTAGCGCTAATCCCTTGAGGTACAACTCCATGCGCTTAACTGGAGGGTCCACCATAGTTGGACACAAGATGGCCAGCTCGTTTGACCGTTTCGTATAAGCTTCAATTTCCGACCCTGTCATTTTCAGATGGTAGAGCTCCACCTCCAACTTGTGGATGTCATCACGTGTGCAGTATTCTCGTTTGATCAGTTCCTTGAAATCGTTCCAAGGGGTGGCGTTAGCAGCTGCCAACCCTAAAATCTGAATTTGCGCGTTCCACCAAGTCAGCGCAATTCCTTCCAGAGTACCAGTGGCGTATTTCACCCAGCGAGCCTCAGGGCATTCACACATTTCAAACACTGACTCGAGCTTCTCAAACCAATGGAGGAGTCCCACTGCTCCTTCAGTGCCACTAAACGTGCTTGGACGACAGTCCATGAAGTTCTTGAAAGTGCAAACAGGTGGCTGTGCGTGTTGACCTATCATGTACGAATAGGACAAAGTTAAACACAAGAGTTGGTCTAGAAGTGTAGGATCTAAACATCTTAGTGTGAGTTACGACTGCAGGATATACCTCCTGCCTGTGTGGCTGCAAGTGCCGCAGCAACTTGTTCGTTAATGAGAGCCGTCAACTGGGCTTGAGTCATGTTAATACGTCCAGACATGATCTTCATAGCAAAGGTAACATAAGTGAGAGAGGTTCGCGAAAAGTGCGATGACAGAGGAGAGTAAGCACACAAGTGTTCTCAAGCAATAGTGGTTATGTGTATCCAAGCATATCATGAGCAAAGTTCTATGTGATCTAGCAAGTAGGCAATATAACATATACCATATTACCTAGTATGTTGAGTCTTGCACGTGGAGCGAAGCGTCGTTGTGGATCGTTGAGAGCACTGTTCTGGTTATAGTCTGGTTTTAATAAAAACGTTTTCCCCTTATTAAAACCAAGTTCTCTATAACCTGGCTCTGATACCAATCTGTCACACCCCCAAAATCCACACGCGAAGTACTACCGCTTGGAGTCGTGACATGACGAGGATCAAGCCACCAATCATATTGAACGTATATGTAATTAGTAAATGTCATTCTTCAATACGAAAGGTGTTTTCAATACCAAACATAAACAAGTGTGTAGCTGAAGCATTAATGTAAAAACCCAACATAAGTATTAAGTTGATATGTCATAAAAGTGTTTCTCATAACATCCACAATCCGTGCCCACAACGACTGCGCCTCCTGTGCAAGCTCCATGAGTACCTAAGGTCCTGCAAGGCATGTAACAGAGAGTCAACAACTAGTTGAGCGAGTTCACAGTTGGTTATTCAGTGTTCGCGATAAAATAGTAAAGCGTGTGTTCGTTTAGTAAACCATGTATCGTATGCTTTTGTATTGCAGCCCTCTAGGCATGTGTGCGAAGATTAGTGGGGGTCTCCCAAGTATTCTAGACTAGGTATATTTGTATCGCAGCCCACCCGGCATGTGTGCGAAGTTTAGTGTATGGTTTGCAGCCATTCCAGGCATGTGTGCGAAGATTAGTTCTATTATCGCAGCCATTCCCGGCGTGTGTGCGAAGAGAAGTATTCGTATCACTAGTCTAGTAGTATCTATCAATATCCCTTCCTCTCCCGAGGACCATAGTACGTAATCCCGATAATAACTTAAGTACAAGAAATCTTTCAACCCATTCCTGACCCTGGGAATCCCATGCCTTGGTAAGAGTGTGAACTCACTTTGGTTTGCTCGGCAGATACACAGAAAGTCGGTCAAGCTATAAGTGGTCAACCACGTCCTAACATGGTTACCATACAAGTCAGGGTCATATTCAAGTAGTGCACGTATATTCTACACGCATTGTACACGAGTAGTGATCATAGTATACACGTATAATTAACAAGTTACATGATCATGGCATGGCAGTTCAACAGTAGAATCACGTAAACAAACAAAGTCCAAGTATGCGGCCCAAATGGTTGGGCTCGTAACAGTGTGCAAGTCCAACAGTGTGCACGTGTATGTGGTCTCGAGTCGAGACTAGAGATCTCGGGTCGAGACAGTGTGGTTTCGAGTTGTGCTGGCCTCAAGGTCTCGAGTCGCAACCAAAGAGGTCTCGAGTCGTCATGTACTAGTCAAGACTACACAGTCTCGAGTCGCAACCGGACCCGCAACCGCGGTCTTGAGTTGTTCTGTTTGTGTCGGTGTTGTGGTCTCGTGTCGAGACTATGAGTTCTCGACTCGCAACCCGTGTCGAGACTATGCATGTGTAACAGATTTCCTTATTTGCATCTCATGATTTCCGTAACAATTGCAAACAGATTTGGCAGTTTCACAATCAGATCAAATCACAATTATTCAACATTCAAACACGTTCATATTACCGCAATCATCAACAATTCAAGAACAGTAAATCAATATCATAATGGACATACAATCGGATCAAATGATTAATGAGTTTAAAGACTATCATGCCACCCTAAGTCATATGTA
Source organism: Helianthus annuus (assembly GCF_002127325.2). Classification (NCBI taxonomy): domain Eukaryota; kingdom Viridiplantae; phylum Streptophyta; class Magnoliopsida; order Asterales; family Asteraceae; genus Helianthus; species Helianthus annuus. Next base: position 126,775,836 of record NC_035436.2, read on the forward strand.
CCACAACCAAACCATATGTTCGAGATTTATCAACCCAGTAGAAGAAATCGGTTCTAAATCATCATGCAACACCCGAATCAAAGCTGCTTGTATATCATCTAAGCACATGTTCCAAATACATAATATCATTAATAAACATCACTAGCATGAAACCCTAGATGCCATATGGTATCAAAACATCAAAGATAATATAACTAAGCAATAGCGATATACTAACCGAAAGTGTGAAGTGATTAACTAGATCAAGATGAAAGTCGTGATCCGTAGGCTTCGATGGTGAAAGAGTTGTCGTCGGTTCAAGAGAGAGAGAAAGAGAGAGAGCTCCTAGGGTTTGGTGTGAGTTGGTGTTTTTGCAAACAATGAGAAACTACACCCCCTAAGGGTTCATGTATGCGTAATGGGTGAGTGGGCCGAACCCATCTTTGGGTTGCCTTTTGGTCTCGGGTCAAACATAAGATAGTGGGCCGAGAATAGTGTGTGGCGAGGGACAAGGTGTGCGGCCCAGTTTATTTTGCATATACACAAAACACATTCATGTAACATATAGCATTATCCTAAAACCATGAATCACGTAATCACATAGAGTTCATACAAGTTAACACGTAATACAAGAGACGGTTCTGAAATACGAGTTGTCACAGAAGGGAGCGTTTGAGAGTAGGGTTAGCCTGAATAGTTCGATAGCATAACGATAAGTAACGCGTAAAACGAGAGCAAGTCTTGGTGGTTCGAACAGCTGGTCGATCGGATGGTAGTCCGATCGGACAGCTGATCGTGCGGTTGATAGTCCGTTCGGAAGGTTGTCCGCTCGGATGGTCGTTCGAGTGGATTGTTTCTTCCTTTGGGAAGGATGTGTTTGTGTATGATGGTTTGACTTTTGAAGTTTTTGTTGTAGTATTTTGAAAACATTGAAGTACCTCTGCCTTTCAGGTCGGTCGATCGAACGGTCGTTCGATCGGCCGGCAACCCGTTCGGCAGGCACTTTAGCGAGAACAAGTTCTCAGCAGGATGTCACTCGATCGGACAGCAGCCCGGTTAGGTGGCGTCCTTAGTGCATTGAACACGTTTGAAAAATCGATTAAGTGTTAAAGTCCAAGTATCTCATGATCCGAAGGGCAATTCGGTCGGATGGTAGTCCGATCGGATAACAATTCGTTCAATACTCAAACTTCAGATAAAGTGGTTAAGCGTGGGACCCAAGGTGCTAGCCGTTTGGCTGACCGGTCATTCGGGTGACTGTCCGTTCGGACGGCACCTCGTCCTGGTTGTCCTGTTCGACTCACACTTGGTTGTTTTGATTGTTTGCCGTTTTATCGAGGCATTTTGATAACGAGTCAACTACAAGAACTTCGCCAATACTTGGTTCTCCTGATCGGACAGGAATCACCCAAATCCGATTAGTGAACTGTTCGAGACGGGGTTCACGTTTAACCCGGAATCGGTAAACCTCGTGGATAGAATCCAGATCTTGAGTCAACACGACCACAGACCGAGTAGTAAGTCGGCACAAGTTCTGATTCTATCGGTTTTGAATGCATTGAGTGTAAAAGAGTTGAAAGAAAGTTAGAAAACCGTCTCTCAATCCCTTTTCTTTGTGAATATGTTTAGATCTATGAAAGATCTTTGTTAGTTTATGTGGAAATCGGTTAGATCTAAGTTATTCTTGGTGGATTGAGGTCAAAACATGAAGTTCTTCAAGAACACATGATGATGTCATCCTAGAACACCTTGAATCTTGGTGATTTCACGGTTAAAAGTTAAGATTTAAAAGATAGAAAGGTGTAGGAGTGCGTGTAGATCAAGAAAGTACAAGATTTAGGTTGAGATCTTACTTGAATCGAGAGAAATCTGAGAAAAGGTGGGGAGCATGAGTTGGTCGGTCAGAGAGTTTCCAAAAGTAGAAAGAATGAAAGTGACATGGGTATTTGTAGAGTTCCAAAAGAGGAAAGGGTTGGCCGATCGGCCAGGCAGCTCGATCGGACAGCCTGTCCGATCGGACGGCAGTCCGGGTGGACGGCTGGTCGATCGGCTGGTTGCCTGATCGATCGGTCGCCTGGTTCGAGTGTTCGGTGCGACGAGTTTTGCTGTTTCGATTTCGATTGCGAGCGATGTGATGCGATGGAGCTTCTTAGTCAAATTACTTTTAATCCCAACTACTCATATCTCGCGCTATCTCTTCTCCACTAATTATCATACTATATCAACATACAATCATCCTTATTTCGTATTCGTTTTGCGATTGCGATTCGATTGATCATCACACATAACATAAATAAACATGCACAAGTAACACATAAAGCACACACTCACTTATAACAACCACCAAAATGCGAAATTCGAGTTGCGAGCGCGATGTTGATTAGATTAGTTCGATTAGCGTTTAGATAACTTTATCGCATTGTTACTTCCTATTGTTCATAGTCGTAAAGCGATTCAAAGTGATAAATATTCATCGATTACTGTGATTATAATTAATTACTCTACATAATACAACTAACGTAAAACATAAGATAGACTAACTATAGGTCAAAGAAGTCAAAACAGGAATTGAGCAAGGAGAGACAGATCGCAATTAGCAATCTTTTCTTCCTTTGACTTCAGTCTTGACTTTGACTTTGACTTCCAAAACACCGGGGTGTTACACTTAGGATAGGTTCCGTTTTAGAATGTAGGCTTTGTTAAACCATATTATATGAGTTCCAACACTCATTTGGTTTACAAGACCTCATTCTATCTGATCTTCCGATTTAGGTCCGGTTTATTAACATAGTTACCCTTATTAGGTGCCGATTGATTCCGTGATCCCTCTAGCTTTGCTTGGTTGTTATTCAAGACTTCTAAGCATTCTCAAGTGAGTACATAGTTCCCCTCTTTTACCGTTTTAAAATGTTTTGGGGTGATTCATATGTGCTAAACGATTTCGAGTTTTCTAAACAAATAATATGGTTTATATTTGATCTATGTGAACTATTTGAACCGTTTGAACCATTTGGAACTATTTGATCTATGTGAACTATTTGAATTGTTTGAACCATTTGGAACTATTTGATCTATGTGAACTATTTGAACCATTGGGTTAGGGAAGTGATTAGGTAACAGGGCGGGTGTAATGTGATAAAAGCATGGTGGATACGCCGCTGGTACTTCCTATATATAAGTGCTTTTAACACATTATATATCGTTGCGTTATCTAGATCACTTGCGCAAATGTTTTCAAAACGAAGTTACATTACAAGGTTTTTTTTCTAACATTATAAACCATTTGAGTTTTATTACAAAAAAGATTTACGTTCTGGGTTTACATAAACAATTGTTTTGAGTTAAGATTCATGGCATGGAGGTTTTATAAACTATAACAAATCTGTTTTGACTTGGTATTTCAATTTACAATACAAACATTTTACAAAACTAGGTTTTCTAATATTGATTAACGAAGTTGTTCGAGTTATTTCAACATGTAAACGAGCCATGAATCTAACACTCACACAAAACCTATGTACTCGCCGGCATTTTTATGCTGACGTATTTCACATATGTTTCAGGTACCATAGTTGATGATGTTTGATGATGATATTGGTGCATGCTCACATAGGAATGGACGAGGCCTTAGTGACTTAATAATAATGAAAGTCAATTTGTTCATGTTTTGTTTCTAATTTCAATACAATGTAATAAACTTAATTCAATAAAACGAAACTTTAAACCATGTGTTGTGAAACAATGATTCTGTTACGACACTCCCCGACGTTTCCGCCGCGGTTTGTTGTTTTAGCGCGGTCAGGGTGTGACACATAAGTTTCTTAATATTGACACTTTTAACCCGAATTCTTGAAAACTTGTATAACGATCTCGAAACCACGTGAAACTGATATCACTTATTCTTGAGAGTATATTTGAACATTTCAAAGCTCTGGGTTCGTTAAAAGGTCACTCAAAGGTAAGAATTAACATGTTGACACGTTTAACTCCCGTAGTTTATAATCTTTCGATTATTTTCACAAACAGCTTCTTATATTCAAATAATTACTCGTTTGAGAATATATTCTTCGTGTATGGTCATTCAGAGGCACAAGTTTGGCATGTTGACACTTTTAGTCCTTTTGGACACATATTTTCATCGTTTGTCAACTTTAGTCCTTTAAACTCAAACATTCACATATTTAGAGTTTAGGACACGTGTCTTTTCATAATTGGACACGTTTTTACATGGTGTTACATCCTCACCCCCTTAAAAGAAATCTCGACCCAGAGATTTACTGAAACAAGTGTGGATACTTCTATCGCATAGTGGACTCAACTTCCCATGTATATTCAGGGCCTCTACGGGCATCCCATTTAACTTTCACTATAGGCACGTGCTTCCTTCGGAGCTTTTTAACCTGTCGATCCTCGATCGATATAGGTCTTTCAACAAATCTCAGGCTTTCATCAATCTGTACGTCCTTATGAGACTTGCTAATGATTCATCAGCTAGACATTTCTTTAGATTACAAATGTGGAACACATTGTGAATTCCACTAAGCTCCTCAGGCAAGTTTAGCTTATAAGCTACACTGCCGACACATTCAATGATCTCGAATGGTCCAATATACCTCGGGCTTAATTTACCTTTCTTACCAAAACGCATCACACCCTTCCAGGGTGATACTTTTAGTAAGACTTTATCGCCTACCTCAAACTTTAGAGGTTTTCGCCTCTTGTCAGCATAACTTTTCTGCCTATCCCTGGCAGCCTTTAGGCGATCACGAATTTGGACATTCTTGTCTGTGGTTTCAAGGACTATATCAGGTCCTGATAACTGAGCTTCTCCTACTTCCTCCCAACAAACAGGCGTTCTACATTTCCTTCCATACAATGCCTCAAACGGAGCAGCTTGTATGCTGTTATGGTAGCTATTACTGTAGTAGAACTCGATCAAAGGTAGGTGGTCATCCCAGCTACCACCTAGATCAATAACGCATGCACGAAGCATGTCTTCCAAGGTTTGAATTGTACGCTCACTTTGTCCATCTGTTTGAGGATGGTAAGTAGTACTAAAATTCAAACGAGTGCCTAATGATTGTTGGAAACTTTTCCAAAAGTGAGAGGTGTATCTAGTATCTCTATCGGATATAATAGATACCGGCACTCCGTGGAGAGATACAATCTTATCCACGCACAACTGAGCTAGCTTGTTGGAGCTATGAGTCTCCTTGATGGGTAAGAAGTGTGCTGACTTAGTCAGTCTGTCAACTATAACCCATATAGTATCATTTCCATGCCTTGTTTTAGGTAACTTGGTTATAAAATCCATGGTTACCATCTCCCACTTCCATGTGGGAAGTTCTGGCTGTTGCAGCAGACCTGATGGCTTTTGATGTTCAACTTTAATTTGAGCACATGTCAAACATTGGTTACATGTGTGGCTATAGATTTCTTTAAACCTATCCACCAATAATTGGCTTTCAAATCTTGATACATTTTGTCACCTCCAGAGTGAACTGAGTATTTGGAATTGTGAGCTTCCTGGAGGATTATATCTCGAAGCCCTCCATTAATAGGAACCCAAATTCTCCATTCATTCTAAGGATTCCATCCTTGCCAGGTGCTAATTGTTCAGCAGTTACACCTAACTTTTCACTTGGAAGGTTAGCTTCCAAAACAGCTTCCTTCTGAGCAACTAACAGCCTTTCATTCAAGCTATTCATAAGTTCGATGCTTTTGGCATTAATCCTTATAGGTTTGACTCTTTCCTTTCGGCTTAGAGCATCAGCGACTACATTCGCTTTGCCAGGATGGTAGCGAATTTCGCAATCATAATCATTTAGAGTCTCCATCCAACGGCGTTGTCTCCTATTAAGCTCCTTTTGATTGAATAAGTGTTGGAGACTTTTGTGATCCGAATATATCGCACATTTAGTTCCATATAGATAATGTCTCCACAACTTTAGTGCAAACACAACGGTACCTAATTCCAAATCGTGGGTGGTGTAATTCTTTTCATGCACCTTTAATTGTCGTGATGCATAGGCAATCACCTTGCCTCTCTACATAAGTACACAACCCATACCGGTGTGTGAAGCATCACAATACATGACAAACTCTTCTATTCCTTCGGGAAATGTCAACACCGCAGCATTGCTCAATTTCTGTTTAAGAATCTCAAAGACTCTTGTTGTTTTGGACCCCAATCAAACTTCACATTCTTGCGGGTCAAAGTAGTCAATGGTGCAACTATCCTCGAGAAGTTCTCAATGAATCTTCTATAATAAGCAGCTAATCCCAGAAAGCTGCGAATCTCTGTTGGTGTCTTTGGTGCCTCCCAGTTCATGATGGCTTCTATTTTAGCGGGATCGACTTGGATACCATGCTCACTCACAACATGTCCAAGGAATTGGACTTCGTGAAGCCAGAACTCACACTTAGAGAATTTAGCATACAGCTTTTCCTGCCGTAGTAACCCTAAGATACATCGAAGATGTTTCTCATGATCAACCTGACTACGAGAATAGATAAGTATGTCATCTATAAAGAAAATGACAAACTTGTCTAAGTATGGCTTGCAGACTCGATTCATGAGATCCATGAATGCTGCAGGTGCGTTAGTGAGCCCAAAAGGCATTACTAAAAACTCGTAGTGGCCATACCTCGTTCTGAACGCTGTTTTAGGTACATCTTCAGTTCGGACCATGAGTTGATGATATCCAGATCTCAAATCGATCTTCGAGAAGAAGCTTGCCCCTTGAAGTTGGTCGAATAAGTCGTCGATCCTGGGTAATGGATAAAGATTCTTGATCGTTACCTTGTTTAGCTCACGGTAATCAATGCATAAGCGCATTGATCCATCCTTCTTCTTCACAAACAAAATAGGAGCTCCCCAGGGTGAAGAGCTGGGTTGTATGAAACCCTTTTCCAATAAATCATCCAATTGGGTCCTCAGCTCTTTCATTTCTTTAGGCGCTAGACGGTAAGGAGCTCGTGCAATTGGTACAGATACAGGCAGAATGTCTATCCTGAATTCGACTTGCCTCTCAGGAGGTAATCCAGGTAATTCATCAGGAAAGACATCAGGGTATTCAGAAATAATTGGGATATCTTCAATCTTGGGTTTCGGGTCATTCACTGTCACTTGTGCCATGTAAATAACACATCCGTTCTTCAGACACCTCGAGGCTTTAAGTATAGAAACATTGTCGGGTAAACCATATTGTGTATCTCCATGAATGGTGACTGATTCACCAGAAGGGGTTTAGATGTTAATTAGCTTCTTATCGCAGGCTATTTGGGCTTGGTTATGCGATAACCAATCCATGCCTAAAACTACATCAAACCCAGCCAATTTCATTGGCAAGAGGGATAGCGGAATATAATGATTCTTAATGGATATAAAGCATCCATCAAGAAGAGTCGAAGCTGTTTCTAAGGTACCATCTGCAAGCTCTACCTCATATTTTATGTCTAGAGTTTTAATAGGCAGATTCAGTAACTTACTAAACTTATGGTCTACAAATGACTTATCAGCACCTGAATCAAATAAAACTCTAGCATAAATATCGTTAATGAGGAAGGTACCTGTTATAACGTTCTCGTCATTCACCGCTTCCCTAGCGTTCATCTGAAAGACCCTTGCATTGGTTTTCTTGGCCTCATCAGGCTTTTTAGCATTTTTAGGGCAATTAGTCTTGATGTGCCCTTTTTCGTTGCAACCATAACAGGTTGCATCCTTCATCTTTCAGCACTCAACAGTTTTGTGCCCCTTTTTTTTGCAAATTCAGCAAGGGTTGGCTTGCGGATCCTGATTGCACTTTCCAAAGTGCCTCTTGTTACATGTTTTACATCTGGGCTTGTCATCCGACTGCCCCTTCTTGAAACCATAGTTTCCTTTCTTCTTTTTGTTTGAATGATGGGATTGATCATCCTCCCTCTTTCTTTTCCCTTCTTCAGTGGTTTTCTTTGACTTACTCCTTACCACATCGAGAGTAAGTGACAAAGATAGATCTACAGCAGATCTATAAGTAGCAGGCTTAGAAGTCTTGACATTTGCCTTAATCTCAGGGGCTAATCCACCTATAAAACGCGCAATGCGTTTGGGTTCTGGGGTGAACAAATACGGCACAAGTCTTGACATTGAGTTAAAACTGGTCACATAAGACCTGCAATCCAAATCCTTCATTACCAGAGTAAGGAAGTCAGTCTCTATCCTTTTTACTTCATGCTGAGGACAGTATGTGTCCTTCATAAGATCAACAAATTGATTCCAGGAAAGGTTATACAGAGGAACCTTTCCCGTGGACTGTACCAAAGCTTTCCACCAAGTTAAGGCGTCACCTTTGAAGGACTGAGACACAAACTTAACGACGTCCTCTTTCGCACACCCACTAATATCAATAATAGTTTCCATTTCATCCAATCAATGGCTCCCTTTTCTCCCATGAAGTCTCTTGGTTTACATGAGACGAAATATTTATAAGTACAACCTTTGTTGTGCTTTGGAGCCTGATTGACAACAATTTTTCTCTGTGGTTCACTCTTTTGATTGGATGAGTGACGAGACTCATCCTTTTTCAGTGTAAGTGAATGCGATAGGGGCTTTGATTGAGTCTTAGACCGAACATGACTCGGTTCTTTAAACATTTTATCCATAGCTTGAGCAACTGTTGTGTCAATCATTGCTTGAAATTCAGCACCAATAACATTTATCCTGGCATCATTATTGTTTCCTTCTACCAGATGACTGTTAACTTCGTCTGAGCCAGCCATGTTTTGATTACTAAAATCAAACAATAATGATATATTTAGATTATATAATAAATCTTCGTATCTGATGGTTAATGGTCATGGTATTTAATAGACCATATAGACCATAAGTCAAATGATTTGCCTAGGCTACAATGAACCATTATTGGCAATCAAATAGGATATAATCCTTTATATTTATCAGACAGGGGACAAAGATCACTTCTGTCTATGTCATCAAGACATTTTCAGATAGCTCAAGTCTCATCTCGAAGGACATTTAGATGGCACAAAAGGCCTTGTCACTAGGACAATTAAAACATAATCAACGATCCCTTGAATCAGTGATTTTTAAGGGTCGAACATAGTTCATCGCCTTTTTGACAAGAAGTTTATAAACTATCATTGTCATGAATACACCTTCGCCCTGAGGCATACATCTCAAATGGATGTTTTGATGTATACATCATATTTGATGTTTAATAGCCATGATTCATATTGATCATATTGGCCATGAGGGTGGCTTGAAAGAATCCTGTTAGTGCATAAATGTCTATCGCCTTCGTCAATCCGAGCCGTAGCGAGAAACCGAAGAAATCAAGTCTTTATAGTGTCATATCTAGTTAAAAGGCAAGGTGGCAATCTTGTAATTAATGAAAAGTTTCATTAAAAGCCTTGGCCTATAAATAGAGAATGATAGTGTTAGTTTAAAGACTTTTGCTCCATTTGGTGATTTTTGTGCTTCAAGTCTAGAGAGAGAAAGTCTAGAGAGAGAAAGCTCTCTACACGTGATTATTGCTTGTACACGTCATCTTCATCAATAAAATCACGTTTCTAGTACGTTATTGTGTGTTCGGTCACGCACGTTCACGGATTCCGCACGTCGAACGTTCATTACGCAATCGAACGATATCAAAACCGGTCCTACAAGTGGTATTAGAGCTAGGAGCTCGATTGCACGATCAAACACATTGATTCGTACGAGAATTCAGCGATTTCAGATCCGAATTTCATCAAATTTTTCATTTTTTTCGCGTTTATCACGTTTTTCACCAAAATTCGTCAAATTGAACATGATTTTATGGTCGGAATCGGCTGAATTTTTGATATGTTGTGCGAAAACCTTTGATTTACAACCCTACCGAGTTTCAGATCCAAACTCCTAGCCGTTTAGGAGAAATCGTAGATTTTCGGTCCGATTTCACGTTCAGATTTCGCTTGTATGAACCTTGAGGTTCCGCTTAGTTGATCAATATTTGTGGTTTCGCTTTTGTGGTAGTGGTTCCGCTCGTAGGTTCCACTCATAGGTTACAATACTTAGTTTCGCTTATCCGTCATATTCTTGGTTCCGCTTATATGAACCAATAGTGGTTTCGCTTATCACACTTGAACTGTCGTCGTATGGTTTGAACAATTAAACAGTTGTCGGCCATGTGAATTTTTGATTGTCGGCCATGTGAATTTTTGATTAACTGAGTGTGTAATATACATTTAATGAAGTTGTCGGCTAAGTGGTTAATGAGGTCCAATGAATTAATAGATAACATCACCGACCCACTGAAAATTTTAAAGCCTAATCATAGGTGTCGGATATAGGTGACAAGACTTAACAAGAGGCCCAATCACAATCAGTTGTAAAAAGATTATCGGTCCAATGATTCAATAAGAAATTAATTTTGTTGTCAGTCAATTAACAATCAATTCTAGTGAATTAGATAGTCAATTAAAAATCAATTAACGTTCAATGTGAGTGTCATCGATCCATGTGTTAAAGTGTGCGGCCCAATCATAGTTATTGATTGTCATTTACGGCCCACTCACAATCAAAGTTCATCATTTTAGCGGCCCAATTAGTTCATGTTGTTTACATATTTGTCGGCCACTAGTTTGATTCAGTACACAAAATTATGTGAACATTTAATTGTTGACAAACCCATTTTGATTTTGGCTCAATCATTCTCATTTGGTAATTACTAGTTGTCAGTTCATGAATTGTTGTCGCCCACTAGTTGGAGGCCCGATGATGTTTTGTATGATGTCAAGTTGTCAGAGATCGTGTTTTTAAAATCAAATTGTGGTGTGCATTAGTTGTCAGCCACCTAGTGATATAATCGGTTTGATAAGGTGATCATTAAAAGATTGTTGGCCATTTATTGTTTGCATATGTGTAGTTGATTAAGAAAGAAGGCTCAATACAAAGTAAATTGTTTGTTGAAGATTCTACGGTACAATCATAGAGTTGGTGGTATTAAGAATTTGTCGATTCTTGTCAAAAAGGTTTAATTGTGTGTCAAAGCCCAATTGATAGGCCCAACCAGAATTTCAACAGAAATATAGTTCAAGTATTTGTATCAGCGGGCTCGGTACATTGTTGTTGACAGGCCAGGTAATCCGAGGTGATTTGTCAAGTATCGGATACTCGCACGAGCAAATCCCCACTCGATCCGTTGTCGCTCAATCTTTGATATTCAATCGGATAGTCGTTTGATTGTGTGAATCTTTGTATTGATTGAAAATCCGTCATTGTAAATCTTTTAATACCGAAATATGGGTTCCGAGATTTATATTACACTGAACAAATTTGATAATTTTACAGGTATCAAGGGAGAGTCTACAGAAGAGTTGATCGAAAGGTATGTCAAGTTGCATTTAGAGATGAGGCGTTTGAACATTAGCAAAATGGATGAGACGTGGGTTGATAAGTTGGCGAATGCTTTACCAATTGATGTGTGGGAAACGTATTTGTTTGCTTGGAAGAAAAGCGGTGAATTTTATAGTTTCAATTTGAGCTTGTTTGTTGAAAAGATTCAAGCTCAAGAACTTGAATTTCAAAAGATTAGAAAATTGAAGTCTGATTCAGGAGAAAAGAATCATGAAGCAGCAACTGATGAAGTTAAAGACAAATCTGAGGAAAATGTTCAAGTGGTAGAGAAGCAAGTTGAAGAAATTTCAGTCATCAAGGTTGAGAAAAAAGCTGAAGCTGAAAAGATGACCGAGAAGTGCTTAAATTGTGAAAATCTAAAATCTGAAAATGCTAAACCCTTGAGGGATTTAGAGAGTTTGTTATTAGAAAATGAAAATCTTAAAAAATCAGAAAATGTTTTGAAAAATCAAAAACAAAATTTAGAAAATGAAAAATTAAAAATGGAAAAAGAATTTCAAAGTCAAATAAAAATTCTTGAAGATGGGAGAGATGTGTTTAGCAAAAACAACATCGAAAAGCAAAAAATGATAAATTCTCATCTTCAGAAGATTATTCAACTTGAAAAAGAAGGTGAGCAAGCTCGAAAGAAAATCAACGAGCTTGAAACGAAATTGAAAGGTTTTGTGACTTCTTCAGAGTATTTGAATATTCCATGTCCAAAACCGATCAATTTTGTTCCAATAAGTGACGATGTCACAAACTTTGACAATGTCAAAGTTGAAGATTGCGATGAGAAATTTGATGATGAAAATGAAAAGATTGAAAAACAAAAATTGTTTTTGAAACTAAAAGAAAAATTTTAAAATACTGTTTTGCAATCTACTGAAATAGGTGAATGCTCAAAGCAAAAACCTGTTAAGAAGATTGTAGAACAGAAACAAAAAGTTAAAAATTTGAATAATTTTAAAAATGAAAATAAAAGCTCATCAGATCAATCATCCAATCGCAATCAAAAATCACAAAAATTGAAAAATCAAAACTCAAAAGTTGTTGGTAATAAGTGGTGCAGGTCGGACCAGAGTGCTCAAAAGTCAAATCCAGCAATCAAGAGGAGAAAGGAGTATCACCAAGCCAAACAGTGCTTTGATTTGAGCATTTGGACTGAAAATGGTGATTGGTACGATAACAGAGTGTGTTACAGATGCGGCTATCAAGGACACATTGCTGTTAACTGCCAAAATTGGAGGTTTGAATTGAGAAGATGCTATAATTGTCAAATCAAAGGTCACATTGCCAGAGATTGCCCAAGGAAATCAAGTGAAAGATTGAGGGTTAATTCTCAGAAAGTGACAAAGAAAACAGTCAATGTCAAGCCCAAAGAACAGAAAGTCAAAGAACCTAAAGTTCAAAACCAGAAAGTGAAGCTTTCACAAGGGCAGAAAGATAGACTGAGAAAGAAGAGGAAGAAGGCCAGAGAATATCTAGAGAAGATTTTATCCTCGGGTTCACCGGACAGTTCGAATAAGAGTTTTGATGAATCAACTCCCTCGACTGCAAAGTCAAGCAAGACGAATTCATCAGATACAAATCTGAGGACGAAAGAGGAAAAGAAGAAGGTAAAAGTTGGTGGCAATGAATCTGTTTCTTCGGAAACAAAGGAGCCACATGTTGGCGATGAATCTGACGTGTCGAAGTCAGACAAGCCACCTTCAGGCGATGAATCTGACAGGTCAAAGTCAGACAAGCCATATGCAGGCAATGATTCTGGTTCGTCAAAGCTAGAAGAGCCATGTGTTGAGGTAAAAGTAGAGAATTCTGGTTTAACAATGGATGATGCAAACTTTCCACCATTGTTGAACAAGAATTCGAAATCACCCAAGGACCGTCAGGCTTGGGTGAAACTGTTTAAATAAAAACCCTGACTTGCCGGAACTCCCAAGTTGGTAATTGGGGAGTAGGAATCGGCATCTTTCTTGAGAAATTCACTTCGGTGATATTTCGACTTTCAAAAGATAAATTAAGGACATTAAGTTGTACTTGATTCATCTTTCCTACCAGTGGTAATTTGAATAACAAGGTGATGAAACCCCGAGTTTATGAAATGACACACAAAACTAATTTTCCGGAAAAATCATTTTGATTAAAACAAACTTAAGTGTTTTGAAATCATAATGGGAAAATAGTTTGTTGTCAGGGGGAATTCTGATTGTTTATGCCAGGTGGATGGAGAATTGAAGTGATTCTCATCAAGTTGTCAAGTTTGTACAGTTTGTTTCAAATTTTCTCAGAAAATCAAAATTGAAACATATTTTGATTTTAGGGGGAGAAAATTTTTTAAAAAATTAGAAAATTTGAAAATGTCAAAAACATTGAAAAATCAAAAATGAGTTTTTGTTGCATAAAAGAGGAAATGATAGTACATCAGTGGTCTATCACAACACGCTAAAGATATGTAATGTTTAAAAGTGTTAAACAATCTTACTACGGATGTGTCGGTAGATTTTTGCACACTTAGTAAATTAAAATGAGATATAAACCCAAATTCAAACTTGCTTAGTTCGTGGGTAACTATTCTTGGATATATGGGTAACCCCCGAAATCTTGTTTGAAAGATCCTTCTTTCTGAGATACTAGGTCTTTATACTCAGTGATATCTGGGGTATTATTCCAGAACTTTTGCTGTATGGAAATACTGACCTAGTCCCCGAATAATACTTTCTGCAAAATGCTTTGAAATATAAGCGCAGCCCTCAACAAGTTGATAAAACAATAAAATTGATAGTCACTGCTGTTGTAACAAAAGATCCTCTAAAGGGGACCCACCAAAAGTCGAAGCCGTCATCTCTCTGCGTACACGGAAGTATCGACCTGAGCTCTCACGGCCCTCGCAATTTACCCCTTAACAGATATCATCTGTGGTATACTCACCTGTAAGACTGAATATTTGGGATCTGGATACGGGAGTATATTCAAGTGGAGTGATACACATTTAAGTTCAAGTTTCTAAAACATTAATATCGTATCTCGAATCAATTGAAATTTGTGTGAAAATTTAAAGTGGACCAGTATACTGACAATCTAGGTAAATTGTTTAAAACTTGAAATGATTAAAAGCTTAATGGTGTTGGTGATATGTCTCAGAAACTGATATGATCCTCTTGCACAAACTCACAAAAATATGTTTGTACATATTTCATTTCTGCATTTAATTTATGCTATTGCATTTATGTTTCATAGTATGAAAAATCCAAAAAGATTTTCGACAACTGATGGTGAAAAGCAGATATTCAAAATCTCAAAGGCTAAACAAGATGAACAATTGGTTTGGTTAAGATGATGAGAAGTTGGAAGATAAACCTCAAATGTTTAGATGATTCATTAATTTGAATCACAATATTGTGTGTTATATGTTTGAGAATTTTGAGTGAATTCTTTTAGAGTCAAAATTATTTTGTCTTATGAGAGGTTGAGATGTGTAGGTTTCTGATTCTGTTGCTATGGAAAGCCAGGCGTCGATCCTAAAAGCACGGAAGCTTGACGAAAGGGGGAGCCTGAAGAAAAAGACTACCAAGAGGGAGAGCAACGGAAGCTCGAAGACAGATCTACGGGGATTCTATTCGAGAAAAAGAAAGACAAGACGCTACGAGATTGACTGCGGCAATATCCAAGGGGGAGATTGTTAGTGCATAAATGTCTATCGCCTTCGTCAATCCGAGCCGTAGCGAGAAACCGAAGAAATCAAGTCTTTATAGTGTCATATCTAGTTAAAAGGCAAGGTGGCAATCTTGTAATTAATGAAAAGTTTCATTAAAAGCCTTGGCCTATAAATAGGGAATGATAGTGTTAGTTTAAAGACTTTTGCTCCATTTGGTGATTTTTGTGCTTCAAGTCTAGAGAGAGAAAGCTCTCTACACGTGATTTTTGCTTGTACACGTCATCTTCATCAATAAAATCACGTTTCTAGTACGTTATTGTGTGTTCGGTCACGCACGTTCACGGATTCCGCACGTCGAACGTTCGTTACGCAATCGAACGGTATCAAAACCGGTCCTACAAATCCAAGTACTTTTGGAAGCTAGTGTGGTCTCTCAAATCACACTGCCAGGAATGTTAACATATTTTCAGATGTTAACAAGGAATCACTTTCTTAAAAAGGTTGTACCATCATAGCCATTAATATTGACTAGGTTATACCTTTAAGAATATCTTTTGAAATTTCTTTGGCAGATCAATTTAAAAATTGAAATGATATTGGCAAGATGATGTAATAAAATACACATATAAAAATTTCCAAAAGAAATTTCATTAAAATACTAAGCGATTACAAGATATGCCCTAAACGGGTCTTGAAATAACGAACTGTCCACGCAGGGACTACAGAAAAGAAAGTAAGTCCACGCAGGGACCAAATACAGAAATGAAATGTCCACGTAGGGACTTGATTGAAATTACAATACAAAATAAAATAAAACAAACTTCTACTTCTTTTTGCCCTTTATGAGGTTCGTAAGGCCTTTGAGAAATTTGTTATGCTTTTTATTGTTTTCGTCCGCTTTTTGCTCAACCTGGTCCAACCTCTGCAGGATTTGTTGAGTTTGAATTTGTTGAGGAGGAGGAGGTTGTTGTTGATAAGGTGGGTATTGATACCCATGCACAGGATACCCAGTTGGGTATACTGGAGGAAATGGTGAAGGGTAAAGTGCATTAAATTGAGCTGCCTCAAGATATAGATCTTGGGCAGGGGCTTGATATCCAAAATTTGTAGGAGTTGGATATTCAAATGGGTTATACCCAGATGAAGCTGGGTATGTTGGTATTGGGTTTTCAAAACCCACTGGCGGTGGCGGTGGTGCAAAAGTAATTGGCGAGGGATCATCTTCCGGCACCGCATGTGAAAGTCCACCCATTTGTGGATCTTCAGGAATAGGAGGTATGTGCTTGAAGCTTGAGGGGAACTAAATCTTGATCCCCCATGCACGGACATCCGTGCATTCCTCCTTTGCCTAGGTGGCTCAGGATGTGGTTGTGGTGGTTGTTGAGGTGGTTCCTCAATGGGCAAAGGCGGTGGAGTAACCGCTTGAAGATACGGTTCCTCCAATGGAGGTTGAGGAGGAGAGTTATGAAAAGAAGGGGTATATTCCCATTGGTACGTGTTCCACCTTTCGGCCCATGAGTCGGGGCCTTGATATGGCGATCCTTGGTAAGGAGAACCGTTGGAGATACTGATGGGATGAGTTGGTGTCCCGGTTGGCGGCTCTGAATCAGGATCATCATCCATCTCCATATCTTGGGAGAAGTGGTCCTCGGGCCCTAAAGGATTATAACCTAGTGGTTTATTAATATAATCGTTTGGGTTAAATTGGGCCGGGAATAGGTTGAGTCAGAATGGTGAAAAGAATGGGAGTTTAAAGAGTGATATGAATGATATGAATGGTGTGAATGTTGGGAATGGTGGGAAAGTTGGGGCTCGTCTTGAATAGGCGGCCCAAAGGAAGGGTGAAACGATGGTGAAGAACTTAACGAGACCGAGTGTCTCGCGGGCTCAAATGAATGTCCCCAATTGTCTCGCGAATCGAAGCTAGTAAAAGACGCTGATGGAGTGCGCCTATGAGAGGGTCCAGCATTGCTAGATGGTCCTCCCCTCATAGGACCTTTTCCTTTTCCTCGAACGCGTGACGGCATTTTTAATTAGCAAACCTGTCAAAACAAGTTAAATCAAAACATAAACGACAAAAGAAAAATTAAGAATAATCCTAGGTCATTTGCCTAGACTCGGAAGTCTAAGGAATGTGCTTATTGTGTCATTGAGATTAAACACAAAAGCTAGTGTTTAATTCACTCAATGTTGGCTCTGATACCAACCTGTCACACCCCGATATTTTCACATATTACTGGTGGGCCCGGTGGGGAGTATCGTGGCGTAGTTGAATACTATTACAAACCATAGTGTCCGAGTGTCCAAACAAAAGAATATACAGACTTGGTTGTAATAGAGATCCACAGGCGGATCATAAAACAAAATACAAGAAACTGAAATAACAGATTCCAGGCATCTAAGGATATGCAAGATGCTCTTATTTGACACCAAGTAGCTCCAGCCTAATTACGTGAAAAAGAGTTTATAAAAATTGATTTAGGCGCACAAGGCACAAACCATTTATAACTTGGGACAATTATTTAAGATAATCTTGTATACAGTTTTATATGTTTGTTATACATATGGGGCCGGTTTGGAAGCCGGTCATGATTAACCGACTCGCCACTATAAAACCCACAAAGGAGTTATCCCCAACATGTGGGTTATTTAGCATTTTGCATCTGTCAGGTGTATGCCTACACCCCGTGCATAAGTCGTGGTCATTTACAAATGAAATGAGCCAAGGATATCCAGGACACGGTCGTATTAACCCCTAATGTTTATGTTATCAAACAAGACAGATTAAATCGGGTTATGTATATTTATTAATCACAATCCGATTAAATGATTTCATACCCGACCAAGCGGTATTATTATAATACCGTATCCCAAGCCCGTATAACAGGAAATAAGTTAAAAGTATTTACCTGAGCTAGATGTGTAAGGATGTAACTCAGCCGTATATTTCCTAAAGCCTTATGAAAATATCTTCTACCGAAGCTACTCAATATGTATTGAAGGTTTAATAACCTATTAGGATACTAACGGGTCTTTATTTAAGTCAAAGACTTCGACCGGTTAGTTTGAAAGATACTATACGGCTCTAAACGCTAGATTAAGCGGAGACCGGAATGGAATGTGATTTAGACCCGACAAGTTTGGATACTTGAATAATATGGGTAAACTAAACACATTCTGGATTTTGAAGATTTAATGATAAGGTTAAACCCATTTCGGCTAATTTATGTAAACTAGTTACATAAACCGAACCGAACGCATAAATGCCTAACGGGTAACCAAATGAATTATATACAGGTCTCAAATGTTATTATGCTTAGAATATGTTAACACATCAGTAGGATGTTAACATATATGCCCAAAAAGTATTTAAAACCAATTTAAGTCCCGTAGGGGCATTTTGCTCATTTTAATGTTTATAAAAGAGATTTAATAGTAAACTTAGGTTCTGGTCTAAAACATTCAGTGAAAATATTTATTTTATCAAGTTACATCAGTAAGATATCATACATAGGCGTGGTTTACCATTTATGACCAAACTATGCCCCGAAAGGGTATTTTGGTCATTTCACATATGCTTTTAAGGACATTTTTGGAAGTCTGAGTTCATGACTTATACCTACTGTAATAATATTAAAATTTATTTAAAAATTCAGTAGGTAACAAGTCTTACGTGTTAAATATGGTTTTAAACCATACTATGCACCTAATTAGCGTAAAAATCGCTAATTGACGATAATTAAGATGTTTATGGAAATCTGAGATTTTGATCAGTCTCCAGTGTTCAAAATATTTTAATTAATGTATAATATCAGTAAGAAAAGGTTTGGCATTCAAATCATATGTTAATCTCATTTTATGCATGAAAAGGGTATTATCGTTATTTACCGAATTATACAATAACTCAATGATATGGTCAGTTTATAATCTGACTAAAAATCCTAAAAATCCCTAAAAATAATATCTTAACAGTAGGTAATGAGTTTTGGGTCAAAATCCATGTTTAAACATGCCTTATGCAAGATAGTGTAATTTAATTAATAAAGAGTTTCAATTTACGATATCTTGCATAACTTTATTTTGAGACCAAAAACTGATGTCAAATTTTCGGGACATACTTATATATCAGTAATAAAGCTTTTTGTTCTCTCACATTTTCAAAAATCTCGTTTATATGACATAAGGGCATAACGGGCATATATAAGCATATTAACGGAAACTAGCATATAATCCAATATATAAATGACCAGCCAATATAACTCCAGAGGGTTATACTACAACATAATGTGGTCCTAATGGAAGCTTAAAACATAGAAGAATTAAGTTTAATTGGGTCAGAACTGGAAGTCAAAGCAAAAGTCAAGCTTTTGCGACTTTCGGTTGCGAACCAACCCTAAACTCAGAATTGTCGGGTTGAACCTGTTTGAACATGTTCTAATAATAACTACTAAGTTATTAGAGTGTTAAAATATAATTTATAACCTCTGTATTATTAGTTTTAATTATTATTTATAATTCTGTACAGTTTCACTTTTTAACTAAATAGTTTGACCCGACAATTAACTAAGCAAACGAAATAATTAGGAGTTGCCCTTTTAAGGGTTAATCACCTAGCTAATTATGGTCACATAACCACATTCATCTCGAACAGTGGCTGGACCATTTGAGTTTAAACCGAAGGTCAAAGTCAGATTAAAATAACTTTGACTTTTCGGTTTTTAAATTAAAAACTGAACTAAAGAGGGGGCTAAGACACTTACAAAAGGGTCTTAGCAATCTTTTCTACAAGAACAAGCTCCCTTTTTTTATCAAGAACCACCAGATGAGAGAGTAAAGAAGATTTGAATGTTTGTGCAAATGAAATGGTTCCATACAATGCCTATTTATACTTGAAGAACACAATCTAAGATCATCACAGGTGTTATAGAATGATCCTAGATGTTTACATGTGTCCTAGTGGTAAATTAAAACCGTCAACAAGCTCCTAGGATCGAAATTCAGGTGTGTAAGGCGGTGGAACAGGCTGCAACCAGCAGCTGCCAACATTTTGCAGAACTGGGCATCTCTCGCGGGCCGCGTAGGACTCAAGGGGAGTCTACGCGGGCCGTGACAACCTTATTTTCAAGTTAAACCTGTTTCAGCTTCGGCAGTTTTAGTCCTTGGTCCTTTGTAACTTGATTTAACTTCATTTTAGGCACAAAAGGCCCTTGTAGTTAGTTTGTAGAGGATCATGGGAGTATAACCAAACTCTGTTAGGCCCGGTTTCGTTAAAGCTCACCGTAAACATAAGTTTCTTAATATTGACACTTTTAACCCGAATTCTTGAAAACTTATATAGCGATCTCGAAACCACGTGAAACTGATATCACTTATTCTTGAGAGTATATTTGAACATTTCGAAGCTCCGGGTTCGTTAAAAGGTCACTCAGAGGTAAGAATTAACATGTTGACACGTTTAACTCCTGTAGTTTATAATCTTTCGATTATTTTCACAAACGGCTTCTTATATTCAAATAATTACTCGTTTGAGAATATATTCTTCGTGTATGGTCATTCAGAGGCACAAGTTTGGCATGTTGACACTTTTAGTCCTTTCAGACACATATTTTCATCGTTTGTCAACTTTAGTCCTTTAAACTCAAACTTTCACATATTTAGAGTTTAGGACACGTGTCTTTACATAATTGGACACGTTTTTACATGGTGTTACAATTAAGCTCCAAACAAAGCTCTAATGATGCTCCATGCCTTAATGATGGTCCATGCCTTAATGATGCTTAGATGGTTATAAGAAGACTTGATTAGGGTGAAAATGGGGTGATCTTGAAGTGAAAATGAAGGTGTTTCTTGGTGTTGTTTGAGCTGAGATTTAGAGGAGGAAGAAGGAAGGTTTTGGTTGCTTGTTTTGAATGGTAAAATGATAGATGTAGATATGATGAAGCATGGTTAAAAAAGATGGCATTAATAAACAATTTCAATCACCATACTTCCATATCTTGCACCATTCTCAAATGTTGTAGGTTGATCTTGTGGAGGGGTCCATCATGTTGACCAAAATGGGGGGGGGGTCATAGGTTTATATATTTTTTTATAAAAGTTATATAAAATGTAAGTTGTAAAGTTTATAAAAGTGTTTAAGTGTTTAGGGGGTTTAATGAATACTTGTGCCATTAGTGTTCCAACAATATCTTTGACGCAAAAATGAGGCTCACTAGTTCACTAGGTTGTTAGTTTGGGTGTTAGGATGGTAAAAATGTCGCTAACTAGTTCGTCGGTGCAAAATCAGTGAAGTTGTGGTCGTTGCAACGTAGTACCGGAAACTTGTGTTTCGAATATCCAATTGATATTCCCAAGTTTATTTGAGGTGTATTATATCATTTACAAGTCCTACGGACACTAAAATGCTAGATTCTTGTGTCGCAAACATTTTATTTTGGTTATAATTTGGAGCGGAATGGACAAAGTGTAGTTATGTGCATTTACCAGAAAATTAAGGTGTTTTAGTGTTTAGTGTCCCTAATTAGGGATTTTTATTTGTATTTCATCTATAGAGTGCGTTCATGCCCTTCGTCGCTCGTTCAGACAATTTTCGGAACTTGCTGGCATGAATAGTGTGTTTAGGTGAATATTGTTTTCAACATTTTGCCAACATAATAGGACATAGTTTGCAGTTTTCTCGCGACATGGCGATTGTATTAATATGGTTTAACATATTTACCCATGTCCTATGATTGCTAAACTTTTCACGACCTAATCATGCAATAATTAAATCGTAACAAGAGAAATCAAATGTTTAATCAAGCGTTAAGTTGTACGGAATTACCATTATTTTTTACGGTTGTCACATTTCTTTCATAGCAAATTCGTGGCTAAAATGGTGACGCCCCTTTTTGTAGCTAAATTTTTAGCAAGCATGATATCCGTAGCTAAAGTTTTTAGCAAATAAATTAGCGACGAGACTTGTAGCTACGGACTAAACCCGTAGTAAATTCGTAGCAATATGGGTGTTTGCTACGGATTTGGCCGTAGCAAATATCTATTTTTGTAGTAGTGAATAAATAATTTAGTTGTTATGGTTAGTTGAGGATTATAAGTTTTTTTTTTTTTTTTTTTTTTTAATTATGTGGTCCACCCACAACGATACTCATTTTGTCTTGTGCATGGATACCATACAGGGTAGCAATTTTGGTGCCCACAATTGTAGAATAGTTGTATCTACATTAGACTATTGGACTATGTATAATTCTAAACGCATTATGGTTTTTGCTTAATTACTTTGTACAATGGAGAACTAATCATGCCTCACTCATACTTTCCCGTTGTGGGTGGGTAAATCTATAGGCATTAAATGGGTTACGTTTAGCAGGTTGGAAGGTTTGACCCACACGAATTCAAACACCGTGTTAAACACATTAACCTGACCATTATATGTGTACTCGTAAGTAGACACAAACACGACTCGTTTAACCCATTTTGTTTTAGATATTAATACTCTAAAATAACAGATTTACATCTTGAAAGATAATTGTATACAAAACTTTTAAACAATTTTGTTTAAACCATAAAACTTGATGTTCATTTCTACTATATCTTTAATTTTGTCATATAAATACTCAACTAGTTCAACTTAATCCATAAAATGTGTATTTTAAAATTTAGAAAAAATAAAAAGGTTAACCCAATCCTGATGGTTGGCCCAACCTACCCGGACCCATTTAGTAAAACTTGTGTTGAGCATCAACCTGAAATTAACCCAAATCAATGAAGGGTCCTCATGGTTGACCCGACCTACCAGGGCCCATTTAGTAAAACTTGTGTTGAGGATCAACCTGAAATTAACCAGATTAATGAATTTCATGTTACGTTCGTGTATGGGTGTAATTATAGCATACCCATTGGCGATGAAGAGTATATATATTGTGTGTCGTGGATAAACCTAACCAATGATTTCCAAAAGCTCGTTCAATTTACCCACAAATATACATGTAAAATTCAAGCAACATATAATCAAAACCGTTTAATTCACATATGTAAACTAAAGACTAAAATCTTAAGAAAAATGTTACTTGATTTAGTGAATACATAAAATGCACAAGTATTCCATTAATAACCGTTTCCTTAGAGGACTGCAAATAGTATTCCCAATGCACCAACCATAATTCCAACAAGTAATACCTTGATAATCAAAGTGTGTTTCGAATTGGAATGTTTCACAGGAATAGTTGACTGGTCAATCTCGCCAATGTAATACTTTTCCATCTTTCCTTTAGCTATATCACTATGATCGACATCACTAAAATCAACTGTTGCGTCTTTGCCTGCGTCACAAACGTTAAAACGTTGGCTTAAAAGCTAGTTTTGATTCACCCTCGGGTTGAAGTTAGAGAAAATCTAACCTAAACTAAACTTGAGAGAGAAGTAAAGTGGGAAAATATAATTATTAATTGCTTATTGTTACACGATTTCTAACCGTGTGTTTATAGTAATAAAACAATGAACCAACTCGTTAACTAGCTAACTAAGTGTAAGGCGTGGGAAAATATAATTATTAATAGCTTATTGTTACACGATTTCTAACCGTGTGTTTATAGTAATAAAACAATGAACCAACTCGTTAACTAGCTAACTAAGTGTAAGGCTATGTGTTGTAGGCGTCAACCATGCCACCTCAGCAGGGCGTGGGGCGAGAACACTGCCACATATGGGTGCTAGAGAGGGCTTGGCATGCGTCACGGGCGTGGGGCAGTTTGGTAAGGTTTTTGTTTTATTTTTTCTTTATTAATGATTAATATATATACCAATTATTTAAAGCAATCTCAACTCAACATCACATTTCACATAAAGCCCCAATTAAAACCCACAACACATCTTAGTTGTGTGAAGGGTAAGAAAAATGTACCTACGTAGCAACCCTTTTTTCACTTAACATCTCAATGGAGCTCCCATAACACATAGTCTAACCAACCAACTAACTAAAATCAACTCTCTTTACATAAGTGATGGGAAAAACATACCGGTTGCTCTTAGCCAAACTTCACCACCTCCAGGATGATTATCCATAAACAAGGTTACATCATAAACCTGATACATTTTGTTTAGTTTTTTTAACAATGTTAATCATCAACATATTAAAAGTAGTATTAATGTAGTTTATTATTAGTATGTAGTAGGTAATGCCAAAGTAGTTAGCATATATATATATATATATATATATATAGGGTAGGGTTCATGCGAGAACCACCTTTATTGCGAGAACCGCGAGAACCAATGTGAACAGGGGGCAATTTTGTAAATAACAAACAAGTTTTAAAAAAACTCGCTACCTGATTCCTTTTACCATCGGACTTCAATCAGTAATTAAACTACATTTAATAAAAACTTTCATGTCCATTCTCTTTCATGTCCATTCTCTCCAACCTATGATTAGATCCAGATCTCTCAAAATTTCTAAACATTCAACCTGAATCTCTCAACAATACCAACAGTTCGTCCCTGAATCTCTCAACAATACTCAACAGTTCGTCGATTACATCATCGTCTCGAATAAATCATCACTTCACCATCATCAGTTCAACATATCGAGGCATCGAAGCATCTCGATCGAGATTTTATATCAGATTTGAGATTTTACCTGCAGATGGTCATATAATCGAGGTTAGTTCCCAAATTTTGTCCAAAGTCAGTCGCATAATATATATTAGGAACATAATCATCGACCGTACATTCTTCATCCATTCGTAATTAGGGCAACGTGATTCTAAGCATTGTGGATTTTTAATCCGTTCGTAATTAGGGCAACATGATTATAAAATAGATGATTCAATGAGTGTGTCATAGTGAATTTGAGCAAATAAAGTTAATAACATGATTATAATGATAGATATGATGGGCAACACGAAATTTGATTTGGTAAGTGTTAGGGTTTTTTTTACTAAATTATAACTGTTGATAAGTTATGTCATGTTAATGCACATGTGCATAGCTATAGTTATGCACATGTGCATAGCTATAGTTATGCACATGTGCATAGCTATAGTTATGCACATGTGCATAATTTGACATAATATGCTTACACGGAACAGGGGATAATAAGGTAATGTTGTGGTCTATATAGATATGCACATGTGCATATTTTTTCTAACAGAACAGGCTTACACAGAACATGTTGATTAGGTATAATTGTGTGACATATAGTTATGCACATTTGCATAGCTTGATAGAATATGATTACACATAAAAGGATAATAAACTAAATTTGTGATCTATATAGTTATGCACATGTGCATAAATTGTTATAATAGGTTAATATGCACGTGTGCATAGTTTGAAATAATAGTTTAACAAGGTAGATAATGTTGATGCATATGACTTTGAATAGGAGTCTCACCTATGCATCAAAGATCTGTAGTCGGTATTTAGTTTTATCTAGGTGTTTTTTGGTGTGATATACAGTTATGCGAATGTGTATTTCATTTTGGAATATGTTAATAAGGTATAATTGTGCGGTATATAGTTATGCACATGTGCATAGATTGACAGAATATGTTAATATGCACATGTGCATAGTTTGTCAACATATGTTATTAAGGTATTTAATGTTTATGCACATGTATATAATGATGCACGTGTGTATATCTTATATGTTGATCATAAATTAATGTTGATACACATGCTCATTGTAGATCATCAATGGAAAAAAAATACATGGATTAACAGATGAAAGAGTTAAGCAAAGATGAAAGAGTTAAGCAGATGTTAGACGAAGAGGCGTTGAAGCAATAGGAATCTTGGAATATGTTAATAAGGTATAATTGTGCGGTATATAGTTATGCACATGTGCATAGATTGACAGAATATGTTAACATGCACATGTGCATAGTTTGTCAACATATGTTATTAAGGTATTTAATGTTCATGCACGTGTATATAATGATGCACGTGTGTATATCTTATATGTTGATCATAAATTAATGTTGATACACATGCTCATTGTAGATCATCGATGGAAAAAAAATACATGGATTAACAGATGAAAGAGTTAAGCAAAGATGAAAGAGTTAAGCAGATGTTAGACGAAGAGGCGTTGAAGCAATAGGAATGCTAGGGTGTGCTCAACAACTGGAAAAATGAATAGACGATATGATGTTATGGATGTTATATGTGGGTGACTCGAGGACATGAAACACGTAGTGTTTGTTTTTTTTTCTTTTTTGTGTTTTTTTTTTTGTTTGGGCAGTAGTAAGTGGCTAACTGATGTGTGTGTGTGTATTTGGTTGACAGTAGTTGTATAGGATAAATTATGTATGGATGCATGTGTGCATTATGCAAAATTAGTAATCATATGTCGATGTATTATGTATGTCAAAGGATGTATTATGTATATTAAAGCGATGTATATACGTATCAAAGCGTGCTGGTATGTTGTTAAAAAATATGTATGGGTAAGAGCATTATTAGAACACGTATATTGCGCGTGTGCATCTTTTTTTCCGTATCAAATAACCATGTTAAGTTAAACAGAAAAACATGTATGCACATGTGCATCTTTCTGTCAATACATTAAGTTTGGTAATGCACATGAAAACAACTAAAAAACATAATCAAAATGTAAATTTGATAATCCACATCATGTCTTTTTCTTCTTCTTAGGAATATCCAGCTTCCACGAAAAAAGAGAGAATATTCGCCGCTGTTGAGTAAGAATGTAAATCTTTTACTCCCAGCCAGCCATGCTCTGACCATCCACCATAGCGTTTTCGACATCAAACACATAATGAGGATGTGTTCAACAGTTTCTTGCTCGTGATCAGCAACTCGGGCACAATGTGTTGCTGATCTAAATTCCCTTTTTTTTTCCAGATCCGTCTTTGTCGATAACCTGCCTTCGACACTTTTCCATGCTAACATATTGGCTTTAGTTGTAGCCCAGCCATTCCAGATCATTACAAAGCCACTCGACGGGTCCCCGCTTGTGACACACAAATACTCTCTAACGGTTTTAACATTGAAAATCGACTTATTTTTTCGAGTGCCAACCCCACCCATATTGACCCGTCTTCATTCTGATGTACTCTCTCAGCAACGCCAAAAGCTACATAAACTCCACCAATGCATCCCCGGTTGTCGGATTGTTCTTCCATTGCTAATACCACACAGTCGCCTCCCCTATCTTTTTGTAGTTGTCCGCCACCCAAGCCCTTTTGTTTGCTGCCATCCTGTACATAATTGGATAGTCATCCATAAGGAACTTGTTCAGAATCCATACATCAACGACATGGTCTAATTTTCAACGTAATGCACATTTGCATATAATTTAATACAATATCATTTACAATCAACATAATGCACATGTGCATATAATTTAATACAACATCATCACAGTAAATATAATGCACATGTGCATATCATTTAATATAATATCATTTACAAAGTATATACATCAATTACAGTCAACATAATACCTTTAGTCACAAATCGAATGGACTGCAACTTCAGGTTTGTATTCAACATCAACTTCAGGTATCCAATATGGGATGCCATTGGGCGTACAATGTAGAGCAGCCGTAACCATTCCTGTGAGTTTAATAAGAAAATTTAACAAATTACATGTGCAATGTAATTTAATATACAATATAACAAATTAATTGTCGTCATCATGCACATGTGCATCTATTTATAATGTATGATAATTCATAATATGGTTCAGTTAACACAGTGCACATGTGCATATATTGTTGATTAATAATTAGTGACAACAGAATATGAATGTGAACATATTTTAAACATGTATAACATTGAATAATATACAAATTACACAAAACGGACATGGGATACCTTTAGTCTCAAACCGAATGAACTGCAATTGAGGTTGTTCTTTACTTGTGGGTGTTGTACCAGTCGAAGTAGTGTCAATCGACAACTATTAGTCAGATATATTGACATTCCCAGATGCATTCCCAGATGAAACCGTAACATTAGCTGGTATTGACATGGAATCAATAGTAGGTATTTCAAATCCATGAAGGGAATGTCGACTATCAACTGTTGTGTACACAATTTTGCCACTTTCAATTGGATTGACAGCATATATAGGTTTTGGCAGCAGATGGACCACCAAGATAGGTAGTATCAGATGTATGAAGATGATATTCAGAAATTGCTGGGTTAGTATCATCGGATGCGGTAGGTTCAACACGAGATTACGGGATGAATCAGAGGACGCCATATGTAGCAATAATCCCAAATGCCCCAGCAATGAAATTTCTGGGATAAACTGTTGTATAATGTCGCGAGAATCACCGTAAACTCATGTGTGCCGCCGGTAAGCCGCCGTGAACAGCCGTGAACCTCAATCAAAGTGTAGATGATGATGATGATGATGATGCAGACTGTGGATTGGGAACAAATGCGAAGAAGAAAACCCTAAAACAGGGGATGAAGAAAACCCTAAAACAGGGGATACACGTATTTATGTTACAGATCTATATATTTACAATTATGACACCGTGTGTTTTTTTGTTAGAATTCAATATATTTACAATTTTGCCATGTGTTCACACTGGTTCTCGCGGTTCTCGCAATAAAGGGTGGTTCCTAACGGATCTTTGTCCTATATATATATATATATATATATGTGTGTGTGTGTGTGTGTGTGTGTGTGTGTGTGTCTTTTTTGTGTTGTTTTGTTTTGTTTTGAGAGAGAG
Organism: Helianthus annuus; assembly: GCF_002127325.2. Taxonomy (NCBI): domain Eukaryota; kingdom Viridiplantae; phylum Streptophyta; class Magnoliopsida; order Asterales; family Asteraceae; genus Helianthus; species Helianthus annuus. The sequence goes on from NC_035436.2 coordinate 126,804,553, forward strand.
GAAGGAAAAGCCAATTTCATCGTCTATCACATTCTTCCTCTAGATTCAAAATCACTCTAAGTATAGCAATTAAAATAGTTTATAATTATTCCAATACTCAAAAACCGGATGACGTCTAATTTATAATTTATACATACATTATGTTAGTGAACTAGTTTTATCTTTTGTTCTAGATTTGTAACGTTAAAAAATAATTAGTATAAACTAAACAAAATATGATGTCTGGCTAATAAATGAATAATTAAATGAGATTTTAGTATGAAAAGAAATAATAAAAGTTTTACATCATGCCAAACCATCATCCGGCATCTTGTTTTAAACGGTTCAACATATAACCAGTCAGTTCATATTGGAAAAAAAAAAGTTTAAAAGTACTCAACCAAAGTATCAAACTTGTTGCCTAGTCAGCTCCCGCCCCAACACACTGGTGCAGTTCCGGTTAGTGAACAACATATAATATCAAAAAGAGTTAATCACATGAATGGTCTTTGTGGTTTGACAAAAGTAAAACGCCCAAGGAGTAACAAATTTGGCGTCCGTGGTTTTCAATATGTAATATGTAAAGTTATATAAAATGACCTTTTTTACCCTTTTAATATTGCAGCCTATTGGAACTTACCATTACCCCTAACGTTGAATTTAACAAGGTACAAAATCTCAAATTAAAATTTCAATTACGAAATAATAAAACCATGAACCACAAAAACTAAGCAGATCAGTCATATTCGAATCAGATAAAAAATCATCGGACCTTCCCGGAGATGATAAGCCAGCAATCATCGGCTTTATTGTGCTTAGCGACTTCATCAAACACGAAGGTTTTCTGATCTGACGCCATTAAGAGTACTGCTACTGCGTAAACAAACTCAGATTAGAAATGGTCTAATAGCAATTTATTTAAATGAATAAATGGAAGCCAACAAAGGAGGCTGCATGTATTATACGTCAACAGTTTCGCAGCACATTTTGACCAAAGCGCGATTTGTCACTACATTATGAATATGTTTACCTAGTTTTTTGCTTCGCCTGCGTTGCGGGACACTAAGCCGAATATTTCTCTTTCATAGCATGTATATTTGTGTTTCGGTTACTTGTCGATATTACTCATAACACGATCTCACAAAAATTGAATCGAGTCAACCATAAAAAACAAAACACTACCATACTATTGCTAAAAAAAACATTAGAAAAACTATAATTTTAAACTGGGGTCAAATTAATTTTTCATGACAAATGAGCGTGTGCAGGGCAGTCGCTTGACATGAATAAAAATTACACCGAGTCAACACTAAAACGATGGCGCAAAACTATAAATTTGAGCTGAGGGCAAAATCGTAATTTGTCTAGGAGAAGAAAAAAATAAATGGCAAAACTGTAAATTGAAACGAAACAAAATCATAATTTGGCTAGACTAATAGGAAAGTGCTAGACAGCTGCCTGACACCATTCCCCCCATGAAAATGTGGTATATATAAATTGAAGTGTGTGTATGTGTATGTGTATCTATATATATATACATATATATATATATATACATATATATATATACATATATATATATATATACATATATATATATATATATATATATAGGGGAGGGCTATCTTGAGAACGCTAAATATTGCGAGAACCGTGAGAACGAATGAAAAAACCAATCAAAACCAATTTTTTTTAATACAAACCTCATTGTAATTAAGATATAACATCAAAACAAGAATTTATAACATCAAATAATTCATTTCTCCTTTCAAAATCACTCTTTTTAGATTTTTTACACATGTGTAAATATAACAGATTTACACATGTGTAAATGGCAAACTTACACATGTGTAAATTTTCTTTATTTACGAATTCATGTAAATTTAAACGTGTAAATTAAATTTCTAACATTGTATTCGAATAATAATGATAAGTGTAGAAAAAAAATTTTGAATTTGAATTGTTTTTGACCAAGTTCTCATGGTTTTTTCATTTGTTCTCATGGTTCTCACAATATTTAACGTTCTCGTTTAAACCCTCCCCTATATATATATATATATATATATATATATATATATATATATATATAATAAATTTCACTTTTTATCCTTTATGTATTATCTGAATTTTGAAACGTGCTTTTTAAAAGTTTAATTTCATTTTATGTCCAAAAAAACATATGTTTTATATCACTTTAAGTCATTTATATCAAACTGAGTTAAATTACTCAGTTAGATTTATTTAAGTCAAGCGTATTATGGGTATTTCATCTTAGTTATTTTGTTTTAAAAAAGAATCAAAACAATTAAAGATGGGACCCACTTTACAAAGTTTCAAGGCTTCATCTTTCCCACACCCCCATGTTTTCCGGTCATCTTCTCCGGCTCCGGTCATCTTCTCCAGCGGGCTCTTCATTTCTGGCAACAAATTTTTCAGTTTTGTTTCTTTATTAGTAAAACATGTGAAAAAGGAACAGATCTGAACAAGTTGAGCGACATTGTTTATATAATAAGATATAAAAATGATATGGTACCTGATTTCCTTGACCGAGACGCAGCAAGAAGCCGCAAAGCACCCGCTAGCAGTAGTCATTGCCTGAAATATTTCCAAAACCGCTTATAATATGGGACCGATGAAGTTATATGAAGCCCCTTAAGCCGACAAAATCTCTCACACGCCTATCCAATATCCAACAACATTTTTCAACCGACATCACAACAAGACACATGTTCCAGAAACTTTGGCAAAATAAATTTATATCATAATCTGAGATGACGAGGGAGACGACCACATCTGCTCTGTGTTATAAGTATCCTTTGGCAAAATCCTGATTTCCAATAAATTTATATCATACCTGATTTCCTTCAAGATTCGATTGAAGGTGAACTTACGAGGGATAAACCCTCTATCCACCATTTCTATCAGCAGTTTCCCTACCACCATTAGATCGCCAGATCTCTTCCTCCCAAACATTGCACTTATTAAAACACTAGTGCTAATACCCGCGAATTTCGCGGTGTTGAGAAATGATATGTTTTCAAGTATTGACAAAAAAAAAACATTATACGTTTATAATGAACATATCAAAAATGTTTATACAAAATTCTTATCCAATACAAAAGGTTCATAAAGTAAAAAAAAATCACGTCCTATATGGATATAATTAGAACGAATACATAAAATGAAGTGAAGTTTCTCTTGTGCGAAATAAGAATGGAGAACCTATTAATCTAATACTTGTGTTTTCTGGAGCTTCGTAACCGATAACTTTGCATTCCTCGTATACCAATTGAAAAACAATCATCACCTAACGAATTCATTGCTGCAATGCATCCATTCCTTGTGATGAAGCTTCTTCTGCTTGCAATGATGTTTGTTGCAAATGATACTAAAAGAAAATCAACCTCCATTGATCTTTACAGCATTAGATGAAATCATTACCATCAAACAATAAAATGATAAATTTACCTTTCTTCTTTGCTTACCTCTATCCAGATGAGATCGATTAAGCCCTTTCTTTAACGAAAAAAGTAAACCACAATAATTTATATTTTTCCCAGGCTATTATTTTCTTATTATAAAAAATTGTAGAAACATACACCTGCACCTACTTGTACAGTTGCAAGACCCTTAGCATACACTTGTAGGACCTTTGAAAAAGAGGTGCATTAGTAAGCGACAATCCACTTAAAAGTTAAACATAAAGCAGAGTAGAAGTATAATCTTACGTTGCATTAAGCCAGACTTCATTACCAAAAAACACAGATGAAGCAAAAATATTAGCCACCGAAAGAAAGAAGCTAACAGAGTTCCTACAAAAATTGCAATTACCGTAGCCATTATCAATAATATTGGAAGAAAACCCAAGAAAAAACCATCAATTACAGTAAAAAAAAGTCGTAAAAATATGTGTATACAAAAAGCCATAATATTATGCATATTTGTGCAGTGTTAAGGGAGGAAGAATTCATATCAGATGATTAACAGCTGTGGATAACCATAACAGTTTCCCCTGTTCACTTTGATTTAATATCTTATAAAATCCCATCGTAATTAATAAATCCCAAAATAAAAACCTTAGATGCCATACCGTGTTCATAAATTTTGGAGATTAAGCATACCTAATCAAAAATGATTAGAAGGATGTGAACATGGAAATTAAACTTTGAAAGATGTCCATCTTGTTTGACGCATCTAAACCATAAACCTCCAAAGCTTATTTTCAGTTTACCTATTTGACCTATTGGAGATAATACATAACCCAAAGAGACTCGTTCAAGAGAAAATGAGCCGAGATCGCCACCTGATAACTATAGTTTCATTGTAGTGAGGGATAAAAGTGTACCATGTTGCAAGATGTTACCAGTGGCTGCATTGCCAAAGACACCAGCAAGACTCCCGCGGTATTAGACACGCCAAGAAGCATCCCCCTATTATTCAACATAAAAAAGGTCAACAAATTTAAACCATTTGTTGCATGTATCAGTTATGGTAGAGCCAGTCTAGATGCTCAAAGGGCATCGACGGGACATATCATGATGATTCTTACTTAAGCTATATTGTAAAAATGCATCAAAACTCTATAGATTAACATACCTAGTCATTTCTTTTCATTATCCAAAGTTGGTTGAAGATCAACTACCATCCAAATACACGCTACTTTGCAAAGAAAATACAAAAACATCTTTTGCTGTAAGTGCGTACCTAAAAGGCATAGAAGTACTAGGTGGTAATTCATAAATAAAACTTACCATATAGAGAATGTTGGCCTTTTCTCTTGGCTTCTTTCATGTGTCGTGTGTAACACCCCAATCGCGTAATACAACAACACGCGGCGGAAATATCGGGGAGTCACGTTACAAATTGCTCACAACTACTGGTACTAAATTGTTTCAATATCATTAACATTGTTTTACAAACAAAGAATACATGTAATTGTTCTTTTAGTTTAGAAGTCTAAGGCCCATATGCAGTCCTATGCGTTGCATGCTTGAACAGTCGAAAACCTGAAACATATGTGAAAAACAGTCAGCATAAAAATGTCGGCGAATACTTAGGTTTTATCAGCCAAATAAATGGCAAAACATTTAGTATTGCAATACTTTAACAGCTACGAGAGCTGTCAATTGAAAATAAATCTTGAAGCCAAAGAATGGCAAAAATTTAGCATTTGCAATACGTAATCTTAATTGTGAAAACTCGTGACAAAATAGGTTTGTATATGGCAATATGATTATTACTAAGTCATTTTTATGCCTTACATTGTAATCTCGTTTAAACCATCGTAAAAACTCATTAATATGTTATTAGAAATCCAATCAAGGATTAATAATAACTGTTTTGAAATAAATCAAAACTTCTGTAAGTATTATATAAATCAAATCAATGAGTCGTGATAATACTTCAGATATCTTCTTAAGAATCTAACATATAAAAATATGGGAGATTCTATGAAGATTTCGATAATCAAACATTGAAACAATCATACATAAAATCCTAAAGTGATCCACATAACGCTACAAGAATAATAAAATAAGAACACTTATATATAGGAAGTACCAGCGGCGTATCCACCATGTTCTTATTTTATTACACCCGTTTCGTTATCTAAATCACAACTACCACATAAACACATAATCTCCAACTTGTTCCATCTCGTAAACATGCATTAAAGTACACAATGAATCCAAACAGGGGCTCCAATATTAGTACTCTAAACATCCCATATAGGTCTAGCTATGAAGATAGATAGATAGATAGATAGATACTACAGGGATCAGGTTCTTGTCACCTTGTCTAATCTAACATGCATTAAAGTACACAATGAGTCCAAACAGGGGCTCCAATATTAGTACTCTAAACATCCTATAAGTATATCTAGCTATGAAGATAGATGGATACTTCAGGGATCAGGTTCTTGTCACATCGAATCACTGTATCACAATACCCTAATTCCTAATGGTGATTCAGGATAACGCCACGAAGGGTAATACAATAGGCACACTTATATATAGGAAGTACCAGCGGCGTATCCACCATGTGCTTATAGTATTACCTAGTTTCGTTATCTAAATCACCAACAATCTACACACAACCAACCATCGAGTCGCAAAGTATTTCTTAAAAAACCTTACTATGAAGATAGGAAGATCTAAGACTGTACTTCAAATATCCTATAAGAATATAACTATGAAGATAGGTAGATCATTTAAGGATTCAGATAAACATCGCATTTGCATAATCGGAATAATACACATAAAAGCACTTAGTGAACACATATATGTCATACATTTTGAAAACCAATCGATTACACATATGAATCACCCCAAAACATTTGAAAACAGTAAAAGAGGGGAACTATGTACTCGCCTAGGATTGTGTATAGTTCCGGCTCAAAGGGTATAACAAAGCTCAAAAGACCAAGAGTTCAAGTGTTGAAGCGGTTCCTAGGGTAACGGATACTATGTTAGTGAATTGACACCTAAATCGGAAGATCGGGTAAAATGAGGTCTTGTAAACCAAATGAGTATTGGAACTCATGTGATATGGTTTAACAAATCCTATATTCTAAATCGGAACCTATCCTAAGTGCTTACGACCCATTACGACCTATTAAGGTAGCTTATGCTACTTTAACGCGTCGTTCGCGCGAAAGCGCGTTCGAGACGCCTAACTAGTCCTATAACAAGTATTATATGCCTTAACATATCTAATTAGGTTATATAATCAGTTTAGATGTCAAAATATGTGTTACATATGCTTAAAATGAAATTATGCGCAAAAAGGGTATTTTGGTCATTTTCCCAAGGCATATAAACTACCTATCATACGACTAACTAAACAAAGTGACCATAAGGTATAACCTCGGAAGGTTATTCCCTATACAACTATGGTCACAATATATGTTTGGTCAGATCCTAAAGATCAACCAAACGGGTCGGGTTCGAAAGTCTAAGCGGTTGTTTAGACCGCTTATCTTATGACCCTATATAAGCACTAAACTAAGAGTGACGATTTAAACATGTTAAAACATGTTTAACTAAGCTAGAAAACAAGTTTGATATCAAAACAAACGGTTTTGATACCCAAGAATAGTTTGGTTGCAAAATACTCATAGGCACGTATTTTGATCGAAACTATGACTCGTCACTACGCCTAATCAACGTGGTAATAAGTAGGTATAGTCACAAGGGACTATAACCATCGTGATTACGCTCATGTCGCAAAGTTCAAACGAACTTTGTGTTGACCATAGACTGGTCAAAGCAGAAAGTCAAACACTGTTTGACTTTCACGCTTGAAAAGCAATAAAAACATGAAAGAAACTTACAAAGGGTCCAAGCTATGAAGATTTGATCTGAGAATACTCAGGTATGAAGTTTTTGAACCTCAACTTAGAGAAAACTCAGATCAAAGTGTGAGGAAAACAAATGAAAGGCTTGGGTTTATATAGATTTTGGAGAACCGTTAGGATCATTTCTCGATAATTGAGCTTCAATCTAGGCCTTACATTTGGGCACATGGTTTTAATATACAATGGGAGCAATAAAACCATCAAAATTCATCATATGGTATTGAAAAACCATGAACAAAACCATCAAAAACAGCTGAAAAGACCAGGTTCAATGTTTCTGTGCTGAAGGTATATCGCGCCCCGCGTAGCATTACCCCTCAGCTTACGCGCCCCGCGAGGGAAGTTTGGCAGAATGTCAAAAACAGTCCCTGCAAGTCCAAAACTTGATATTTGATGCATTTTTTACACGTTTAAACCCCGTTAACCTCATTTCAAAGCTCTAAAATGAAGTTAAAGTATAGGGAACTTAAAATATGCTCAAAAACATCTCGGATTTCGGTTCGTTTGGTCGTATGATCGTGTTGTTCGGTTAATTACGACGGAAGTCGTAACGAACGCGAAATCGATCCAAATTACGCGACGAGTGAAATTCTAACATTCCAAACACTAAAATAAAATATTTTAATGATTACAAAAATTTTTGGATGCCCGAATATATTCAGAACGTAAGTTATGCGCGTAAATGCAAACTCACGCAGTTTTTTATGCTTTTAGTCCCTATTGATCAAGTAAGCATATTTTCGCATAACGAACCCCTCAAAGCCTATTTCTAAGCTATGTAAAGGATATTTAGGGTACGTTTAGCTTATGATCAAGTTCTGAAACATTTGTCACTATACGAATCAGCAGACTTTCGCAGTTTGAGGCAAATAGTCCCTGAGAGTGAATAAACTTGCTTTTGACACACCAAAGCCTTCAAAACTTATTTATAAGTTATATAAAAGTTATTTAAGGTATGTTAAGCCTATACCACTGTTCCGGAGTGTTTGCCACATTAAACTGGTTACGTTTACGTATCAGTTCGCGTTTAACTTTCCAGAAAGCGATTTAAAGCTTGAAATTGAACTTAAAATCAAAACGTGAAATTGTAAAACACAAATAAACAATTTTTGAGACCAAAACACATTGTTTCTTTGATAAAAGATGGTGTCCTACATCGTGTGTGTTTACGGAGCACAAGCTTCACATCGTGCCCGAGACTTGGAGTGAATATTGTTGGCTTTCGAGTGATAAAACCATCCTTGACCAACTTCCTATGTTTTGACCTGCAATGATGAAGTAAAAAATGATGGTAAACATTTATAGTATATGATCAATACAACAAACTAAGCAAAATGTTTCCTTGATACCTGTGACAATAATCTGTTGTTTTGTTTCTTGCTCTATGAAAGCAGGGTCTTCTCTATGAATCAGCAAATAGTGGTCGGTTTATTTTAAAAAGAACCAAAAATGTTCAAATACAAATCAGAAGATAACAAAAAAGGCATGTTCTGCAAATAGATATGTTGACATCAGTATCAATTGACTCGTGAATATTCAGTTAACTCAATATAATTGGTATGCTTAATATGGCGAAGAATAATCAGTGAGAAAAAAAAATTTATTTATTTTTCAATAATAACTTATATGAGGTACAAACTAATGCTTGTAAGATATGAGTCTGGTATCCTTACAAATCCGTTTTCAAGTGCTCTTTCCACCATGTAAAATAAGAATCTCTTACCTGTAAATTGTAAAAACTAAGTTAGTCTTTACTTCATTGGCATGAGCAGTTGAATCTTAAATAAGATTTTATTTCTTTTAGACAGAAGACATAATAACACCTTTTAGGAATGTACAAATCTAGTTGGCACAACATAAAGTAAGATGCGTTAAAATGTTGCTTTTAGAAAGAATTATCACTTAAGAGAAATAAGTTTTCTTCGCTTCAAAATATCAATATCCTATTGGTTGATGGCCTGAAATTTACACATATAAATGGTCAAGCACATGTAAAGATATTAATGTTGAGTCAAGGATATAGTTCATATTAATATTAAAAATAATAAGTTGTCCACTCGCAAATATACACACCCCATAAAAATATCTAGTAACTTAATAATCATCATATATAGACAACATAAAAGATGATATACACACCCCATAAAAATATCTAGTAACTTAATAACATTTCAGTCTTAGAAAAATATATGCTTTCTGATATTCGCTAATTTACACATATTTTAGTCCCCCATTTTATCCCCATTTTATGTGTTTTCGGCCGTAAAACCGTCATTCGGATACTTAATCATGTATACTTTTGTTTACAGGCCTAAAATAGCATACCAGACAAGATGATAGTGAAAACGAGGACTTTCCGGACGAAACGACAAAGCTGCGGACATTCTGTGAAGATTCTGACCTGCGCAAATGGCACGGTCGTGCATTGAGTGGAACGACCGTGCATATCCGACAAAACAGTCCAGCCCGGCAGTGAACGAGGGTGCGACCCAGCATGAAAGCATATTCCGGTAACGCACGGGCGTGCGTCTGTTTGCACCCCGTGAGGATTCGATGATCAGCATAACCCCGGAACTGCACCACTAGTGCAGTTGTTCGTGCAACATGATCCTGGAAATGCATGATCATGTGATCTGAAGAACGGTCGTGCGGGATCGAAAATCAGTCAACTCTGATGACGTCATGCAGTATGGTGGACCATACCTCCAATAATTCATAAAGTGAACGGTCGTGCGATCTGAAGAACGACCGTGCGAGATCGAAATTAAATAAAAACTTGCAAAAACATTCTGCTCGTAACTCTGGACATTTTGGGAGCAATTCTGGTGATTTTCAGGCTCCGGAGGCTTCTGCTTTCACCCGGATTCAAGCCACATTGTGCCGATAAGCTTCGTTATCTTCCAGATTCTTAATCTAGTGCTTGTTTATGGTTTGGTTTTCTAATCTTTCCAGAATTTTGTTAATCTTTCAAGCATTTAGATTAATATTTATGTATTATTGTAGCCTTTGGGCAAAAACACCACAATCCCTTGCTTGAATATAGCCATTAGTATGTTAATCTTTGTTTGTAATGACATCTGGAAGTATTTTCTATGTTAATCTTTGATGATTAGTTTGCAACCTTGTTATTGATATTGATTTCTTGATTATAAGTAATTGTGTTGGATGATTGGTACTTGGTTAGTTGAGATAGTTGAAAAATGAAGCTTAATTAATCATGTATTAGTAAACTTTAAACATGGTTAACTAGTTTAGCTTGGTTAAAATGTGGACACCATGATACTAGAAATGGTTAGTGGTTTAATAAAATGTAATTATTATTAATCCAGAAAGCTTGCCGTCACGTAAGGACCTTAACGGGTTAAATGGTGTTGTTATGAATTCTTGCCATGATTTGTTAGCTTAGTTAGTAGTTTAGGCCAAAATTCCTATCTTGGTGAATTTATGTGCAAGATTTATAAAATGAACTCGGTTGTGATTTAATCTAGTTTATGCTTGTCTCGGTGGTTGCATTGTGTTTATCGGTGTCACTTTCCTTGATTAAGTGAGGTTAGAAAACTCCTAACGGATGACTAACTTATTTTTAAGAGATTTTCATAGACATTTATCAATTGCACGTTAAAGAACAATTTTAGGTGGTTAAAGTGTGTTTATCGTTTTAGCTTTCCGAATAATTGTCATGTTAGGATTCCCGAAAGGGATACTCATTGTCTTAAAAATGGAAAATTGACCGAATGCTTCTAGTGCCAAAACCGACTTAGTTGACATGCTTTGGTTGTGTATTAAGCAAGTATCATTACATACCTAGTAAGCTCTTGTGATGGTTCAACTCGACTTAGCCTTCTGTTTCACAATGTAAACGGTTTACAGTATAAGCTAATTAATTTTTTTGTCGCATATAATGCAAATAATACTAAAACAAAATCAACCTCCATGGATCTTTACAACATTAGATGAAATCCTTACCATCAAACAATAAAATGGTAAATTTACCTTTCTTCTTTGTTTTATTCTCTGATCAGACTGCATCACTGTGGCAAATCATCAAACACCTTGCAGAAACAAAACAACACCCCGAAAAACAACCACATATAGATTAAATCACACATCAATAACAACGAAACCAGTCAAGAACATAGTAGAAACCAAATCAGGAAAAGCTTACAATATTTACTAGCTTGTTAGACACAACTTTAAATAATTTCATATTTTGAAAGTCATTTACATTTTACGCCCGTCGTCATCGCCGTTGAGTTCAGTCCACCGAAACCCTAACTCTGAAATAGTATTGCCGCTGCAACTCGCCAAAGAACTCCTTTTTGTTACCGCCAGAAACCCTAACTTTCCATTTGCCACTGTCTCCTGTTTCGTCTCAATCGACCATCATCGGTCATCATCTTCATCTATTCACCCATCTTTACCCACATCGGGACCTTAGGGTTCGTTAGAAAGCCGAACCTGGCCAATTATTGTAACCTTGATTTGAAGATTAATTTGAAGATCTTGATGATCGGCGGAGAAGAAAGCGGGAGAGAATAAGGGGAAACCCTAATGCGGTGTTGAATAATGAACAATTTCGGGTTATAAGATGCCTTTTATACCAACGCGTATTTGACCCGAAATTCGTAAAATGGGTCCGCGTTTTTTTTAGGTTGATGATTGGGAATGGGAAAAGAAGCATACTAATGCCATGTGTCATTTATAGCCTAAATAAATTGCCATGTGTCATACAGAGGCTAGAAAAAGGATATGGGGCACCCTAGGTATGTCTTTTATTAGGTAGGATAGATTGTATGTATCCAAATTGGGCAAACATTCACCATTACCCATTCTCTCAAAACTGAAAAATAACTAAGGTGAAATACCAATAATACCCTTGCCTTAAATAAACCTAATTGAGTAATTTAACTTAATTTGGTGTAAAGGACTTAAAGTGATATAAAACACGTGTTTTTTGAACATAAAATGAAATTAAAAATTTTTAAAGGGCACATTTCAAAATTCAGATAATACGTAAAGGACAAAAAGTGAAATTTAGTCTCTCTCTCTCTCTCTATATATATATATATATATATATATAGGGTGGGGTTCTAGAGTGAACACTAATGTATTTGCGAACTGAGTGAACAAATCCTGGCCATAGATCTACACACGTGTATGGCCAGGATCTCATCATCAAATCGTAAAATACACTAGTGTATTTCAACAACAAATCCTTGCCATTGATCTACACACATGTATGGCCAGGATTAGTTCACTCAGTTCGCAAGCTACACTAGTGTTCACTCTTGAACCTAATCCTATATATATATACTAGTAGGGTGCTCGCGCGATGCAGCGGGGGCGACACTTTGTATTGCGGCACTCGTTTCTGGTAGTTTTCTTATTCTTATAATATTTATGGTAGCGTTATTGTGGTGGATATATATCATAAGTGTTACCCATGTCTAGTAATTTTTAAATTTAGAATTTAAATTATCAGGTAATTCAAGAAACCATTGATCCCTAAAAAAATGCAACACAATCTAGTATGTATCGTGTCAAGTAAAAAAACTTATTTGCAACTAACTATTCTCATCTATAAGAGTAAAATATGAACTTATTATCCCTTACTAAAAGACTAAGAGTATATCGTTTGAACTTATTATCCCTTAAAATTACAACACAATCTAGTAGGTATCTAATAAAGGTTGAAAATTTCTGGATTATTTTGTTTTTTACTTTTACAAACCCTTTTTATAAAAATATATTATTTTGTTTTTTTAAATAGAACTAGAAGCGCACCCCGCCGCGATGCGGCGGGGGCTTGAAGATGTGTTGCGAAACCGAGTCAATGTAGCGGTGTTAAAATATATTAACAGATCCTTTTTTTCCGGCAAGTTAGATTAGGGTGATCTATAAAGTATATTTACTAAGCACAATCACTAAGATGGTAAATTCGCTTTGAGTACAGATTATTGCACCATGAACCATCATTGTCCATTTACCCTTGACCATACCCATACGTTCGAGAATCAAGGTTTGTATACGTTTTGTTTCTAAACATGTGTATGTGGTTGTCGACTCCCATGCAACTTTACAGATTTTAGACATATGTAACTATGTTAAATGTTTTTTTGATGGTAGACCACAACCACCAAAATCATCACAACAATAGCCACCACAACATCGCATTCGTCAACACCACAACCGTAAAAAATAAAACCACCACCAACCATATATAAAGATTTTTTGTTACTCATATAGGCACACTTAGAGCCATATTTAAAAGCCCAAATCCAACGGCCAGTCTTTGACTACGGCCACACAAAGCATCTGCTTTTGAATGATCAAATTACGTGATTTCTTCCATCTTTTCATAAAAGCCATTCAAAATTGAATTTATTTATTTTCCTTAAGGATGGTTCTTATCCGCAGTAAGAAATGCATGAATGCTCTCCTTCACTTCCACCCAACCACATCCAAGATCAACCATAACCCCTTTTTATCTCATTGTCATTTTCAACTTTACAACTTCATCCATTTACCATTATCAGCATAAAAATTACACAAACGTATATAATACCCGGCATTTATCCATTCATATTGATCAATCTGATTTTATAGGCATTTCTCTAATAAACATGTAAGCTTCTTCCCATGCACTCAAAAGTAAATCAACTACACAAGCATAATGTTTGAGGTCAGGGACAATACCATAATCTTCTGTTATACCCTTTACCCAAAAAAAATCTTCAGTCATAATCTTGTTATAGTCATTAAAATAGTAAATTATATAAACGTCAAAGTAAAAATTGCACATTTGTCCCAACGGGTATTTTTAAGAAATTAACGGGTATACCCGATACCCGTGGGTATGCCCGATAACCGACGGGTAATTACCCGACAAATACCCTATGGGTAACGTGCAGGGTATGGGACAAAGAATTATAACCGGGTACGGACTTGGGATTACCAATACCCGTCCCAAGCCCCGCCTATTGCCATTCCTAAAAAGCATGAAGCCCTTCTAAAGTGGTACAACAAATGAAACACATGGTACAAGTGGCCCATTGCCATTCCTAAAAAGCATGAAGCCCTTCTAAAGTCGTACAACAAATGAAACACATGGTACAAGTTCTATTGCATAAAAATGTTGCAAATTAGAGTATATATAAATGTTTTGTGTATCTCAAAATAAAATAAAAAACTGTTTGTTTTACCCCTGTAGAGTTTTGTTTTTTTAATAAAAAAATAATACTAAAATATAAAAAAAATAAAAGATAAGTTATTATAGTTGTAAAATAAATTTATTTTTTGGTTAAATTACTAAGTTTTTAGTTCTTTCTTTATTACTATTATAACTACTACTGTCTACTGTTATAAAACTCATAACTTTTTTTAAATATCTATATAATAGTCATCCAATTAACTTTAAAATTGTAAAAAAAAATTATAAAATCAAAAAAAATAGTTGACTCTTAAGTATGTTTTATACCTTTAGCTTCTATTTTAAATTTCATTTTTTATAAATATAAAAAATTTATTTTTATAAAAATTAAATAAACCTTTTTTTATAAAAAAGTAGGATGTTAAAAGTTTGTATCTATAAGTATACATATAAAATTCAAATAGGATGTTAGGAGTTAATACAGAAGCACACATATAAAGTTCTATATTTTTAATAAACAATTACAATTTAGTAGTCTTTTGAACTTTTAAAATGATGGTATATACTTTAAAAACATGTTTTTCAGTTTCTCATGATCTATAAATATCATAGTAATTTTAGTTGTTTAGTTAAATAATAAGTTAATATTTTTTTAAGTCAATAGTAGCAATATAATGCTATCAACACCAAAAATTAAGTTCAAATACAAAATAAAACTCATTAATAACACCAAAAATTAAGTTCAAATATAAAATAAATTTTATTCATAGGTCTAGATCGAACATGGGAAAATGAAGATGGAAAAACTAAAAAAAAACATGACAGATATATTATTAGATTGCATGAAACATGTTCCGCTTCTAAATTGACACCCGAGGTATTTTAAATCGGGTTTTCTTGTTTGTCCTTGAATCTGCAGTATCTTCTAATTCGTTTTCTTTGTCATTGTCATCAGAATCATCTATTTTAATAACCTCACTCCATTTCCACCTAAAAAGCCTCTTGGATCTCTTACTTTGAGTTTCAAACTTCTGATCCTTAAAAAAATGACAAAAATTGAATATAAAAGTTAAAGATAGGATTCAATAAACATTAAAATGACATCTTCACTAAATTCACGTTGACGATCAGACTTATATGGACTAAACATTGCACCATAACAAATAATATCAAAACTTTTCTCACCATCATCCTGCAATAAAACACATATATCAACATAACAAACTTGTTAATATGAAAGATATACACAAAAATCAAAACTGAAAAACCTGCAAAATCAATACCATAGAAGCTTGTACGACGATTGGCTTGTTTAAATTAGTGTGTTTATGGTAGTAATGAAGTATGCTTCAAGAATGGAGGGTTGCCTTCAACTCATTTAACGATTTATGTGTGCCGATATAAAGCACAACCCATTTCATTCACTGATATGGCACTATGATAAGTTAAATTGTTTAGTCTATGTGAAGTTTAGAAGTCTGTCAATAAGTTCATAACCCGTGAATAAGTAGTTTATACTCTCAAACACACCTGTTTCACCCATTTTTAAGTTAAATTATTTTATTCGATCGATTTGAAATAAAACATGACTAAACTCTTCTATTATGGTTGACTGATGCAGAAATATGTAAGAATGTTGCAAGATATCAATTTGACTACCTGGTGATGATGACTCTGTAGAAAGTTTGGCTGCATAGAAACGGTAATATTTAAGAGAGACAATAGGTCAATTGGAAAGGTGATTGGAGATTTGGAGGAAACTAAATATTTTTAGCTTAGATATAGAGCAAGAATGAAGAAGTTGGACTTGGGAGGGTGGATGTTAGCTGCCGTAAATGTAATAAGAGATTAATTCTATGTATTCATAATGTGGCTACTTACTACATGGAATTTATTAATTGAATGGCAAACTATTGTGTTAAAAAAAAAACTTGTGATAATAATGTTGACTAGAGAGATTTGAATGAGAATTTTGTATTGTATTGAAGTTGTTATTACAAAGAAGCAAATAACAACTATATATATTTTTCAATGGACATAGAGAAGGAAATAACTTTAATGTCGACGGCTGTCATTCTTGGAGAATAAGGAATGAGATAAATATAGGAGATGATGTGATGAAAACCAATATTGCTGATCTCACAAATTTTTCTCAATCAATAATTTTTTCCTTTTGTTTAACACTCCCCCTCAAGTTGAATTGTGGGATATCCATGATTCAACTTGAATTGGTTTTGGTTTTGGATTTTGTTTTGAAAAAAGGTTTTGTTTTGATTTGAGAATTTGGGTTTTGAGTTTTGGGTTTGAGGTTTTTTTTCCTTTTTTTTTAGGGGGGGGGGGGTTTGGTTCCCTTCAAGCTGAAAAACAACTTGGCCATTTAGGTTTTGGCATTTGGACTTTTTTTTTTTTAAATTTGGTTTTGGTAAAAAAGGTTTCGTTTTTTTTTTAAGATTTTTTTCCTTTTAAGGCACTTCATCTCTTAGGGATTAGTGCCAGGCCCAAAAATTTTCTTCGAAAGCTTCATCACCACCATTCTTCTCGGCGCTGTCGTTGCTAGTAGCACTACTGTTGCCTATGGCAATGGCAACCTTACCCTCTTGATTAGGGTTCTTGGTTTTGTGATTGTCACTCCACCAGTCAGAAAATCCCACGATTTTAAAGCACTGCTCTTTGGTATGTCCCCTCATATCACAGTGGGTGCACTTGAGGAACGATTTATCTTTTTTTATTGGTGCTCCGTTCTTCTTTTCTGTCCTGCAATATCCTTTGGTTGCGAGGCCTAACCCGTCAGATTCGGTGGCTGACAACCCAGCTCCGATGCCTTGTGTATCACTATGAGCCGCTCCTAGAATAGTTTGGTGGGCAGTTTCTTTCCGAACAGCAGCATAGGCCGTCTCTACGGATGGTAAAGGCTCCCACCGGAGTATTTCGCGCTTTATAGGATCATATTTTTGGTCGAGGGCACTTAGGAATTGAAAAAGTTTGTGTTCAGACCTTATTTTTGCGTAAGCCTTGATGTCATCCGGGCACTTCATGGGGTTAGGATCGATCCTTTCGATTTCTCCCCATATCCCTTGTAAGGAAATCCAGAAACTTTCCAGGGAAGCATCATTTTGTTTAATCTCATTGGCCCTGACATGGAGATTAAAGGCTTGCTATCTTTTCCGTTGCTGTAAGTAACCACCAAGGCATCCCACAACGTTTTAACGGTGGGGTACTCGGTTAGGTTGCCTGCGAGAACGGGTTCGATATTTTGAATGAGCCACGAAAAAACAATTAAATCTTCTTGTTCCCACTTCTCATAATCTTCACTTGTTTGATCCGGAGGATTCGAGGTCAGGTGCGATAACAAGGATTTGGATCTTCCGCCTATGGCGAGTCGGATCATCCGGGTCCATAGCGCGTAGTTTTGATTATTGAGTTTGAGGTTGATTTGGAGATTATCGGATAGTTTTGGGTTTTGAGGCTGTTGATTAAAGCTGTTCTTTAACAGATTCGCGAGTTGTAATGACAAATCGGAACCCGAGTTGTTGTCTCCGGACATCGTAGCTCGGATTGGGTTTATTGATTTGAGGAGGCTGGTGAAAATCAAACTGTATATGATGAGCACGCCTGCTCTAATACCATGTTGACTAGAGAGATTTGAATAAGAATTTTGTATTGTATTGAAGTTGTTATTACAAAGAAGCAAATAACAACTATATATATTTTTCAATGGACATAGAAAAGGAAATAACTTTAATGTCGATGGCTGTCATTCTTGGAGAATAAGGAATGAGATAAATATAGGAGATGATGTGATGACAACCAATATTGCTAATCCCACAAATTTTTCTCAATCAATAATTTTTTCCTTTTGTTTAACAAATAAGAGATTAATTGTATGTATGCATAATGTGGCTACTTACTAGATTGAATTTATTAATGGAATGGCAAACTATTGTGTTAAAAAAAAACCTTGTGATGCTTTTGAAGGTAATTTAGTTTTGTATGTAGCCTCAAAATATATTTTATAATCGTTATAATCTTCCAGGCAAAAACTAATTTCAGTTGTTTTATTAATCATTAAGTTTCTAATACAAAGTAATTTATAAACACAAGTCATAAGCAATCAATAAGTTTATAACTTTTATTACACATTACAACCCATGATTAAGTTTATGAAAGTTTATAACTCTTCTATAGCCAAGACATTTAATATGTCTTACTTTTTGTATGATTTTAGTTATATTAATCATAAATAGTTTATAATAAAAGTAACTTTCTCGAGCCTAGAAAGCAATCCTGGGTAATAACCTAGTTGTAAAAATAATTGCAGCTTTTTCTTACAAACATGATACAAAACAGACTTTTCTTGATGAGAGGTTATGAAAGTTGGTCTACACTTTCTTTCTTTAATAGCAATCTAATGATACTCCTAAATCTCCGCCACGATCACTTGTAGGACTTGAACCCTCAAACTAATAGGGGGTGGGAGACATTTTACAAACTAGGATACCATTTTGGTAGTTGGTTCACATGAACAGGTGTCGCACAAAATTACATTAATTATAATAACATTATAATTTTAGCTTACTATTTTATCAAAAATTGGGATCACTGAGTTTTGAATAGAGTGGAAGGCCGGGTTAGGGGCAAGGATTTGCCGATCATTTGATCAAGTTTGATTTGTTATTACTATGTATTGAACCGTATAGCCATAAGAACCTTGACTATAACGTTTCATATAAAATAGAATATTTTGTTAAATTAAAATCATATTCAACGTCTAGTCATGCGTAATCAAAGTATGTGCTTTCGAGTCTACACCCTTTGTGTTTCCCGCAAAATCTTCATGTGGCTCATTAGTGTGAAGCAGCATGGTCACGGAGGTGGAAGCTAATGTGGCACCCACCTACGGAGAACACCATTGATACCGGTTGCAGGAAGCAAAAGCGGGATACCTCTCCCAAATTGGAGTGGAGACAAAAAAGGAAATACACCATGATGGAATAAGAGGGAGAACTCCCTTTCGATACTCAAGGTCCTTGTCCCTTCACGCTTATGAATTATTTTAGGCTTTTACATCTACTTTTTGTATATAGGAATTTGTATCCTTTTTTGGATACCCTCGTAAAGAAACTTTAACTTTTCAATTGGGGTAACAATAGAAATGTTTATGTTTTAAATGCTTTATTATTGATGATAAGTTTAAATTGTAGGTCAAATATAAGACAAAACAACGTTAGATGCATCTATTTATTTTTAATTTAATATGCATATGCATTTGGTATGTTAAAAGGTCAACAAACCTCCCACTAGTTCTTGCATACACACTTAATTCATAATTTGAAGCTAGAGATATCTTAATCACAAGCGACCAATTTGGGTGGCCAAACCTTCACAAAACCGCTTAGTCCGTTGCAAATCATGTCATCGCTATTTAGTATGTGAAAGTTCCGGATCCGGTGGGTTTAGACGGAATTGTGGATAAAATAAAGCTAATTCGATAGAAATCTCGTAAGAATAAGCAAAAGTAGAAGGATTCCATTCATACCGAAAGAGAATCCATCATTTTACAAGCTGGAGAGAAATTTGAGATCTCTCCAGCCTTTCCCCAAAACTTATCAAATTCTAACACATGACACTCTATTTATAGACATGAGATTTGGAGAGGATGATTCATCTGTGCGAATGAGTCTCATCTGTATGAATGAGCACTCGTCCTCTCGATCGTGTCATGTGTTCGTATTTCACTCTAAACTATACAATATTCAATACACGCTCTATCTAGCATATTCGTATAGTGGCAGACACACAGAATATGCACTAATAGTATGGGTATTTTTACTACGGAACTACATTGTGACGAGTTCAACATAAAAAAAAAGAGGATGACATTACTTGTTATGTAAGCGATGGAATCTTTCACAGAATTGTCAATCCAACTAGAGTGCGGAATCCTCTAAATCAGATTTGTTATAGAAAATAGTAGAAAACATAATTCACAATTAAACAGCCTTCTATTGATTATCCAAACTAGAAGTTTTACTATCAATTCAAGACTCACAACCTCACAGCCACTCTCTGTGATCTTGCTTCAAACCCTAATTCGAAATTATACTCTCTCTCTCTCTCTCTAGACTTTCTCTCTCTAAAATTCTCTAACCACTAAAACCCTAATCACAAAACATATATATATACCACATTTCTGTAAACTGGGCTTCCTACTGGGCTTGGCCATTTTCCAAGCCCATTACAACAAGAAACTCACTAAACAATATTGCTAAGCCCAATACAAAATATCCAAAAACTAAAGACTTAAACTATTAAACTGTTGTCACGGAATATGCACCAAGAGGAACTTTTGCTATTGATTTATTTCTACGTTTTTAAAACAGATTGCAATAGAAATATTGTACCTAACCCATAGCAACCTAGAGACCGGTGTACAAAACATCAACAAAAGTGAGGTGGACAAAAATAAAGGGTATAAAAGCATGAATGGGTCATTATATTTAAATTTAAATATATATATATATAGGTGCCAAACAAAGATAACCAAAAACCATTGACATATCTTGAATAGATGCTCATAAACAACCAATAATCCTTTGAAATTTGATAAACATAACCGCTTTGGTTAAAACAAATTAGAATGAGACTAACAATACTCTCAATGCGGCAGCCATGATTCCAACAAGTAGTACCTTGATGAAGAACTTTGGAGACTTTAAATTGTTAATCTTATCGGTAGTAGATGAGATGTATGATCTTTTCGCGGGAATAGTTGATTGGTCAAACTCGCCAATATAATATTTTCCCATCATTTCGTTAGCTGCAGCGCTGTGTCCAACATCACCATAATCGACTGTCGCGTCTTTGCCTAAAACAATTCATCACACGCAGTAAAAGTTAGCTTAAAATGATTATCCTGATTTGTTCTCCAGTCGGAATATTGTACGGGACATTTTTTTTTGTTTTAAATTCTGGGGTGTGATGGAGTCGAAGATATATCAGGCGGCAACTTCAATTACTTTAGTTTTGTAAACTCTAAAACACATAAGTTGCTACCTAACCCAGAATTAAAAAAAAAATGAGCACAATAGTCTTAAAAAAATAACCCATATATGAATAAACACAAATTTTACCTGTTGCTTTCCGCATAACTTCACCACCTCCGGGATGATCATCCATAAATGGGGTAACATTATAGACCTGATACGGTAGTGAATACAGAAAGAATGATCAGGTTTTAATATTCAAACAAACAAAATTGTGCATAACAACTTTGTTAATGAACAACACAACATTCTGGTTTTGTATAGTCCGCAAATCAAAATCACGACTATATCAAATAGAATATAAGGGGAAATTGAGGTTTAAATCGCGAAAATTGAACAGTCGATTTCTGATATATCGCACCAAACCTCAAAATCAAACATCTATGATTCAAATTACGATATAAAGAATAATATAAGTTTGTGAACCACAAAAACTACGCTAAATCAGTCAAGTTAAGATTTCAACCATGATGAACTAGATAAGCAATGAATTAAGGTTAACAATTAATTACTCTTTTCTGGTTAGAATTTTTTAAAATACACCCATCATTACTATGTAAACAAACTAGTTTTAATAACTATCAAAATAAAGCATAGGAGAGGGTTCAATTAAAAACCACTAATTATTGTGAAAACTAACTAAAAAAGTCTAAAAAACATGTCACTTTTTTTTTTACAAATTTTCGCTACTTTTTATATATATAAAAAAATTCAAAAAAAAAAAAACTTGTATTGCACATGTGCATTATGTGTACTACATATGTGCATTATTGCACATATGCACTACAAACCTTTTTTATATATATAAAATAACGAAAATTTATAAAAAAAATTGTAAAAAAAAAAATTGACATGTTTTTTAGGCTTTTTAAATTAGTTTTCAAGTTTTCACAATTAAAAAAGTTTTCGCTTGAACCCTCCCCATAAACCATATAAGCACATGAAGTTGCAAACTTAGTGAAAACAGAGAACATTAACCTTTCCGGATATGATAATCCAGCAGTCATCAATCTTATTATGCTTAGCGACTTCATCAAACACAAAAGTTTTCTGAAGTGACGCCATTGATAAATCTGTCTGCTACAGCATAAACAAAAACAGATCAAAATTAACTATCGATCTAATAAATAATGCATAGAAAATTAAGTATGAATTATTAACTTACTAGAGATGAAGTGTTTGCAGAAAAAAACACACACAAACACTCTACTCTCTCTTCGATCTGAATAATTCTACAAGAGGCACAAGGTTGGTATTTGTACGGAAATAGCTAATAACTAATTGGATTTGGAGCACGCTAATTTTGACCAAATGGCTACTTCCACTACCTTTCCAATAAATATTTTATATGAATTGTATATTTTATGTATTTTAAGATAAATATTTTGTCCATGTTTCGCATGTGATAGAATTATTACGATAAATTATGCTAAAAATATAATGAAGTTTTCGTTGTTGAAATCAGCATATTGGAAAAGTGAAGGAAAATGCCGAATTCGTAACCACATAAGATTTAGTTTTTTGTGCCCGTAATTTTTTTTACGCCATCGCTTGCGATATGCGCATATAATTAATGTATATATGTGCTGGCGCTTAGGGGGCAAAAGTGAAAATGCACTAATTTTAACGGTTTACAAATTTCGTGAAAATAACGTTAAAAGAGGGGATGGTTAATCATGCATCATGTGGCGGCGTTGATAGCCGAAAGACAAGGTGGTACATGCACTAATCGGCAATTGTCTCAATTGCTGAGTGTTATGTATCTTATGTCCAAGGCTTGATGCAAAATACTATCGAGCCAGTGGTATCACTGGAAGCAGGCTTTGTATTCCTACGGGGTAGAGCTAAGGCTGTCTATATCTTACCCTCCTCAGACTCTATCTTAGTTTTGCTATTGATGGAATTTACTGAGTATGATATGATAAGAATTAGTTTTTTCTGTAATAATTAACTTTTTTTGTCCCCATAAAAATTTTATTGACAAGTGAATTTCAATCCATAATCTCGTGACATCAAGAAAAATACTATATTTTGGAATATGGATGCAACTTAGATCTCAGTAATCCATAGAATGAATGAAATATACACAACAAAAAATTAACATAATTACGTATTTTTATATTTTTTTAAACACTACATATTATTTAAGAAAAAATAAATTACATGTGTAACCTGATATATATTTTTGTTAAAAAGTTTAAATCTAACTAACTATACACAATATCAGTGTGTGTGCTTAATTGATTGTTTATATCATAGTTATGTTTATTTTTGTCCAATTCAAGTTTTCCCGTAATAGCTCCACTATCTGTCTTCTCAATATTTAATATTTCAGCCTAGCAAAAAATTCATAATCAAAATCTATTTTTTTCAAATGCGACAAAAAATTATGGTCGGTGGTCACTTTATCTCGTCATTTGAATGTTCTTTTAGTCTACGTAAAACAGAGGGTTTGTTTATATGAAACAAAATTATGTATTTTATCGAAAAAAGTATAACTAGTGGATACATAATTAATAAAATACTTTTAAACGTAAAAATACTTTTAAATCAAAATGAATATCATACGGATTATTTGCTATTTAAGACTTCACATATAATTTATTATAGACACCATATTTTGTTATTTGCAAATCCACATAAAAAGATAAAGTGCACGTTTTGCTATAAGTTAGTTATATATGTTTGGTGTTTTGAAATTATGTGCGATCAAATAATTGGACAACTATGAAAACATTGAAATATAGAAATAGGAATAAGGTGGTCCGCTGGCTGTATGCTTCCGGAACGCCATCACCGAAATTGAATGCGATGTATTGCAAACCGACAAAATGTAGGTTGTTGGATTGTTCTTTTTCCTTTATATTTCTATTTTTATGCACATTCAATTTAAATATATTAAGATTAAACATAAGGTGGTAAGTTTTATATAAGTAGGTGAAGAAACACTAAACTAATCTAGGGATTAGACTGTGGTTTGTGGCTCGATAAATAAAGGTTAATCTTTTTTCGTCTCGTCTAAACAGCTGTGAAGATCCTGCAAAACAATCAATACACCGTAAGCTCGTTACAAGGAGGAGAATAGGGGGTTCTCCTTGTAACCACCCTTCGGCGTGAGAATAAGTATTTGTTTTGAGGATAATAGTGTGTGTATAAAGTGAGAGAGCAAGAGAGCGATCCTTAAACCTGAAGGTGAAATTCACTATTTATAGCCGAGGTGGTTTGTGAAGGAGATGGGCTGATGAGCCTTGGGCCTGTAGACAACAACAAGGAATCTCCATTCTGTCCCCTCTATCACGATCGTTAGGTAGTGTTTGGTATGTAGGAATGAGAGATGGAATGGAATGGATGATTACGAGGGAATGAAGAAAATGGTGTTTGGTTGGTCAATGGAATGGAATCACCTATTCCAAAATGCATTCCATTCCCTCAAAATCATTCCTTCTACCCCCCATGTTTTTTTTCCATTCCATCACCTCTTGCATCATTTATCAACAACCCACCACCTTCGCCACAACCCACCGCCGCCATCGTCGCCACCCGCCACCACCTCACCCCGACAACCACCGCCACCGCCACCCACTCGCCACCGTTATCACCCACAGCTGCGACCAACCGCCAACGACACTCGCCGCCGCCGCCCACCACCATCGTCGACGCCACCACCACCGCCACCACCAACCGCCGCCGCCGCCACCAACCGCCACCTCTGCTGCCACCCACCACCAACGACCACCTTGCCACCACCAACACTCGTCACCGCCGCACCGCCACTCGCCGCCACCACCACCACCCATCATCGCCGCCGACACCCACCACCGCCACCTATAACCACCCAGAATCACTACCACCGACCACCACCACCACTCACCGCTGATTTTATTACTCCGTTTTTCTTGCCTACCGAACAATACACAATAATAACTCATTCCATTCACACATGGTGTCACACCCCGGCCGCGTATAACATGCAACCGCGGCGGAAACGCCGGGGAGTGTCGTGGACAGAATTAAATTGTTTCATAACCATGGCATACAAGTTGTATTTTATTTATAAACAAAGGTGTTACATTGTCTTGGAAAGAGAGTACGGATATTCAAAACATAATTAAGCTAGTTCAAACTTCATTTTTAGGCTCTAAGGCACAGGTCCGCCCTAGAATCATGATCATCGTCCTATGGAATAGCTCCTGAAAACACATGTGAAAGTAGGTACGTCAGCATAAAAATGCCTATGAGATACATAGGTTTTGTGAAAATGGGGTTCATGACTAGAGTTTTAAAGAATGTTTAATAACAGTCAGTCATGAACCTTGTAATTTGTTTTGCTTTGTAAATCATTCGAAAAACGATAACATCAAACGATATGTATAGATAAGTGCAAGGTTAAACGAATAACCAAGTAAAACGAGTTGAATAAGATAAGTTGTTTGTGAAAATAATGTCTTGTGAAGAAAATGTTATTTATGTAAAATGTAATGTGTCTAAACTGAAATGACTTAGATAACGCCACAATATGTAACATTATACAAACATTTATATATAGGAAGTACCAGCGGCGTATCCACCATGTTTGTATCATATTACATATGCCACGTTACTTAAATCATTTACCCAAACCAATCCACCATGTAAATTGTTCATGTGTAAACCAAATGTCAAGTGTTATTGTAAACCATGTCAAATGTTTATGTTCAAATGCAAACCACCAAATGTGTATGTCAATGTCGACGTGTTTATGTTCAATGTAAATCATGTAATGTGCATCCCAAAATGTATCATGTATGGTAAGCGAAATGTATCAACTTAAACCATATGCACAAAACAAGTCGTTGAAGTAAAACGTGGTTTAAATCAACGTTATGTTCTGCGGAAAATGCATGCTCTATTGATATTAACATTTATGTGGTATTGTAAACTATGCATACATCCAAGCCTTGAGACTGCGGCGATAAACCCTTAAACAAATTAAAGGTTTATCTAAGTTATGTATATCGAATTCGGTCATTCCTTCCAGTCCTATCAAACCCAGGACTTCAGGAATGGGAGTTGTCAATTCCTATGGTACCACTACCTACTAACGAACGGCGTAGCTAGTGTTAATGAATGTATTGTCCCATGTTAAACAAACCAAATGTCATAACAAAATGAAGGCATGTGATGTAAACAGTTGTACTAAGTATGCTAAGTAAACATACGAAGCAGAAATGCTCATATAAATCAATGTGCCCATATGCTGAGTAGACATATGCAGCAGAAATGTTTATGTAAATCAATGTGTCCATATGCTGAGTAAACATATGCAACAGAAATGTTCATGTAAATCAATGTGCCCATATGCTGAGTAAACATATGCAGCAGAAATGTTTATGTAAATCAATGTGTCCATATGCTGAGTAAGCATATGCAACAGAACTGTAATGTAAATCAATGTACTAAGTACGCACACAATGGGCATACATAGCAGGAAATGTAAT
The DNA here is from genome assembly GCF_002127325.2 of Helianthus annuus. Taxonomy (NCBI): domain Eukaryota; kingdom Viridiplantae; phylum Streptophyta; class Magnoliopsida; order Asterales; family Asteraceae; genus Helianthus; species Helianthus annuus. Next base: position 126,831,556 of record NC_035436.2, read on the forward strand.
GAAATCGTGTACTATAATGTACTAACAACATAGCAGGCATATGATGTGAAAACATGGAAAGCAGGAATGTAACAGATAGGCACATGTGTTTCACCCCAAAACAGTTTGGAAAACAGTAAATGATGGGGTTCTATGTACTCACCTGAGATTGCTTTGGAGTTCTTGTGTAATAACCAGATAATGCTAGAGGTCACGGGATATCAAACGGCACCTAATAGGTAGCTATGTTAATATACCGGACCAAATCGGAAGGATCGGATAGTACGCGGGTTCGTAAACCAAACGAGTATGGAGATTCGTGTAATATGGTTTAACAAAGCCTACATACTAAAATGAAACTTAACCTAAGTGCTTACGGTCCATCACGACCCGTTTAGGTAGCTTACGCTACCCTAACGCGTCGCTCGCGTAGAACGCGTCTGGAACGCCTAACATCGTGACCACAAGGTATAACCTCGGAAGGTTATAGCTATGGTCACCTAATGTGTTTGGTCAGGTCCTAATGACCGACCAAATGGGTCGGGTTCGAAAGCATAAGCGATGGTTTAGATCGCTTACCTTACGACCCTATATAAGCACTAAACTAAAAGTGACGAGCTAAGCATGTTAGAACATGCTTAACTAAGTTTAGAAACAGGTTTGACATCAAAACAAACGGCTTTGATGCCCACGAGTAGTTTGGTTACAAAACATGCAAGAATGCACATTTTGGCCGAAACTACGACTCGTCACTGAGCCTAGATAACGTGGTGATCAGTAGGGATGGTCACTATGGACCATAACCATCGTGATCACGCTCACGTTATGAAGTTCCATGAACTTCGCATCGACCATAGGCTGGTCAATGCAGAAAGTCAACAAAACGTTGACTTTCGGACTCGAAAAGCGAATAAAAGAGCGAAATAAGACTTACGGAGGGTCCCCGAGTGCTAATCAAGATCCAATAGTTCAGGTATGAAGCAAAAGCATCAACTTAGAGCATTTAGATCTGATTTGTGGGTTTTTACACAAAAGGGGGGGGTATTTATAGGAAAAGTGGAACCGTTAGGATCGTTTTATCGAATAACGTGCTTTGATCTCGTGCGTACATGTGTCCAGGGGTTAGATTCAGTGTACTTGACCCTTGGCCCTTCATTTGGGTGAAAAGGCATCGCCCTTTGATCGAACGAAAGGCCAGATTCTGCATTAAATGCAGAATCTGCTGTCAGACATGTTCACGCGGCCCGCGTGAAAGTGGGTGCAGGTCTTACGCGGGTCGCCTAGCCCCGTCTGATCTGCACCACTTGCAGAATTTACGTATTCAGCCCCTGTTGCGTTTTTAAGCTATTTCCAGCCCCTTTAAGACCTGTAAAGTCACCTTTAAGGCCCAAAAATGATGCCTAAACATTGTGGACATGAAACATGCCCAAAAATATGTCGGATGTCGGTTCGTTTGGCCGTACGATCGCGATGTTCGCTTAATTACGACGGAATGCGCATAAGCGTGAAAGACGATCCAAATGACGCGACGAATGGATTTTTCTCATGCCAACCATTAAGGCATAATATAAGGATGTTTACATAAATTTTTGGATGTCCGGATGTATTCAGAACGTAAGTTATGCGCGAAAGTGCAAACTTATGCACTTTTTGACACTTTTAGTCCCTGAATGATCCAAAAGTTTATTTTAGCATACCAAACCCCTCAAAGCCTATTTCTAAGCTATGTAAAGGATATTTATGGTATGTTTAACTTATGGACATGTTCCGGAATGCTCGTTACAGTTCAAATTGGCATACTTTCGCAGTTTGTCAAGTTTAGTCCCTGTAAGCGAATTAACTTGTTTTTGCCATACCAAAGCCTTCAAAACTTATTTCTAAGTTATGTAAAGGTTATTTAAGGTATGTTGAGTATATGTTGATGTTCCGGAGTATTTGTCGCATTAAACTGAGTATGTTTACGCACCAGTTTGCGTATAATGCTCCAGAAAGCGATGTAGAGTTTGAAATTGAACGAAAGTCAAAACACGAAAAATGTAAAACACAATGAAACAAACATTGGGATCAAATAACATTATTTTATTGATAATTGAACTGTTTATGATGATTACAAGCACAAATGTTACAGTCTCCCCTACTTGTGGAAATTTCGTCCCGAAATTTATTTAGAGGAAACTGATTGAAAAAGATGCGGATATTTTGCTTTCATTTGATCTTCACGTTCCCAAGTAAACTCGGGTCCACGCTTAGATTCCCAACGAACCTTGACCAAAGGAATGCGCTTGCGTTTAAGCCACTTGACTTCACGTTCCATGATTTCTACCGGTTTCTCAACAAACTTCAGTGTTTTATCAACACGAATTTCGTCAAGCGGTATGTGGAGGTTTTCATCAGCTAAACACCTCTTGAGATTGGACACGTGAAAGGTTGGATGAACATTTCCAAGTTCAGGAGGTAACTCAAGTCTGTAGGCTACCTTACCGATTCTTTCGACGATCTTGAATGGTCCAACATATCTAGGCGCAAGTTTTCCTTTCTTTCCAAATCTGATCACACCTTTCCAAGGTGAGACCTTAAGTAATACACGATCACCGACTTGAAAATCCAAGGGTTTGCGTTTTAGGTCCGCGTAACTCTTTTGACGGCTTCTAGCTGTCTGAAGGTTATCACGAACTTTCTTTACCTTTTCTGTTGTCTCTAAAATGAGGGCAGGTCCAGTAAGCTGAGCCTCACCAATCTCATTCCAGCAGACTGGTGAACGACATTTTCGACCATAGAGAGCCTCGAAAGGAGCCATGTTGATGCTGGAGTGATAACTGTTGTTGTAGGAGAATTCAATCAATGGAAGATGTGAATCCCAACTACCACCAAAGTCTATCACACAAGCTCTAAGCATATCCTCCAGTGTCTGGATTGTTCTTTCAGATTGACCATCCGTTTGCGGATGATAAGCTGTGCTCAGATTAAGTTGGGACCCCATAGCAGATTGCATGGTTCTCCAAAAATGAGAAGTGAAACGAGCATCTCTGTCAGAAATGATGCTCAAAGGAACACCATGTCTAGCTACAATTTCATCTACGTAGATTTGAGCAAGTCTGTCAGCTGAATAATCCTCACGGATTGGCAAGAAATGTGCTGACTTGGTAAGACGATCAACGACTACCCAGATGGCATCGTGACCTTTCTTTGTGCGCGGGAGTTTAGTAATGAGATCCATAGTAATGTTTTCCCATTTCCAATCTGGGATCTCCGGTTGTTCCAATAAACCAGAAGGACGCTGATGTTCTGCCTTAACCTTAAGACAAGTAAGGCATTTAGATACGTATAAGGCAATGTCTTTCTTCATACCAGGCCACCAATACTGAATACGAAGATCCTTATACATCTTATCTGAGCCAGGATGAATGGAATAACGAGACTTATGGGCTTCATCCATAAGCAAGGTACGAAGATCATCTTGGCTTGGGACCCACAAACGGTCCATGAAATAGTACGATCCATTGTCTTTCAGTTCAAGAGCAGGTGTTATGTGATAAGGAAATTCCTTATCCATCAAGCCTTGTGAAAGACAAGCTTGTTGAGCCTGAGAAATACGGGCTTGGATATCGGTTTGAATAACAGATTGGACACGTACACAATGAAGCTTAATACGTTCCTTGCGACTCAATGCATCGGCTACGACATTCGCCTTACCAGGATGGTAGCGAATTTCGCAGTCGTGGTCGTTTAGAAGTTCAACCCAACGTCGTTGTCTCATGTTGAGCTCTTTTTGATTGAAGATATGCTGAAGACTTTTGTGGTCTGTGAAAACCACACATTTTGTACCATACAAGTAGTGTCTCCAGATTTTGAGAGCGAAGACAACTGCACCCAACTCAAGATCATGAGTGGTGTAGTTCTTCTCATGTATCTTCAACTGCCTTGATGCGTATGCTATGACTTTGTTTCTTTGCATCAGGACGCAGCCAAGTCCTAATTTAGATGCGTCGCAATAAACGACGAAATCATCGTTGCCCTCAGGCAATGTTAGGACAGGTGCGTCGCAAAGCTTTTGTTTCAAAGTCTGAAACGCTTCCTCTTGTTTGACTCCCCATTCAAATGGCTTGTTCTTCTGAGTTAGAGCAGTTAGAGGAACTGCAATCTTCGAGAAATTTTCTATGAAGCGGCGGTAATAACCCGCTAGACCAAGAAAAGAACGAACTTCAGTAGGGGTAGTAGGTGTATCCCAATCCTTAATCGCACTGATCTTGGAGGGATCTACATGAATACCTTGTTCGTTGACAATATGTCCTAAGAATTGAACCTCTTTAAGCCAGAATTCACACTTGGAGAATTTGGCGAAAAGTTGTTCTTTCTTTAGGAGTTCCAATGTAAGACGAAGATGTTGCTCATGATCAGCTCGCGTCTTAGAATATATCAAAATGTCGTCAATGAAAACGATGATGAACTTATCTAAATAAGGCTTGCAGACCCTATTCATTAAGTCCATGAAAACAGCAGGAGCATTAGTCAAACCGAATGGCATGACTGTGAACTCATAATGTCCATAACGAGTACGGAACGCTGTCTTGGGAATGTCTTCTTCATGCACACGGAGCTGATGATATCCAGATCGTAGATCAATCTTTGAAAAGTATGAAGCACCTTGCAATTGATCAAAGAGATCATCAATGCGAGGTAGGGGATATCGATTCTTGATGGTAAGTTTGTTAAGCTCACGATAATCGATACACATCCTAAAAGATCCATCCTTCTTCTTTACAAAGAGAACGGGAGCACCCCAGGGTGAAAAGCTAGGACGGATAAAACCTTTGTCGGAGAGTTCCTGCAGCTGTTTAGATAATTCTTGCATCTCTGACGGTGCAAGACGGTATGGAGCTCTGGCAACGGGATTTGCACCAGGTACGAGATCAATACGGAACTCGACTTGGCGTGCTGGAGGTAGACCAGGTAAGTCTTCAGGGAATACTTCGGAATAATCCCGAACGACAGGAATATCTGAAATAGACTTACCCTTGCCTTTATCTGCTGTAACATGCGCTAAGAAAGCCACATAGTGCTTTCGCAGATACTTCTGTGCTTTAAAACAAGACATGAGTTTGAGACCACCGGCAGGCTTCTCGCCACGAACTTGTAGGATCTCGCCTGTCGACAGCGGTATACGAACAACCTTCTCAGAACAAACTATCTCTGCGCGATGCTTGGATAACCAATCCATTCCCACAATAACATCGAAGCTTCCAAGTTGCATTGGCGTGAGGTCAATAGGAAAAATGTGGTCGTTAAGGTTTAACTGGCAGTTGCGTAGAACAGAATTAAGAACAATGGGTTCACCACTGGCAACCTCTACTGTCAAAGGTTTACCTAGTTTCGTTCTAGACACGTGAAGCATTGTCTCAAAAGACAATGTCACAAAGCTCTTGTCGGCACCCGAATCAAAAAGAACAGATGCTGGCTGATTATTAATAAAGAACGTACCGTTCACCACCTCGTTGTCTGCTTGGGCTTCTTGTGCATTCATGTTAAAGACTCGACCTCGAGCTGGTGCCGGATTCTGGTTTGCATTCTGGTTCTGGTTGACTAGTCTTGGACACCGATTTCTGTAGTGGGTCAGATCCCCACAATTATAACATGCACCTGGTGGGTAGTTTGGTCGTGCAGCCTGACCCTGTTGTTGAGCAGCCTGTTGAGCAGGGTTCTGGACTGCGTGATTCTGAGCAAACCGACAAACATCGGCAAGATGACCCGATTTCCCACAGTTAGTACAGAAACGGCACTGATATTGTGGCTGGTGGTGACTGTTGCATCGATTGCACAAAGGTGCACTTCCTGAGTAGGGTTTCTTTGCTGGAGGCTGGTTGGGAGCTGCCTGGTTTGCTTGGGCAGTCACAGCAAAATTTTGGGAAGCCTTACGCTTCCTTGACCCCCTTGAGGAACCAGAGTCCTTTCCCTTCTTGTTCTGACCTTTCTTACTATCCTCTTTGTCAGCCGACTGCTTCTTGCCCTTGTCACCCTTCCTGTGTAGTTTATTCTTTCGGATCTGCGACTCAGTCAGTGTCGCTGATAACTCGATTGCCTGACGGAGTGTGGTAGGGTTGCTACCAGTAAGAATGTCTTGTACTGAGTCAGGTAGGCCGTCGATGTATCTTTCGATAGCCTTGTCGAGTGGGGTAACCATAGTTGGGCAAAGAAGACTCAACTCCTCAAACCTGTCTGTATAAGCCCTGTGCTCACCACTATCTTGCTTCAAAACATCAAACTCTTTCTCCAACGCTCGTTGCTCATGACGAGGACAAAACTCCCTCATCATAAGAGCTCTCAGTTGAGCCCATGTTTGAGCTAGAGCAACTTCTGCACCTTGATCTCTCATAACCCCATTCCACCATGTAAGAGCCCTCTTCTGAAACACGCTCGAAGAAAACTCGACCTTGCGATTATCCGGACACTGCACATGGCGAAAAGTGTTCTCGATGCTCTCGAACCACTGAAGAAGCCCAGTTGCTCCTTCAGAACCACTAAACTTGAGTGGCTTAGCCTGGTTAAAATCCTTGTATTTGCATGTACCATTGTTGTTGTTGGCCTGGTTCCATTGAGCAAAGAGATTCGGAAATTGAGCAGCCATCTGCTGCGCAATGATCTCCGCCAGCTCGGCAGTAGCTATCTGGTTGTCGCGTCGAGGAGGCATTCTAGAAGAGAAAAACATGAAATGAAACGAGTGAGATGACTGGATGAAGAGAATGAGATGAAGCAAAAGCAATCAAAAGCAAAGATGGCGGTTATGCATCGCAAAGCAAATAAGCGACGTGAAATGTCTAGTCAAAGTAAATGGGTCAGGATTAGTGTATCGCGAAGACATGCTCGCCTATAAGTGAACACTCACCCCAAGAGTTCCCAGGTAAGAGTGACTGGTCCGATTATGTGGATTTGTACGAACACTCTAGCCTTAGACAGAAAACCCAGGGTACAGGCATTCACTCTTCCAGTTCGCACGTGTTCACACTATTAACCCAAAACTTTGACGGGATTTTTTTTTGAAATCTAAAGAGGTTCAAAACCATATAACAGAGGGTTCAAAACCTTATAACAGAGGGTTCAAAACCTTATAATAGAGGGTTCAAAACCTAGTAATCAATCATCCTAGAACAGATGATTAATTTTCAAAGCGGATTCGGAACCGAAGTTCCCGTTGTGGTTATCACCTAAGGATAGGTGATGTGCATGTTTTAAACTCTAAACACAAGATAACTTGTGTTAGGGTCCTAGAAAGTTATAGTCTAGGTCAAAGCATTACTAATAACCTAATTCCCTATAACCATTGGCTCTGATACCAACTCTTCTGTCACACCCCGGCCGCGTATAACAAGCAACCGCGGCGGAAACGCCGGGGAGTGTCGTGGACAGAATTAAATTGTTTCATAACCATGGCATACAAGTTGTATTTTATTTATAAACAAAGGTGTTACATTGTCTTGGAAAGAGAGTACAGATATTCAAAACATAATTAAGCTAGTTCAAACTTCATTTTTAGGCTCTAAGGCACAGGTCCGCCCTAGAATCATGATCATCGTCCTATGGAATAGCTCCTGAAAACACATGTGAAAGTAGGTACGTCAGCATAAAAATGCCTGTGAGATACATAGGTTTTGTGAAAATGGGGTTCATGACTAGAGTTTTAAAGAATGTTTAATAACAGTCAGTCATGAACCTTGTAATTTGTTTTGCTTTGTAAATCATTCGAAAAACGATAACATCAAACGATATGTATAGATAAGTGCAAGGTTAAACGAATAACCAAGTAAAACGAGTTGAATAAGATAAGTTGTTTGTGAAAATAATGTCTTGTGAAGAAAATGTTATTTATGTAAAATGTAATGTGTCTAAACTGAAATGACTTAGATAACGCCACAATATGTAACATTATACAAACATTTATATATAGGAAGTACCAGCGGCGTATCCACCATGTTTGTATCATATTACATATGCCACGTTACTTAAATCATTTACCCAAACCAATCCACCATGTAAATTGTTCATGTGTAAACCAAATGTCAAGTGTTATTGTAAACCATGTCAAATGTTTATGTTCAAATGCAAACCACCAAATGTGTATGTCAATGTCGACGTGTTTATGTTCAATGTAAATCATGTAATGTGCATCCCAAAATGTATCATGTATGGTAAGCGAAATGTATCAACTTAAACCATATGCACAAAACAAGTCGTTGAAGTAAAACGTGGTTTAAATCAACGTTATGTTCTGCGGAAAATGCATGCTCTATTGATATTAACATTTATGTGGTATTGTAAACTATGCATACATCCAAGCCTTGAGACTGCGGCGATAAACCCTTAAACAAATTAAAGGTTTATCTAAGTTATGTATATCGAATTCGGTCATTCCTTCCAGTCCTATCAAACCCAGGACTTCAGGAATGGGAGTTGTCAATTCCTATGGTACCACTACCTACTAACGAACGGCGTAGCTAGTGTTAATGAATGTATTGTCCCATGTTAAACAAACCAAATGTCATAACAAAATGAAGGCATGTGATGTAAACAATTGTACTAAGTATGCTAAGTAAACATACGAAGCAGAAATGCTCATGTAAATCAATGTGCCCATATGCTGAGTAGACATATGCAGCAGAAATGTTTATGTAAATCAATGTGTCCATATGCTGAGTAAACATATGCAACAGAAATGTTCATGTAAATCAATGTGCCCATATGCTGAGTAAACATATGCAGCAGAAATGTTTATGTAAATCAATGTGTCCATATGCTGAGTAAGCATATGCAACAGAACTGTAATGTAAATCAATGTACTAAGTACGCACACAATGGGCATACATAGCAGGAAATGTAATGAAATCGTGTACTATAATGTACTAACAACATAGCAGGCATATGATGTGAAAACATGGAAAGCAGGAATGTAACAGATAGGCACATGTCTTTCACCCCAAAACAGTTTGGAAAACAGTAAATGATGGGGTTCTATGTACTCACCTGAGATTGCTTTGGAGTTCTTGTGTAATAACCAGATAATGCTAGAGGTCACGGGATATCAAACGGCACCTAATAGGTAGCTATGTTAATATACCGGACCAAATCGGAAGGATCGGATAGTACGCGGGTTCGTAAACCAAACGAGTATGGAGATTCGTGTAATATGGTTTAACAAAGCCTACATACTAAAATGAAACTTAACCTAAGTGCTTACGGTCCATCACGACCCGTTTAGGTAGCTTACGCTACCCTAACGCGTCGCTCGCGTAGAACGCGTCTGGAACGCCTAACATCGTGACCACAAGGTATAACCTCGGAAGGTTATAGCTATGGTCACCTAATGTGTTTGGTCAGGTCCTAATGACCGACCAAATGGGTCGGGTTCGAAAGCATAAGCGATGGTTTAGATCGCTTACCTTACGACCCTATATAAGCACTAAACTAAAAGTGACGAGCTAAGCATGTTAGAACATGCTTAACTAAGTTTAGAAACAGGTTTGACATCAAAATAAACGGCTTTGATGCCCACGAGTAGTTTGGTTACAAAACATGCAAGAATGCACATTTTGGCCGAAACTACGACTCGTCACTGAGCCTAGATAACGTGGTGATCAGTAGGGATGGTCACTATGGACCATAACCATCGTGATCACGCTCACGTTATGAAGTTCCATGAACTTCGCATCGACCATAGGCTGGTCAATGCAGAAAGTCAACAAAACGTTGACTTTCGGACTCGAAAAGCGAATAAAAGAGCGAAATAAGACTTACGGAGGGTCCCCGAGTGCTAATCAAGATCCAATAGTTCAGGTATGAAGCAAAAGCATCAACTTAGAGCATTTAGATCTGATTTGTGGGTTTTTACACAAAAGGGGGGGGGGTATTTATAGGAAAAGTGGAACCGTTAGGATCGTTTTATCGAATAACGTGCTTTGATCTCGTGCGTACATGTGTCCAGGGGTTAGATTCAGTGTACTTGACCCTTGGCCCTTCATTTGGGTGAAAAGGCATCGCCCTTTGATCGAACGAAAGGCCAGATTCTGCATTAAATGCAGAATCTGCTGTCAGACATGTTCACGCGGCCCGCGTGAAAGTGGGTGCAGGTCTTACGCGGGTCGCCTAGCCCCGTCTGATCTGCACCACTTGCAGAATTTACGTATTCAGCCCCTGTTGCGTTTTTAAGCTATTTCCAGCCCCTTTAAGACCTGTAAAGTCACCTTTAAGGCCCAAAAATGATGCCTAAACATTGTGGACATGAAACATGCCCAAAAATATGTCGGATGTCGGTTCGTTTGGCCGTACGATCGCGATGTTCGCTTAATTACGACGGAATGCGCATAAGCGTGAAAGACGATCCAAATGACGCGACGAATGGATTTTTCTCATGCCAACCATTAAGGCATAATATAAGGATGTTTACATAAATTTTTGGATGTCCGGATGTATTCAGAACGTAAGTTATGCGCGAAAGTGCAAACTTATGCACTTTTTGACACTTTTAGTCCCTGAATGATCCAAAAGTTTATTTTAGCATACCAAACCCCTCAAAGCCTATTTCTAAGCTATGTAAAGGATATTTATGGTATGTTTAACTTATGGACATGTTCCGGAATGCTCGTTACAGTTCAAATTGGCATACTTTCGCAGTTTGTCAAGTTTAGTCCCTGTAAGCGAATTAACTTGTTTTTGCCATACCAAAGCCTTCAAAACTTATTTCTAAGTTATGTAAAGGTTATTTAAGGTATGTTGAGTATATGTTGATGTTCCGGAGTATTTGTCGCATTAAACTGAGTATGTTTACGCACCAGTTTGCGTATAATGCTCCAGAAAGCGATGTAGAGTTTGAAATTGAACGAAAGTCAAAACACGAAAAATGTAAAACACAATGAAACAAACATTGGGATCAAATAACATTATTTTATTGATAATTGAACTGTTTATGATGATTACAAGCACAAATGTTACACATGGTAACCAAACAAGACATGGAATGGCAATGATCCATTACATTCCCTCGTCCATTCCATTACCTCGTCCATCCCATTCCTTCGTCCATTCCATTACCTCATACTAAACAGACCCTTAGTGATTCTTGACGAGGGGGTAGCTGGTGCACGCTGAATGGATCCACGTATCCCGACGACTATCCTTGTTGTCTGGTCTGTCATCAGCAACTAAGTGGAGATCGTGGAGCAGTGGTCGGCGCATGCTGATTGATGCCACGTATGCGTCCTTGTGTACCTTTTTGTCTCTTGTAAGATTGCCCATCGTGCAGCACGATCAAGTACAGCCTGTTTACCGTTTATTAGCCCGCTGCTTTACCATCTGTATTTTTTGTACTTCTCTGATGTTTACCTGCGCTTCTTACGTCTACGCGACTCCAGGCATAATCTGAGCAATCGGTGCAAGGGTAAAGGAAGACATATCCTTTGCCACAGGAGCTAAGTGTCGAAACTGATCTTGTCTTGGTCTTGACCTCGCGCGCGACTTGGAACACATCTGTTTAGCCGGCGTGAGGTCGGGGAATTTAGCTATTTAGTTTAGTTTGGGTATCGTCTCGCGCGCGACCTGAGGTTGACTTGTATGGTCGGCGCAGGATTGAGGATCATACGCCTTCAAGTCCCCCAGTCCAATGCTGCTTCCATGCACGAGGCAAATGGTTGGAGCTCTGGACTAGAAAAATAAAAAGTAAGTGTATGCACTTGCTATGGTGTTCAGGAAGGTATATTATGTGCTAAAAAAGCTGGCGCGCGTGTTTGTGTCACAACCTACGCGCGCAGCTATTTTTCTTGCTTCTGAAGTTATCTTGTTCATTTGCGCGGGAAAAATCTTGAAATTTGAAAAAGCAAGTTCTAACAAGTTAGTGCAAGTTGGTGGCGAAAGCGAATGTTGAGGTGACCGCTGACACAATGACGATCATGTTGTCACTGTGTCAGGAGCGCTGTTTCGTTTGGTGTCAGGAGAGTGAGGCCCACGCGCGCGTGGTAACTGTCACTCCGGGTTTCCTGCCTGATATGTCAACCTGTGGTTGGACACGCACTACGGTTGGTTCGGCATGGTTACCCATCGCAATTAATGCGATGGGCATAAATAGATGAAGTGGCAACGGCAGAAGATACTTTTTCTTCGAATTTCCTCTCGTTTCCTCTTCAAATCTTCAAATCTCCAAGAGTTCTTTGAAGATCTTCAAGTTTCTGCAGATTATCTTCCAGTTCTTCATCTGTTCTTTTAACTACTGATATGTCAAAAGGCGACGACGTCGTGGTAGTGGAAGAGGCTGGTGGTGCAATGCCACCATTAAAGTGGGAGGAAGGGTTGTTTGAACAAGAGGTCCGGGGCCACCAGTTCACCGTCGCATGGGACGCCCAGTACCCTGCTCAGGGACAGACTACCGCCATTGCACCGCCGGGGTACACTCCCTTTTTGCTGATTTCTTTGGGGAAGGTGTAAGTCTAGGAACAATCAATTGGATATCACAAGCACAATTCTAAGTGGGGAATAACAAAGAATGGTGTAGAACAAGTAGAAGAAAGTCGATTGTATTAAGTAATTGCACACAATCTCAATGATTGTCTGGTACAATTTCGTATAAGCACAAAGCACAATCAACAACCATTAAAGACTTATGTGCACCCTATTTATACTACATAGGGGCGACCTAATACAACTGGGCCAAGCCCAACTCGCATACTAAAGACATAACCAAACAAACCCAATTACTCTATCTAACCAATCCATAACTAACGCATGCAAGACAAATGTAAACCTACTAGTACATGTCCTTACAATATCCTCGTAGGTTTATGTTGTCTTAGCAATTTGAGCTTCACTTGCGTCTCTTCTTATGTTGTTGAACATTTGGAAGTTTTGTTCCAAGGTAAGGACCAAACAACTATGTCTCTACTCTCGATCTCTGTCCAGACCACAGCTTGTGTCACACCCCGAAATATCAGAGCTGGCGTGACTGGACCGGTATCTTCATTGCTCAGCGGAAGCAAAAGGCTAAGACTTCTAAACAGTGAACGCCTGCTAGGTACTCGAATTTCCATGGGTTCGCCTATTCCAACCGTTCCTTAGTTTTAAAAATGCAACCTGAGAAAGAACATGCGAAAAAAATCAACATAAAGTTGAGCGAGTTCATAGTTTGCTTTGAAAAGATTTAAAATAAATCTTTTTGATAACCGGTTTTAAAGTTGTTGAGAAAATATAGTAAAATTATTTTCTTGGCATGATATATGAAAAACTGTGAGTCTAGCCCACAATAGTCTTTGTGCATTGCACGAGAGAGAATGGGCAGAGCCCAAACGAACCTTTGTAAGCAGGATCAGCGCGTCCTCTTACTTAGGTATAATTTGAAAAACGTCACCAAAGTTTGTAAATCCATGTATTTGTGAGTTTACATCAAATGAATCTTAAAAACATTTGAAAGTTCAGTTTATAAGTAGGTATGTAATGCGTCTATGAACATGTTGATCATTAATGTGTAGCTAAGACATTAATATGTGTGCCGACATAGGAAGCACTCAACCCGGTAGACGATTTAAGTGTCGATTCACTTCGACAGGGACACAAAAGCACTCTAAGTGGCCGCACAAGGACCGTGAGTGGGGCTCGCCCGTATCCGATAGAACTACCCCCTATTCCGTGGTCCTTAAAAGGATTAATGGTGCCTAAGTTAGCGCCTATTCGCACGTGATCCAAGAGTTCATTCCATAGCTTAATCATACCATAGTTAATATGTATTTCAAAAGAAAAAGGGGGACATAAACCCATTGGGTTGTCTCGTTGTTCGTACGCAGAACAACCCAGTCCCGTTGTAGTAACTAGGACATTCCTGTCACTAGTCATGAAAATCATGCACGTTTGCGAAAATACGTGTTTGTTATGTAAAACCGGTATGTTTAGTATAAACCTTTCGTAAACCTTTCAAGTTCGTTGAAATTCATTTGCAACATGGTTTATAAATATGTGTTTTCCTTCATTAAAATAGTGGTTGCTTTTGCAAAAACTTGCATGTCTTTCCACCCCCGAAAACATTTATAAAAATGTAAAACCGTAAAAAAGTGGGGGTTATGAACTCACCTTGACATTCCTGTGCAAAGCTAGCTTAGCGTGATTCCGTGATGTCATTCCAATAATGTCAACTCGCTAGCGTGCAACTAAAGCATTCCTAATCACGGAATAACTATAAGTTTCTAATTAAACGTAGCTAAACTACGTGTCCGAGCTCTACCGAATCGTTAACTACACGATTCTAGTATAGTGTTACCGTCTTGGTTTTGAAATAACCAATTTATGGTTATTTGATCCCATTTAAGCGGGACCAAGTCTCGAGATTGACTTAGTTTTTGAGTGATTTAGAATATATATATATATATTTATATATATAAATATAAATATGTTTACAAAGTCGTGTTAGTTGTCGCAAATAGAAATACGTATACGGATAAGGGTGCGTCTTGTTGTGTCGTATATGATACGGTAAATACCATTGTAGTTTTCGTAGGATGGAAATAAATAAATATATACATATATATCTATTCGAAAACTTGACATTGAAACGAATATAATCGACTATACTCATTTTATAAAAATATATTCATATTCTAGACGATCGAAATAAATATAAATAATTATATTTATTTTATATGATATTCGAATACTAAACGTTTGAAATATATATGAATTCCGAATTCCGTCGATTGAAATAAATATAAAACGTTATATATATATATTTTTATAAAAGCATATGAATTAACGAACTTTGAAATAAATATAAACAATTATATTTATTTTATGAAAATTATGCAAATAACGACGTTTCAAATAAATATAGATAATTATATTTGGTTTATAAAAGTTTTCGAGTCATCGTTGACTAGTAAACCGTTCTTGTCCAGGTATTATAAATTCACTTCCTACGTGATAAAACGTCGCCAAAAGAAAGATACTTCTATATTTATTTTTATAAGAAAGCTTGGATTTCAACTAGTGTCGTTTTTAAGCTTTAAATACGTTTTGGAATTCGGATTTTTACGAAAAATCGGACAGAGTTTCCTCTGTTTTTGGAATAGCCCGACAACTCAAGTTGTCATTATTTTCAAAATCCAATCAGTAAATCAATCATAATGATATATATCTTCTCGTAAAGTTGTCGTGTACTAACTAAATATGTAAACTTGTATTCGAACTAGTCACGATTCTACGGTTCGAGCTCGGTTCGCGTAAACTAGCGTATATATATGAAAGTTCAACGCGTTGTTAAACTTTACCGGGTCATGCATGGATTGAGTTTGACCCGACAGTTGACCTTCTTTGACCAGTTTGACCAGCGTTGACTTGTCGACTCGAAACCCGCACTTGAATCTGACCGAGTTGCACCATATCAAGATCCGAGACACAAATTTGAACTCGAACAATTCTGTTGACTGGCTTGACTGTGTTGACCCGAGTTGACTCGGGTTTGACCGAGTTGACTCGGTTTTACCGAGTTAACCCGGTAACTTGAATCGAGCCTGAACCGGAAGCGTTCTGATGTTAACGACCGTTTACCGAACCCGAGCCAAACTAACTTGTACCAAATCTGACCCAAAACATAGGCAGCCATAATCATCACCACCACCTGGTGTCTCCGGCCGGCCAGTGCCGCCGCTGGACCACCGTCGTCGTCGTTAACTCAGGTGTCAACCCCCAGCCGCCGTTATTCGTCATTACCGGAAAACAAAAGAAAAAGAATTAAGAAAGAAAAAAAAACTAACAACCTGCCGATCTGAATTAGAGATTAGTGGAGGTGTTTTTACCGGAACAGTTCGTCGATCTTCATCATCGGAAACCATAATCATCAGTCATCGTCGACAATGGCAGTCGCCGAAGTAAAACGAGGGTGCGGGTGTGGTGTGACGTCGGAAATCAGCGACGGTAACCACCGTCGCCGCCGCTTCAAGCGGCGCAGCCATTGCCAGTCGACGAAGAGACAAGAGAGGGGGTAGCGAGGGGGTGTTGGGTGACGAGTGGGTTACCGGAGAACGGTCGGAGCCGCTGCCTGAGTTCGTCGACTGAACCGAAGGAGGAGAGGAGACTGATGATGGTCTTGAGTGGGTGTCAGCTAGGGTTTTAGATGTAGAAGATAGGGAGATCTAGTGGTGTGCTCTGATTTGAGTTTTCAAATGGGAATCAGATGTATCACTACACTTATATAACTAGGGTTTCTCTAATGGGCTTGGGCTTGGGCCCAAGGCCCACAAACCCAATCCCGTGTTTTAAGTGGCCCAAATCGTTTTTAGAGCCCGTCTTCGCAACCGCGTGTCACAAATTGTCGTAGGATAGTGTTTTAGGGTCAAATGCCCTTAAATTTACGTTGTAAGTCGTTAATAGACGCGTTCGTTCGATTAGTCGCGTAAAATGCAAAATTTGTCGATCCTAAATCCGTTTCTCGCTCCGTTTTCAACTACGGATAATAAAATTTGAAAACGAAGCGAAATATATCATAATATATTAATATCGGGACATAACTCGGGTCCGGTGCTTCTGTTTCGTCGTTGATTGCCGGTGTGTTACTGTTTCCGTGTTTTTCGTTCACGTTTGCGTGTTGTGTCGCTCGAAAGCATAATATTTTCACAAAACCACATTCATAAGTATAAGTTATACGTATAAACTTTGTATTTGTCGGCATGGTTAGTATTTTGTACGGTATCAGTCCGTTACCGCTCCTCGTTCCGCAGTTTTTCCGATAATCACCATACGCGCATTGTAACATCGGATAAGCGTTCCTATGAATTCCAAAGGCCTAATTAAGTTAATTCGTGCCTTAAACAGTATTTATTATCGCCTTAGACATTTTCTAATCGCGTAATTAGAAGCCATTAATTACCGGTTGTCACATTCTCCCCCTGTTGCAGAAATTTCGTCCTCGAAATTTAGTCTATGTTATATCCTCAAAGTTGTGTCGTTTCGCAGGTAAGTCCGAAAAATACCAAGGTGAATGGCTGCGTAATTGAATAAAGACTTATTCAGATTACGTGAGTGTAAAGACAATCTGCATCAATAAAAACCCAACGATCCAACTGAGTTTGTTCCAGAAATCAATATCAAGTGAACGAAGCGTAGTGATACTATCACCAATGTGGTCAAGTTTACAGGGTTCAACAAAAGAGGAATTTCGACGAATAGAATTCCAAATGAACGTTCACAATATGTAGATCAACTTTTGAAACAATAGAATTCACTACCAACGAAAACTTTCGTTGGTTGTTGTTTGACTGAAACTCGAATTTAACAGCTCGAATAAATAGAATCATAAAAATGATTTGTCAACTATCGAACCATTAAATGAATAAAATCAACATGTTGACATTATTGAGTTGCAAGGATACACCGAAATGAAATACAACCGAACATGGTGTATCATCGTCTTAATACATAGTTGCATTAAGACCGTTTAAATGATGAGTCAAACGAAAAGCATATATAGTTCGCATGAGGCGGATGATCGTGATTAGCACAAGCTACAAGTTTATACCAACACCACAAGGTGTCGTAGTGATCGAAATAATTCAATAATCGTGGTGACTGAACAAGTATCACCGTGTTTTGCATGAAACGCTCGATCATGTTTAGCCCAAGCTACAAGTTTATACCAACACCACAAGGTGTCGTAGTGATCGAAATAATTCAATAATAGTGGTGACTGAACAACACCGTGTTTTGAAATCAACTGAAGGTTCAACGGAGTAAATCTGAATGTTGGTTTAAAAAAAATCTCATAGGATTTTCGATTGGAAATGGAACAAATAAATGATGTTTTCGAGCAAAGATGAAAAGCAATGAATATCACAAAATGTTCGATCGATGCTGAAAGGACTGATAAGAGGTACACTGGAATATGACATGAATTTTGTCTACCATTATCTTAACACACGATTGTGTTAAAATTGCATTAATATGATAAACCAACAAAGCGGATTTAATATCAACAAACAAATAAATAAATAATTAAATCCATACATGATGTGAGCAACAAGATTAGCGCAAGCTTCAAACTTGTGAAAAATAAACGCCACCACAAGGTGATCGTGATCAAAGAAACGATTCAATGAAGCCGAAGACCAAACAAGCATGTTATGGTTCAAAGCAAATGAAGTGCTTGTTAGGATTATTTCGAATATGATGGCCTCAATCCATCATATGGAATCTTGAATCGAATATATATTACGAGCAAGTTCAAACAATTGAACTTGGTTGAAACATAATCCAACAGTGAATTCACGTATCAATAAGAAAGTTTCGACATGGCCCGAATAAAAAAACCATGTATGCCACTTAAAAGAAAATGAGTTTTCCAAGAAATCCGTTGACTCG
This sequence comes from Helianthus annuus, assembly GCF_002127325.2. NCBI lineage: Eukaryota > Viridiplantae > Streptophyta > Magnoliopsida > Asterales > Asteraceae > Helianthus > Helianthus annuus. The sequence continues at coordinate 126,849,904 of NC_035436.2, forward strand.
ATACCAAGGAGTCAACATTTTGCAATAATACGGGTCGTCTAGAATACATTGCAAAGATTTAGTATAGCGAAATAATATATGAGATGTTGAAAAAAAAAAACAATCATTCGAAGTGAAACCACATGCGTAACAAACAATGCATGTGTAACATATGACTTTGTCAAGAAATAAGCAAATGAGTGTTCGCTATCATGAAAAAAAAAATCTTCGTGATGCAATGACCATTAGGGGGGGAGTAGAAATGTGAAAATCTACTCATTATATGCAAAAGTCAAAATTTCAACAAAATGGATTTAAGGACTTTACCTGAAATATCGTGAGATAGCCGGTTGTTAGGTGACAACCATGGAATGTCGAACATAGTGTATTCGCCATTAATGAAGGAGGGGGAATGCGAAGACATGTGACTTCCTTTGCAGCGCCAACAATTGTGAGTCTCTTCAGACTAAGTATCGACTGTTGTGAAATCTTGTGAAATCTTCTTCCACTGACGAGATTAGCATCGTTGTTGTCGTGCCCAATCATGTTTTCCAAAGGCCTTGCCTCAAAATTCGTGTGTGATATACTTCGACGTCCACTGACGTATAGTTTAAGTTTCATGTATACCTGTTCACTAGCATTTCGTTCTGCGTAGAATATGATGTGCTCCGACATCCGTTGATGTATAATTTGAGTTTCATGTATACTCGTGCGCACTAGCATTTCGTTCCGCGTAGGTTACCTGCTCTGGTAAGTAAGATAGCATAGACGACATAATATAATGGCGTTAGCGCGAGTTAATAATCACAGTTCCTGCGTGAGGATCTTTAATGAATTTCGTCATAAGTTTTCCAGATGTCCTAAATGCGTGTTATCCATAACTCTCAAAGTTTTGCATAATGTATGAATCTGTTTCGTGAACCATGTATCGGCACAACACTTGTGTATGTTTAAAACCAAAATTGTTGACTCATTGTTCTTGGCAACGGTTGGAACCCATATTCGAGTCTTAGGCATTCTGTACGCGATTAATTCTGGATATCTAAGTCCCCAGAGGATAGTGAGGTTAAAGCCTAGGTATCGCTACAGAAACCTAATTCGCTGAAACCTATAGCTCTGATACCAATCTGTCACACCCCGAAATATCAGAGCTGGCGTGACTGGACCGGCATCTTCATTGCACAGCGGAAGCAAAAGGCTAAGACTTCTAAACAGTGAACGCCTGCTAGGTACTCGAATTTCCATGGGTTCGCCTATTCCAACCGTTCCTTAGTTTTAAAAATGCAACCTGAGAAAGAACATGCGAAAAAAATCAACATAAAGTTGAGCAAGTTCATAGTTTGCTTTGAAAAGATTTAAAATAAATCTTTTTGATAACCGGTTTTAAAGTTGTTGAGAAAATATAGTAAAATTATTTTCTTGGCATGATATATGAAAAACTGTGAGTCTAGCCCACAATAGTCTTTGTGCATTGCACGAGAGAGAATGGGCAGAGCCCAAACGAACCTTTGTAAGCAGGATCAGCGCGTCCTCTTACTTAGGTATAATTTGAAAAACGTCACCAAAGTTTGTAAATCCATGTATTTGTGAGTTTACATCAAATGAATCTTAAAAACATTTGAAAGTTCAGTTTATAAGTAGGTATGTAATGCGTCTATGAACATGTTGATCATTAATGTGTAGCTAAGACATTAATATGTGTGCCGACATAGGAAGCACTCAACCCGGTAGACGATTTAAGTGTCAATTCACTTCGACAGGGACACAAAAGCACTCTAAGTGGCCGCACAAGGACCGTGAGTGGGGCTCGCCCGTACCCGATAGAACTACCCCCTATTCCGTGGTCCTTAAAAGGATTAATGGTGCCTAAGTTAGCGCCTATTCGCACGTGATCCAAGAGTTCATTCCATAGCTTAATCATACCATAGTTAATATGTATTTCAAAAGAAAAAGGGGGACATAAACCCATTGGGTTGTCTCGTTGTTCGTACGCAGAACAACCCAGTCCCGTTGTAGTAACTAGGACATTCCTGTCACTAGTCATGAAAATCATGCACGTTTGCGAAAATACGTGTTTGTTATGTAAAACCGGTATGTTTAGTATAAACCTTTCGTAAACCTTTCAAGTTCGTTGAAATTCATTTGCAACATGGTTTATAAATATGTGTTTTCCTTCATTAAAATAGTGGTTGCTTTTGCAAAAACTTGCATGTCTTTCCACCCCCGAAAACATTTATAAAAATGTAAAACCGTAAAAAAGTGGGGGTTATGAACTCACCTTGACATTCCTGTGCAAAGCTAGCTTAGCGTGATTCCGTGATGTCATTCCAATAATGTCAACTCGCTAGCGTGCAACTAAAGCATTCCTAATCACGGAATAACTATAAGTTTCTAATTAAACGTAGCTAAACTACGTGTCCGAGCTCTACCGAATCGTTAACTACACGATTCTAGTATAGTGTTACCGTCTTGGTTTTGAAATAACCAATTTATGGTTATTTGATCCCATTTAAGCGGGACCAAGTCTCGAGATTGACTTAGTTTTTGAGTGATTTAGAATATATATATATTTATATATATAAATATAAATATGTTTACAAAGTCGTGTTAGTTGTCGCAAATAGAAATACGTATACGGATAAGGGTGCGTCTTGTTGTGTCGTATATGATACGGTAAATACCATTGTAGTTTTCGTAGGATGGAAATAAATAAATATATACATATATATCTATTCGAAAACTTGACATTGAAACGAATATAATCGACTATACTCATTTTATAAAAATATATTCATATTCTAGACGATCGAAATAAATATAAATAATTATATTTATTTTATATGATATTCGAATACTAAACGTTTGAAATATATATGAATTCCGAATTCCGTCGATTGAAATAAATATAAAACGTTATATATATATATTTTTATAAAAGCATATGAATTAACGAACTTTGAAATAAATATAAACAATTATATTTATTTTATGAAAATTATGCAAATAACGACGTTTCAAATAAATATAGATAATTATATTTGGTTTATAAAAGTTTTCGAGTCATCGTTGACTAGTAAACCGTTCTTGTCCAGGTATTATAAATTCACTTCCTACGTGATAAAACGTCGCCAAAAGAAAGATACTTCTATATTTATTTTTATAAGAAAGCTTGGATTTCAACTAGTGTCGTTTTTAAGCTTTAAATACGTTTTGGAATTCGGATTTTTACGAAAAATCGGACAGAGTTTCCTCTGTTTTTGGAATAGCCCGACAACTCAAGTTGTCATTATTTTCAAAATCCAATCAGTAAATCAATCATAATGATATATATCTTCTCGTAAAGTTGTCGTGTACTAACTAAATATGTAAACTTGTATTCGAACTAGTCACGATTCTACGGTTCGAGCTCGGTTCGCGTAAACTAGCGTATATATATGAAAGTTCAACGCGTTGTTAAACTTTACCGGGTCATGCATGGATTGAGTTTGACCCGACAGTTGACCTTCTTTGACCAGTTTGACCAGCGTTGACTTGTCGACTCGAAACCCGCACTTGAATCTGACCGAGTTGCACCATATCAAGATCCGAGACACAAATTTGAACTCGAACAATTCTGTTGACTGGCTTGACTGTGTTGACCCGAGTTGACTCGGGTTTGACCGAGTTGACTCGGTTTTACCGAGTTAACCCGGTAACTTGAATCGAGCCTGAACCGGAAGCGTTCTGATGTTAACGACCGTTTACCGAACCCGAGCCAAACTAACTTGTACCAAATCTGACCCAAAACATAGGCAGCCATAATCATCACCACCACCTGGTGTCTCCGGCCGGCCAGTGTTGCCGCTGGACCACCATCGTCGTCGTCAACTCAGGTGTCAACCCCCAGCCGCCGTTATTCGTCATTACCGGAAAACAAAAGAAAAAGAATTAAGAAAGAAAAAAAAAACTAACAACCTGCCGATCTGAATTAGAGATTAGTGGAGGTGTTTTTACCGGAACAGTTCGTCGATCTTCATCATCGGAAACCATAATCATCAGTCATCGTCAACAATGGCAGTCGCCGAAGTAAAACGAGGGTGCGGGTGTGGTGTGACGTCGGAAATCAACGACGGTAACCACCGTCGCCGCCGCTTCAGGCGGCGCAGCCATTGCCGGTCGACGAAGAGACAAGAGAGGGGGTAGCGAGGGGGTGTTGGGTGACGAGTGGGTTACCGGAGAACGGTCAGAGCCGCTGCCTGAGTCCGTCGACTGAACCGAAGGAGGAGAGGAGACTGATGATGGTCTTGAGTGGGTGTGAGCTAGGGTTTTAGATGTAGAAGATAGGGAGATCTAGTGGTGTGCTCTGATTTGAGTTTTCAAATGGGAATCAGATGTATCACTACACTTATATAACTAGGGTTTCTCTAATGGGCTTGGGCTTGGGCCCAAGGCCCACAAACCCAATCCCGTGTTTTAAGTGGCCCAAATCGTTTTTAGAGCCCGTCTTCGCAACCGCGTGTCACAAATTGTCGTAGGATAGTGTTTTAGGGTCAAATGCCCTTAAATTTACGTTGTAAGTCGTTAATAGACGCGTTCGTTCGATTAGTCGCGTAAGATGCAAAATTTGTCGATCCTAAATCCGTTTCTCGCTCCGTTTTCAACTACGGATAATAAAATTTGAAAACGAAGCGAAATATATCATAATATATTAATATCGGGACATAACTCGGGTCCGGTGCTTCTGTTTCGTCGTTGATTGCCGGTGTGTTACTGTTTCCGTGTTTTTCGTTCACGTTTGCGTGTTGTGTCGCTCGAAAGCATAATATTTTCACAAAACCACATTCATAAGTATAAGTTATACGTATAAACTTTGTATTTGTCGGCATGGTTAGTATTTTGTACGGTATCAGTCCGTTACCGCTCATCGTTCCGCAATTTTTCCGATAATCACCATACGCGCATTGTAACATCGGATAAGCGTTCCTATGAATTCCAAAGGCCTAATTAAGTTAATTCGTGCCTTAAACAGTATTTATTATCGCTTTAGACATTTTCTAATCGCGTAATTAGAAGCCATTAATTACCGGTTGTCACAGCTTGAACAATGATATTTGAGCGATTCCAGCAGTAAATGATTTTGCACAAACTTCGTACTGTGGGTCATTCTGAATTTGCGAACTTCCCAATAACTTGATGTCATTTTCTCCAAACCTCATAAGGTCGCGAACGTCAGCAACTCTATACTCGTCGTGCTCACAAACAATCACAGCCTGAACAGAGATAGGATCATACATCCAGAACTTGAAATCCTTCAGACTATTATCTGGTAGATCTTTGAGCAGTGGAATGGTCTTCGTCTGTTTAGTTGGAGGCCACATTACTGTTTTGAGTGGATGCTTTGTGGAAGGATTGATAATATCTTTGTGCACTTTCACAAAACGACTTCTGCAAGTTCATATCTTTAAAGTTTACCAGCGTTTGTGTTTGCAGCTTGTTGTAAAAGTTCCACCTAATCTTGCAGTTATGATCTCTACAATGAACGTGATATGGATCTCAGCTCAACTCACGTAGATCAACTGTCGTCTACGATTCGAATGCACTTGAGTTATTGTAATATTCCACTTTCTCATTCACTCTCTTCACCAGAAACATCCTTTTCTCATCATTGTATGCCCAGCTTTGAATCCCGGATCTATTGCCATATCAATCAAATCTATCTTTGTCCGTCTTTATTACATATCGATCCGGCAAGTCCTAAAATCCATAATTCTTTTCACTGCCCACATTCCTCATGACAAGCTCCTTTTGTTTTTGCTTCATTCTTTGACTAACAGTTCGAGGAGGGTCATGATTATACTTGTTTATTGCCTCTTTATGCTCCTTATCCATATCCTCCTTTTCAGCTTCAGTATATTCTTTTAGAGGCTCAGCAAACTCCTTTCCAAACTTTCCTTCTAACTTCTGCTTAAGATCCATAACAACCGCTGAAAGTGATCCCGGATTGGTCTCAAGCTCTTGTATTTGCTGATTTTTGTAGGTTATCTCTCCTAACAAGCTGGAAATCTGCACATCTTTAAAGATTTTGTCTTCTTCAAGCGCAGTTATCCTTTTCAACAAAACTCCAACATCAACATCTCCAAATAAATTCTCATTGTCTGGGCTACTGATTGGTTCGTGAACCTTTTCTTGGGCCGGCTCAGCTACTACAACAATCTCTTTCACAACCTGTTGTAACAACGCCGCTGCCCTTAACACATAAGCATCAGAAAGATTGTTACTTGATCCTTCAGCAGTCTTGGGAGCAGGCGTGTACATGACAGCTTTCGGATTGGTCAGAAATTCAATCATCATATCACTCACAGATGTTCCAATAGTACTGACAGGTTGCGGTGCAATAATTACTAGAATGCTCGGTTTTTCGCTTGTGCTTGATACTCCAGTTGTCTCACGACTGATCCTAGGATCTCTTCAGCTCTGTTTCCTAGGATGAAGATCAGCCGTGGGGTCTTCCAATAATGTGTCAGAATCAGCAGAGACGTGTTCAAATGTTTCAGTGTAATGAGGATTCACACTTAACGTTTGATCTTCATTAGTTACATCTGCTGTGAGGCCTTCAGTTTCAATCCCTGTTTCAATTCCACCCACATTCTCATCAGTCTCAGCATCATCCATCAACGTCTCTTCAAACACAATTTCCTTTTCACTCTCTATTCCCGTCAAATCTACATTCTTAATCGGCTCTTCAGTTCTAGGGGGAGCATTAATGATTTGCACATCATGCTCTTCGGCTACAAATGCATTAACCGGTGCACGGACTTGCTCTGCAATGTCAGGAAAAGCACCAAATTTCACTAACAGCTTCCTGTTCTGATATAACAACTGCACATCTGTCCTCACTTGATTAATCATTGAGAAATCCATGTGATTCATCATTTTGGTATCGTATATGCTAACTATTTGTTGCAGCTGAGGATATTTGGCATCCAAGATCATTTGAAGGAACCTCGAAAACTTGAACCAATACTTCTTGTTTGATGTTCGTGTTCGTTCATTTATAAAACAAACGAACGTAAACGAACTTCCCTCCAAACGGTTCATTGAACGTTCAGTTCGTTTACCACCCTACATTTAGGTATGACACTAACACTTAAAAAGCACATATTTAAGTAAGAAGTTAACACTTAGGTAGTGTTTGATATGCAGGAATAAGAGGCGGAATGGAATAAGACATTACGAGGGAATGAAGAAAACGGTGTTTAGTTGATCAATGAAATGGAATAACCCATTACATAAGACATTCTATTCCCTCAAAATCATTTCATCCACCTGTTATGTGTTTTTTCATTCTATCCCCTCTTTCACACTTCATTAACAACACAACAACCCACCACCGTTGCAACCACCCACCACCAATGCTCACTGCCGCCGCCACCCACCCGCAACTGTTGCCACCTACCTCCTGCCACCAACCACCACTGACGGCCAACACCTCCGTCGCTGCCACCAACCACCACCCACCCGCCATTGTTGCCACCCACCACCTCCTCCGCCACCACCAACCACCACGGACGGCCCCACCGCCGCCGCTGCCACCCATTGCAGCCACTGCCACCATCCAAAGTTCACCCACTGTTGCCACCACCACCTATCACCACCCACGATCACCGCCACCGACTACCTTCCACCACCACCACTCACCGCCGATTTTATTCCTTCGTTTTTTTTCTCGCATACCAAACAATAAACGGTAATAATTCATTCCATTCTCACATGGTAACCAAACAAGATATGGAATGGTAATTATCCATTCCATTCACTCGTCTATTCCATTACCTCATACCAAACGGACCTTTAACACCAGGGATGGACCCAACTGAGGGGTTAGGTGGGTGGACACCCCCTTTAAAAAATAGTGTATTTTATAGGCCAAAATTTTGATCGTACCCCTTGAAAGTTTGATTAAAACCCTTATTCACACCCCTAAAAAATAATTTCTGGATCTGCCACTACATAACACTAAAATATGATATTTTATAAGTTTCCTGGAGGAATTTATGAAAATGTTTGGTACTGATATATGTACACCTTAAAAAAAGTTGATCTTTTAATTTACAAATAAATATAATCATAATTGGCCAATAAAAGAAATAATAACCCATAAGATCAGGGGCGGAGGCATAGTGTAAAGAGGGGTTGTACGGACTATGGCCCAACCTCGTCTTCCTAGTGTGATTTTTTTTTCGGTTTTATATAAAAGATATTCCTAAATGAATACGAGGATACCCCTAAAAATAGGATACTTTAATTTATTAAAATTCCAAATTTTTATAAACTCAAACCTTTTACAACTCCAAACTTGTATAATAATTAAGCTCAAATGATAGAGTTAACTCAAATTAAGACTAATATACATGAAAAAGACTCAATTGATAAACTTAGCCCAAGCCCTAAAACAATAAAATATCCTTTTGTGTATGGGCGGCCCAAATTAAAACAAACATAATTGAAAGAGGCTCAATTATTCTTTTCTAAATTGAAGCTTGTGAAGAAGGATTTAAGCAATTAAATAGGCCCGGAATATTTGAATAATGCTATGGTTTGCACTGTAAATTTTTTAGAGGTAACCTCTAATTAATGGGCTAGCTCTATCACTCCATAAGATTAGCTAAGAAGGAGCCTAAAGGGGTTAATAATTTTAATAACCCATAAGATTATGCAAGAAGGGACCCTTTTGGGGTTGTCTCCACCAATTACTCACTTAGCGTCGATGTTCACGGGCTTGAAACCGATAGGAGCGGGTGAGACTGGATCAGACCAGGGAAGTCCAAAAAAGCAAATACAGCCCCAAAAAAAGTAAGAAAAAACAACAAAACATTGATGCAGTCTAGAAACCCATCCAAACAAAACCATGGACCACCCGATCAGCCCAAACTGAATAGGGACCAAAAGTATGTATTGTATAAGCATACTTTTATCACACAATAGAATTCACTATGTTTTTATCTATCTGTTACATAAAATAAAAATTATTATATGCATATAAATAATACATGTTTATACTCGCGAGTCTAGCTAAGCTCAAGATGTTGGAGCTCGTTTAATAATAAGCTTAAATTTAATTTTAAACTCATGTTTTTTAACGGCTAATTCTGCATACCATTTGGATTGAACCTCTTACCCCTTCCTACCCTAAACTCTAACTCACTAACACCATTGGGTTATTCCCTGGTTGATTCAAACCTATTTAAGTTCGGTTTGTTTTGACTGTCAACAAGCCGAACTCGATTAACTCATTAAAGTCAAATCTAACCTTATAAATAAAGCTATTTATTACATAAATCTTAAATTGAAAGGTCGGAGCCAACAATCTTTCTGATTTGACAAAAATCACCCCTTAACTTTTTCAAATATACAAAATTCATTGCTCAAATTTCTAACTTGACAAGAATAACCCTCCTACTTTCACACTTGACAAAAAGGCCCCCATACATTCTAACTTCTCTTTAACCCTCAAACTTTTGACATGTAACCCATTCTACCCCCAAACATTGCTATAATGTCAAAGGTAACTCTCTTAACTTTGAAAATGTCATTTTGATCCCCTGTTTCTAAAGTTTCAAGCTTACCCTAAAACTAATTTCTTAAGTTTCTATTTTTATGGACATGTCGGTATAAAATTCGAGTTCGTCTACGCTTTAGCATAATTTTTGTCTGAAAATGAGCCGGGTCAATTATAAAATGTATTTTATGTATGTTTTGAGTTGGACTACAATTTGACGTAAATTCTGTTTGGAAACAAATCGGGTCAAATGTAATACGATTTGATTCGAGGTATAAATCTGAGTTATCGTACGATTTGACGTAAATTTAGTTCGGAAACGAGTCTGGTTGATTATAGTCTATATGTTATCATTTCGCGTATGGCGCCGTCGCAACGCAAGGCGGGTAAAAGAACTAGTTTCTATGGTTTAAAAAGAGTGCAAATATTTTGTTAAAAGTATCTATAAATTAAAAAATAAAAACTAGTACCGTCCACACACCATGTGAGAATCAACGGAACAGACTGACGTGGCTAGTACTGAAAAGACGGTGCCAACACTCTTTCTGTTGCACTAAAATACGAAACTCCTATTTTAGCCTTTTTCGTATGTGTTTTGAGTTGTAGGGTAATTTTATACCGAGATGTGCTTGTCATCGTCACCATTTTTCTCTAGTATGTTTGATTTCTATTAAGTTGTTTCAAATATATGGAAGTTAATTTTAAGCTTTTCAATTAAGTCTGTGGTACCTTTAAGGTTCAGTTTTGGGATTTTTGGTACTGGTATTTTCGGTTCTGGTACCGGTCGGTACCGAGCTCATCCCTAGTACCTTATCAAGAAGCACCCCAGCCAACAAAATTTACATACTGGATTTATGAATATTTATTTTTCTCAACGCCCCCTCTCTCACACAGAGACGAATCCAGAAATTTTTTCTAAGGGGTTCCTTTTGTTATATTTTCACTAATTCTCACTAATATTTTTCAAATCATACAAGATTTTCACTAATTTTTATGAACTGAGGGGTCCTCAAAAAAACCCCCTAAAACTCCCCTGCCTCACAACCTCACAAGTCACTATTGTTGCCGACAACCTCTTGGTACCTTCAAGGCTTCAACTACTAGCTTCCTAACTTATTCCGTACAATGTAACTTACCATTGTCACCCTTTTACCACCGTTGCAATCACACCATTTGTGTTGTATACCCCCACATCAATATTCGTACCACATCCATCTTTGTAGCACATCCACCATTTCATTCTTCTCTCATAGTTGTCACACATACATCCAACATATATCACTAAAAATTTCCGTCTTTCTTCTTAATCATTTCTATAGTGGTAGATGTTAAACCTTAGGTCGTTTGAACAAACGAACCAAAACACAAACAATTCAATTTAGAATTCTTGTTTTCTATTCATTGAACTAACAAACTTGAAGCTGTGAATAAAAGAGATATATAAAAAAACTTGATGTATCGATCACTATTGTCACCAAGTAAAAAGAGACAAGCTTTTTATTATTCCAAACTAAACTTTGTATCCAATGATTCAAAAAGAAATCTAAACTAACTTAAATACTAAACTAAACAAATCCTATTTTACTACCAATACTATTGAAATTTAAACAGCTCCTAAAATATCTATCCACTATAACTATTTAATAAAATAAATAAAATAAAGATAAATACAAGACTTAAATAATAATAACTAGGGTTAAGACCCGTCCGCGTTGCGGCACGGGTACATCATAAACATTGAATGGATTAGTCCAAACATTATATGATACATTAACCATATGAAAACACACATTTCGATGTATCCAGTACTGAAATCAATGTAACTTGTATAAGCATTGTGATTGGATCAAAAGTAAAGTAAATCAAATTCATATCGAACAATCATAATGTATTATATGTGACCCAACTCATACATAGAAAATGTAACGGGTATGAAGGAAAATATGCACCTGTAATCGAAAAGGATTAATTAGAGCTTTCGAAAAAAAGGGAGAAAAAGAAACCTTAATTGGACTTCACTCGATTCGAAACAAACTTTACGAAACATATATAAAATAAACACGAAAACATATTATATTTGACCTGAATCATTTCCCAAAAAAGTTTACGTCGAAACGTAGAACAACTTGAATTTATACCAAACGTACATTAAAATATGCATGTAAAAATGGTTTCTTTAAACGAAAACGTATTATATTTGACCTGACTCGTTTATTAAAAAAGTTTACGCCGGAGTGTAGAACAAATCATATTTATACATACCCATACATAAAATATGCACGTAAAAAATAGTTTTTAAGTAAAGGAAGTATAGGGGTAAATTGAAACAAAATATTAGTAAAAAATTTAATAGGTTAAAAACGTTCGTAAAACCGTGCCAAGTAGCACCAATGCCACAACGACATCGACTCTCAACATCGTAAAAATAAAATAGATAAAATGGTAAAAATTACACTGAACGAAAAGCAGACTAAAATCGTTGAACCACGCACACCCGTTACAGTGTGTTAATGCGAAGAAATTAACCAGAAACGTAAAACGTAGAAAATAATAACTTAGTCGATCTAGGACCCGCCTGTTGCGGCGAACTTTTCAAAAGGGAAAAAATGGATGCGTTGCGACGGGTCTGTCAAAAATGAAAAAAAATAGAGCAAAAAACGTTGAACCTCACATACACGCTGTGACAACCGTCACTTTTCCGTACATTCCGTACACTAAATGAACAGTGATCTGTGCCTTAATGAACATACATGATCTAGTTTACAAGAGAAATAAGTTTCTGAATTCCATACAAGTGAATTCATGTACGTTTTATACTACAAAATATTGCTTTATGCAAAAACGAGAGCGTTGCGTCAAAAATATTAGTAAACTCACCGGTAAGACACACTGTGTCAACGGAACTGCAGAAAGCAGTCAGACAATAAAATTGGAGCCTAGGTGTAGGTCCAATAACAAGAATACATTAAAACCCAAGAGTACATACAAGGGTTTAATATATATGCTATATGAAAGCAAAAATAAGCACTAAAAAGCACCCGAAACACACTTTAAGAGCAGAACTAATTGCGACAAAACTGCGAAACGAACGTTGATGGCCGCCCGGATAATATTTAATCCCACAAATATTCTATTATGATTAAAATTTTATTTTAATCAGGTTCGTGTTGAAAAATAAATTAAAACGCTTAAAAACGTTATTTTTCAAGTTTAAGCACGTACCGTGTGTTCCTACGCGACACAGTGCTTACACTGCAAAACGCAGACAACACAGAAAACCTAGGAATATTCCAGGAATATGCTAGGAATATGCTAAGAATATTCCAGGAATATGCTAGGAATATGCTAGGAATATTCCACGAATATGCTAGGAATATGCTAAGAATATTCCAGGAATATGCTAGGAATATGCTAGGAATATTCCAAAGAATATGCTAGGAATATGCTAGAAATATTCCAGGAATATGCCAGGAATATGCCAGGAATATGCTAGAAATATTCCAAGAATATGTCAGGAATATGCTAGGAATATTCCAGGAATATGCCAGGAATATGCTAGGAATATGCCATATGGAATGTCTATAAATACCTTGAGATGGCACACTAGACAATTCACCACCCAACACCACAAAACTACTCTCTCCTCTCCCTCAAAAACTTTCGGCCGAACACCCCTTGATCATCCATCATATTTTTCGATTTTGTTCTTCACATTCCAACATCATACAAGTGTCAAGTGTCACGCATAAGAAGGCTTGGTGCACTCGGAGCTCGAAGGACCTCTTTCTCTAGCTTTTATCCACCACATTCGCGTCTAGATACTTCCCTAGCCTCGAGCTAGTGGTATGTTGCTTATGTGACAACCGGTAATTAACGGCTTCTAATTAAGCGATTAACAGATGTTTGAAACAATAATAAATAGTGTTTAAGACGTGGATTAACTTAATTAGGCCTTTGGAGTGGTTAGAAACATCTACTCGACAATTCAGTACGCGTATGACGATCTGAGGAGAAACTGCTGGAATTTAAACGGTAACAAACTGAAACCAAACAAAATACTGACCACACCGACAAATACGAACTTTATGCATATAATATAAACATATGAATGGGATTTTGCGAAAATATTATCCTATCAAACGACGCAAAGCGCAAACGTGAAAAAAAACGCGGAAACGTTAACGCACCGACAATCAACGACAAAACGGAAGCCCCAGACTCGAATTACGTCGCGATATTAATATATTACGATAGATTTAGCTTCGTTTTAAAATTTTATTATCCGTAGTTGAAAACGAATCACAGAACGGACACGAAACGACGAACAACGCGTTTTACGCGTTTTAACGTAACCGACAAACGGACGCATTAAACATCAAGTTATGACGTAATTCCTAGCGTTTCGACTCTAAAACTTTATAAAACGACATTTTACACCAAACATGATTCGAAAACGGGCCTTGGATAGTTAGCGGGTCACTTAAAGCACGCGATTGGGCTTGTGGGCCTTGGGCCCAAGCCCACTTAACCAACACATACCCTAGCTATTTAAATCTAGTGAAAACCCTAAATCCGACTTTAGATCAGCTGCTACCCCCATTTCCTTTAAACCCCTGCGCAAAACAACACCCCTAAGAGCATTCACATCCAATCCATCAAATTATACATACATTCCACTAAAAAACAACTCTTATATCAATATATTTTTACTAAAAACAAATACTTTTTCTCTCTCCTTTCAATTAAATAATATTGTCATTATCTTTTTCTCTCACTTCCACTCACAACCACTTTTAAAATATATTAAAAAATTATAACAGGTGAACAGTGTCCCCCCAAATATACAGATGAACAGTAACATTTTCTCTCTCCTCTACTCACAACCACTTTTTATACCCTTTATAATATAAAAACCCCTCCCCACATAATTTGATGGTTAGGATGTGAATGCTCTAACTCTCTCATCACCTCGTATCCTCCAAACACCCACTGTCTTCTTCATGTCTCCGGTTGCCGGAGATCGACTGCCGGCTGTGACTACTCCGATGAACTCACAATGGCAGCGACCAGACAGAGGGCATGAAGAAAGAGGAGTGACGGCGGAACCCGATGAGAAGCAGAGAGAGAGAGAGACGGGAACGAGAGACTGAGGAGAGAGAGAGAGGGGGGGACCGAGGTGGTGGTGAGCGGCGACAACATTCAACACGGGTCGGGCCTGCTCCGATGAAGATGATGTCGCTGATGATGATGACGACAATCGCCATCCAGCGACGACTCCGGCTGCTGAAATCCAAGTCAGTTCGGTAAGCACATCTCCACTCGTCTCTACTCCAGATCATTGGATCTGTTAGTTTTCTTTAAATTTTCCTTTCTTTTGTTTTCCGGTAACGACAAACGAAGGTGACGAAGATGATGACCGATAGTGATGATGGTGTGAACATCAGTTGATGATGATGTTCGAGTTTTCAAGTTTGGTTGGAATCAAGTTCGGGTTCAGGCACAGTCAACTGACTCAACAGGTTCGGGTTTGCTCCGGTTTGAGGTGTAAGAACACAAGTGAGTTTTGGCTTCGGTTCAAAGTGGATTATGATTCGGTTCGCGTTTTATTTCAGATTCGGTTCAAGTCAGCTATCGGCCAACCTTAACTTCTGTTCAAGACTCGGTCACACCGAGTCAACTCGGGTAAACTTAGTCGGTTCCGGGTCAAAGCAGTCAAAGTCAGTCAGGCTACGGGTCAACAGGTCAACGGCTTGGTCAAAGTCAGATTCGGGTTCGGTCAACATTCAGTCAACGCCCGGTCAACTCACAAGACCCGGTAAAGTGATAAGAGTAGCGGGTTATTCTTCTTAAAAGTATATAGATTTTTTTAGACTACGCGAAACCGAGCTCGACCCGTTTCAACTAGATATTAGTTACGTTTTTTTATAAAGTTGATAAAACCTATATTTAGTTGATTATATTGATTGAACTGTTGTTGAATTTTTGACAAATAACGACAATTTTTATTGTCGGGTTATTCGAAAAAACAGGGGAAACTCTGCCCGATTTTTGTTAAAACCCGGTTTACTAAACATATATTGTTATAATAAAAAAAACTACACTTGTTGAAAAATCTGAGTTTTTATCATAAAGTAAATATATAAATATACTTATTTTGGTGACGCTTTACGGATTACAAAAAACGACGTTATAATATTCCAACAAACTTAACTTATTACTTAACGAAACCCGAAGATTTCTATAGAACCAAAATAATTAGTTATATTATTTTCAACGATTAGAAACCTCGAAACTCGATATTTATATAGAATAAACATGAATATTTATGTTCTATTCAAAACGCCAATAATCGAAATACGTGAATATTTTCATAAAATAAATATGAAATTTCTATTTATTTTAAGTGTCGAGATTTCTAAACACATTTATAAAGTAAATATAATGTTCTATGTTCGTTTCAACGTCGTTATACGTATAATTTTTATATGATAAATATATTTCCTTATAGTTATTTCGAACGACTATTATTCGACGATTATTTAACAAACTATAATTAGTTATATTTATTATAACCGTTGTTAGTTCGAATAATCTTATAAAATGAATATATTTGTTTATATTCGTTCAAACGTCAAGTTTTCGAATATATACATGTATACATATTTATCTACTTCCATCATACGAAAACTACAACGGTGTATTACCGTATCATTATCGATCTACGCCTTCTATTCGCGACGACTAACACGCATTCGTATACACACACATATATAAATATATATGATTATATACATAATCGTATATATTTTCTAAAACACTAGAAAACTAAGTTGTTTTTGAGAATTAGTTTTATCCCGATTATCAATGGGATCAAATAACCATAGTTCGGTTATTTCAAAACAAAGTATTAACACCTTCGTAGAGTCGTCTTATTAGCGACTCGGTAGAGCTCGGACACGTGGTTTAGCTACGTTTAAATTAGAAAACTCATAAGTATTCATTCGTAGGGATGCCATAGTTGCACGCTAGCTAATCCACATTCTTGGAACGACACTACGGAATCACGCTAAGCTAGCACTGCACAGGAATGTCAAGGTGAGTTCATAACCCCCACTTTTTACTGTTTTACATTTTTATAAAATGTTTTCGGGGGTGGAAAGACATGCAAGTTTTGCAAAATCACACAAGGTTTCGATAAATGAATATTGCATATTTATAAACCATTTTGCGACATGATTTTAACAAACTCAAATGGTTTACGAAAAGATTATGCTAAACATACCGGTTTATAAAAACATTAGTGTTTTTCGAAACATGCATGAGTTTTAATAACACGAATGGCGTGGGCAAAGGCCCAAGGACATGGGCAGAGGCCCAAGGACATGAATAACTCTCACATTATACGTTAACTAGGGTATGGTTAAGCTAGGGAATGAACTGTTAGATCAGGTGAGCGAATAGTAATCTCTCTTAAGTGCCATTGATCTTGTATAAGACCGAGGGCAAAAGTGGTAGATCTATCGGGTGTAGCGAGCCCCACTCTTGGGTCCTTGTGTGGCCCATGTAGTGCTTTTGTTGTTCTAACCGGGTGGACCGGGGGAAATCCGCTAGGGTTGAGTGCTTCCTATGTCGCCACACATATTAATGTCCTTGCAAAACATTAATGATCTGTTCATAGACGCTTACATACCAGTTTTAATACTCAGATTTTCAAATGTTTTTAAGATTCATTTGAAGTAAACTCACAAATACATGGATTTACAAACTTTGGTAACGTTTTTCAAACTATACCTAAGTAAGAGGACGCGCTGATCCTGCTTACAAAGGTTCGTTTGGGCTCGGCCCACTCTCTCTCGTGAAATGCACAAAGACTATTGTGGGCTAGACTCACAACTTTCATATATCATGCCGAGAAAATGATTTTACTATGCTTTCTCAACAACTTTTAAACCGGTTATCAAAAAGATTTATTTTAAATCTTTTCAAAACAAACTATGAACTCGCTCAACTTTATGTTGACTTTTCGCATGTTCTTTCTCAGGTTGCATTTTCAAAACTATGGAACGGTTGGAATAGGAGAACCCATGGGAATTTGAGTACTTAGCGGCGTTCATTGTTTAGAAGTCTTAGCTTTTTGCTTCCGCTGTGCAATGAAGATACCGGTCCAGTCACGCCAAGCTCTGATATTTCGGGGTGTGACAGATTGGTATCAGAGCTATAGGTTTCAGCGAATTAGGTCTCTGTAGAGATGCCTAGGCTTTAACCTCACTTTACTTTGGGGACTTAGATTGTTAAGCCATTGGATACATACAGAACGCCTAGGACTTGAATATGGGTTCCAACCGTTGCCAAAAACAATGAGTCCACAATTTTTGTTTTAAACATACACAAGTGTTGTGTTGATACACGGTTCACAAAACAGATTCATACATTAAACAAAAACCTTGATTGTTTTGATAACACGCATATAGGACCTTTGGGAAAACTCTTGATAAGAAACTTATGTCGAAATTCATTAAAGGTCCTCACGTAGGAGCCGAGAGTGTTAACTCCGGCACACGCCATCATATTATGTACATTGTCTATGCTATTTTAATTACCCTAGCAGGTAATCTACGTGGAACGAAACGCTAGTGCGCGAGTGCACATGAAACTTAAACTACACGTCAGCGGACGTCGAAGTATATCACACACGACTTTCGAGGCAAGGCCTCGGGGAAAACACAAAGGGACACGACAACAACGATGCTAATCTCGTCAGCGGGAGAAGATTTCACAGTAGTCGATACTTAGTCTGAAGAGACTCACAATTGTTGGCGCTGCAAAAGAAGTCACACGTCTTCGCATTCCCCCTATTTCATTTATGGCGATCACGCTATGTTCGACATTCCATGGTAATGTCAACTAACAAACGATTATCAAGCAAAATTCCAGGTAAAGTCCTTAAATTTCATTTGTTGAAATTTCGACTTTTTGCATATAGTGAGTAGATTTTTGCATTTCTACTCCCCCATCATGATCATTGCATCACAAATATTTTCTTTCGTAATAGCGAATGCTCATTTGCTTCATTCTTGATGAATTCATATTTATACATGCGTTGTTTGTTACGCATGTGACTTTACTTGAAATTGTTGCTTTATCAAGTTCAAATATTATTTCGCTATACTCACTCCTTGCATTGTGATCTAGATAAACCATGTTATTGCATAATGTTGACTCTTTGATACCGAATCAACGTAACTCGTTGAAACTCCTTTCTTTTTAGCCACATACATGGTTTTCATTGTAACCATGTCGAAATCTTCTTGTTGATACACGCATCCATTGTTGGATTGTGTTTCTACCAAGTTTAATTGTTTGAACTTGCTCGTAATATACATTCAATTCAAGGTTCCATATGATGGATTGAGGCCATCATATTCAACTTAATCCTAACAAGCACTTCATTTGTTTTGAACTATAACATGCTTGTTTGGTCTTTGACTTTATTGAATTGTTTCTTTGATCACGATCACCTTGTGGTGGTGTCTTTCACAAGTTTGAAGCTTGCGCTAATCTCGTTGCTCACATCATGTACGGATTTAATTATTTATTTATTTGTTTATTGATATTAAATCCGCTTTGTTGGTTTATCATATTAAAGCAATCTTAACACAATCGTGTGTTAAGATAACGGTACACAAATTTATGTCATATTCTTGTGTACCTCTTAACGGATCATTCATCATCAATCGAACGTTTTGTGATATTTATTGCTCTTTCATCTTCGCTCGAAAACATTGTTTATTTGTTTCATTATCAATTGAAAATCCTCTGATATTTGTTGGAACGGGCATTCAAAATTAACTTCGTTGAGCCTTCATTTGATTGCAAACGCGATGATACTTGTTCGGTCACCGCTATTATTGAATTATTCCATTCACTACGACACCTTGTGGCGTCGATATAAACTTGTAGCTTGCGCTAATTTTGATAAATCGTTTCCTGCGAAATTACATATGCTTTTCGTTCGACTCACCATTTAAACAGTCTTAATGCAACTATGTATTAAGACGATGATACACCAGGTTCGGTTGTATTTCATTTCGGTGTATCCTTGCAACTCAACAATGTCAACACCTTGATTTTATCTTATTCATTTATTGGTTTGATAGTTTACAAATCATTTTTATGATTCTATTTATTTGAGTTTGTTGAATTCGAGTTTCAATCATACAACAACCAATGCAAGTTTCCATTGGTAGTGAATTCTATTGTTTCAAAAAAATTGAATGCCTATTGTGAATGTTCATTTGGAATTCCATTGGTTGAATTTCCTCTTTTGTTGAACCCAGTAAACCTAGTCACATTGGTGATAGTATCACAACATTTCGTTCACTTGACATCGATTTCTGGAACAAACTCAGTTGATTTGTTGGGTTCTTATTGATTCAAAATGTCCTTACATTCACGTGATCTGAATAAGTTTTGATTCAATTACGGGCATTCACTTTGTTATTATTCGGACTTACCTGCGAACAACACAACTTTGAGAAGATAACATAGACTAAATTTCGAGGACGAAATTTCTGCAACAGGGGGAGAATGTGACAACCGGTAATTAACGGCTTCTAATTAAGCGATTAACAGATGTTTGAAACAATAATAAATAGTGTTTAAGACGTGGATTAACTTAATTAGGCCTTTGGAGTGGTTAGAAACATCTACTCGACAATTCAGTACGCGTATGACGATCTGAGGAGAAACTGCTGGAATTTAAACGGTAACAAACTGAAACCAAACAAAATACTGACCACACCGACAAATACGAACTTTATGCATATAATATAAACATATGAATGGGATTTTGCGAAAATATTATCCTATCAAACGACGCAAAGCGCAAACGTGAACAAAAAACGCGGAAACGTTAACACACCGACAATCAACGACAAAACGGAAGCCCCAGACTCGAATTACGTCGCGATATTAATATATTACGATAGATTTAGCTTCGTTTTAAAATTTTATTATCCGTAGTTGAAAACGAATCACAGAACGGACACGAAACGACGAACAACGCGTTTTACGCGTTTTAACGTAACCGACAAACGGACGCATTAAACATCAAGTTATGACGTAATTCCTAGCGTTTCGACTCTAAAACTTTATAAAACGACATTTTACACCAAACATGATTCGAAAACGGGCCTTGGATAGTTAGCGGGTCACTTAAAGCACGCGATTGGGCTTGTGGGCCTTGGGCCCAAGCCCACTTAACCAACACATACCCTAGCTATTTAAATCTAGTGAAAACCCTAAATCCGACTTTAGATCAGCTGCTACCCCCATTTCCTTTAAACCCCTACGCAAAACAACACCCCTAACTCTCTCATCACCTCGTATCCTCCAAACACCCACTGTCTTCTTCATGTCTCCGGTTGCCGGAGATCGACTGCCGGCTGTGACTACTCCGATGAACTCACAATGGCAGCGACCAGACAGAGGGCATGAAGAAAGAGGAGTGACGGCGGAACCCGATGAGAAGCAAAGAGAGAGAGAGACGGGAACGAGAGACTGAGGAGAGAGAGAGAGAGAGGGACCGAGGTGGTGGTGAGCGGCGACAACATTCAACACGGGTCGGGCCTGCTCCGATGAAGATGATGTCGCTGATGATGATGACGACAATCGCCATCCAGCGACGACTCCGGCTACTGAAATCCAAGTCAGTTCGGTAAGCACATCTCCACTCGTCTCTACTCCAGATCATTGGATCTGTTAGTTTTCTTTAAATTTTCCTTTCTTTTGTTTTCCGGTAACGACAAACGAAGGTGACGAAGATGATGACCGATAGTGATGATGGTGTGAACATCAGTTGATGATGATGTTCGAGTTTTCAAGTTTGGTTGGAATCAAGTTCGGGTTCAGGCACAGTCAACTGACTCAACAGGTTCGGGTTTGCTCCGGTTTGAGGTGTAAGAACACAAGTGAGTTTTGGCTTCGGTTCAAAGTGGATTATGATTCGGTTCGCGTTTTATTTCAGATTCGGTTCAAGTCAGCTATCGGCCAACCTTAACTTCTGTTCAAGACTCGGTCACACCGAGTCAACTCGGGTAAACTCAATCGGTTCCGGGTCAAAGCAGTCAAAGTCAGTCAGGCTACGGGTCAACAGGTCAACGGCTTGGTCAAAGTCAGATTCGGGTTCGGTCAACATTCAGTCAACGCCCGGTCAACTCACAAGACCCGGTAAAGTGATAAGAGTAGCGGGTTATTCTTCTTAAAAGTATATAGATTTTTTTAGACTACGCGAAACCGAGCTCGACCCGTTTCAACTAGATATTAGTTACGTTTTTTTATAAAGTTGATAAAACCTATATTTAGTTGATTATATTGATTGAACTGTTGTTGAATTTTTGACAAATAACGACAATTTTTATTGTCGGGTTATTCGAAAAAACAGGGAAAACTCTGCCCGATTTTTGTTAAAACCCGGTTTACTAAACATATATTGTAATAATAAAAAAAACTACACTTGTTGAAAAATCCGAGTTTTTATCATAAAGTAAATATATAAATATACTTATTTGGTGACGCTTTACGGATTACACAAAACGACGTTATAATATTCCAACAAACTTAACTTATTACTTAACGAAACCCGAAGATTTCTATAGAACCAAAATAATTAGTTATAATATTTTCAACGATTAGAAACCTCGAAACTCGATATTTATATAGAATAAACATGAATATTTATGTTCTATTCAAAACGCCAATAATCGAAATACGTGAATATTTTCATAAAATAAATATGAAATTTCTATTTATTTTAAGTGTTGAGATTTCTAAACACATTTATAAAGTAAATATAATGTTCTATGTTCGTTTCAACGTCGTTATACGTATAATTTTTATATGATAAATATATTTCCTTATAGTTATTTCGAACGACTATTATTCGACGATTATTTAACAAACTATAATTAGTTATATTTATTATAACCGTTGTTAGTTCGAATAATCTTATAAAATGAATATATTTGTTTATATTCGTTCAAACGTCAAGTTTTCGAATATATACATGTATACATATTTATCTACTTCCATCATACGAAAACTACAACGGTGTATTACCGTATCATTATCGATCTACGCCTTCTATTCGCGACGACTAACACGCATTCGTATACACACACATATATAAATATATATGATTATATACATAATCGTATATATTTTATAAAACACTCGAAAACTAAGTTGTTTTTGAGAATTAGTTTTATCCCGATTATCAATGGGATCAAATAACCATAGTTCGGTTATTTCAAAACAAAGTATTAACACCTTCATAGAGTCGTCTTATTAGCGACTCGGTAGAGCTCGGACACGTGGTTTAGCTACGTTTAAATTAAAAAACTCATAAGTATTCATTCGTAGGGATGCCATAGTTGCACGCTAGCTAATCCACATTCTTGGAACGACACTACGGAATCACGCTAAGCTAGCACTGCACAGGAATGTCAAGGTGAGTTCATAACCCCCACTTTTTACTGTTTTACATTTTTATAAAATGTTTTCGGGGGTGGAAAGACATGCAAGTTTTGCAAAATCACACAAGGTTTCGATAAATGAATATTGCATATTTATAAACCATTTTGCGACATGATTTTAACAAACTCAAATGGTTTACGAAAAGATTATGCTAAACATACCGGTTTATAAAAACATTAGTGTTTTTCGAAACATGCATGAGTTTTAATAACACGAATGGCGTGGGCAAAGGCCCAAGGACATGGGCAGAGGCCCAAGGACATGAATAACT